>NC_045722.1:24274610-24874610 GCF_009834535.1 Camelus ferus | reverse complement strand
CCAACTCAGGGATTCCTGACCTATGCTCCCAATCAGAGAACCCTTAAGAGGTGATCAGTCTCCTCATCTGCTCACTGGGACAGGACCTGACTATGGACTAGTCCACAGGTTAGTCTACCTGGTCTGGATGTGCCTGGTGAGTTGGTCCATCCCTCCAATGAATCCAGTAAGGGTTCATACACCCAGAAGATTGAACCACTTCCATGTGGAGGACCAGGAATACCATTGGGTGGTGTACCACCTCATTCACTTTTGAGATTCCCCTACCTTTATTTGGTTGCTCCACCATCCCAGTGGCTCAAGGTGCTGGCATGGTTGGAATCTCACTGGGGCCTCCAAAAATGTTACAAAAACCTGAATCTTGTTGAGAGACCAAGTGACACTTGGAGGGTTGGAGAATTCAGGTTTATTAAGCCGGTGGGCCCAGGGGAGTTAACACTCCAAGCTCTGGACCCCAACTGTAGGTTTACACAGACTTTTATAGGATTTTAGGTTTCTATTAAGTTTGTGACATATGCAAATGAGGTGTTAGAAATGGACAAATTAAGAGTGATCTTTTGGGACCAATGGGACTTTAGGGGTAAATGTCATTTTCCTATAAGCAAGCTGTTTTACAGAAGTGCAGAAGCAGGAAGGCAAAGGCCCTGCCTGGGAGGTCTTGCTGGTCCCTTAGTGGGTTTTGCCCCTATAGCACCAAATTTATTAATACATTATTCATAAGTTTTAAAAGCAATGCATTTTCTTTGTACAACATAGAATCAATAGTCAAAGAAGAGAGCTACTGTGCTGTCTGGGGTAATTTTTCTAACAACTGCCAATGAAAAACCATACCTGGAAAGTTGTTGAAGCAGAAAGAGAAAAAAAAAAAAACAGATTTATTAAGGACTATTGCAACATTGAAAAATGAGATCTCAGTATATAAATGTTTACAATTCTGGATACAGCATGGGCAAGTGGGAATTTATAACCATGGGTTCTGGTGAGATCAGGAACGTGATAATATAAGGAAGCTTCTGGTTAAGACTGTCTAAAAGAATTCTTGCTGAGACAGGCCAGACTGACGTGATAGATGATGAATGACAGAGGATAAGAAATCCAATTAAATATTACAGGTGTACCTTGGAAATATTGTGGGTTTGGTTCTTGACCATCACAATAAAGCAAGTATCACAATAAGGAGAGTTACACAAATTTTTTGGGTTCTCAGTGTATGTAAAAGTTATGTTAACACTACACTGTAGTCTATTAAGTATTTAATAGCATTATGTCTAAAACACAATGCATAAAATTTAGAAGAATAATGCTATTGTATAAAATAAATAACCAACAAATATACATTGTAAAGCACAGGGGAATACACCCAGTTATAATAACTCTAAATGGACTATAATTTATGAAAATATTGAAGAACTATGTTACACAGCTGAAACTGACATTATATTGTAAATCAACTATACTTCATTAAAAATTAAAAATTAAAGATTAATCACATCAGAAAACATAACGCTATTAGAAAAATGGTGCCAATAGACATACTTGATACAGGACTGCCACCGACTTTGAATTTCTAAATAATGCAATCTGTGAAGCACATCAAAATGAGGCCTGCCTGTACAAGGTGATTAGTTATGGACAATGAGGGACAGTGCTAAACTGAGCAGGGTTCTTCCTAAATAAGTATTTCACAAGGAAGTTCACAGATGGGTTTAGTAGATGAATCAGGGGCCTGATTAAAGTTTGGCCAAGCAAAGAATCTTTGTTACTCTCTCTATTGTTCTTAAAAAAAGAGAATTTTTTCTTTGCTTTGAATAATAAAAGTCCAATTTTTATTCATTGGGGGGTCTTCTGAATCATCCATAGAAAACAATTAGTAAATACCATTTGCTGGATGGTGTTAGCTATGAAATATTTAATGAGAAGGAGTCTCAATTAAATTAAAAAAGAATAAAATCCCAGTTTCTAATTCCATAGAGCAAGCAATGGAAAAGATTTCTAGATGTTCCTCTCAAAGTACCTTTAAATGGAGGAGTGAGCAGAGCAGTGGCAATCCAGTGGATTTCCTGGTTAGTATTTTGAATCTCTGTGGTTGTGTCATTAGGTGTTCTGCTGAGCTTCCTGAGTTTCCCACACAGCAGTAGGCACAAAGATTGCCTATACATGATCTGTTCTAGTTATTTCCTTAATATATCTTGTCATCCTGCTTCAGCTTGCAGCACCTGAGAAAAGGGGTATTTTTAGTTCTCAGTGATTTGAAGTCAGAACAGATTAAAATTGAAAATGTTAATATGGAGAGTTGCAGGCAAGTACTGGAAGATTGAAATGATTCAGTCAAGAGCTGGCATAACATGTTGGTAGAACTCACAAGGGTACATTATAATTTCCCATGAAACATTATTTTTCTGTCTACAGTCATCTCCATCTCTATCAGAAGAAAACACACATGACTAATTTTTTTTTTTGTAAAATAAATCTAATCTAATGAAACTAGGCTTGATTATTTACATAATGCCCCAAGAAAAGTGTAGGGGCATATAAGTCTCTTGAGTTCCGTTTGCTGAAAATATTCATAAGGAATCTCAGATTGTACTTTTGAAAACCTATCAAATTAGGAAGTCAAGCCAAGAACCTGCCACTATGTTTTGCCTGAAAGAACTATAGATTTTCATGAATCCCTTTCTTTTCTATATCCCAAAATATACTGAGTTTGTTGTGTCTGGTGGAAATGACCTTACTTACTGATTTGTAAGTTGGGTTACCCCATATTCTTAATGTAATGTGTTTTTTCCAAGGAGGTTTTATAAGCAGTGGGTACTTTAAGTCAATAGTAGTTCCATAAAACTGTCTGATCATATCTGATTGGTTGCACATTTTTCTCAAATAAAACATCCAAATCATGCTTTGATAATATAAACAGTGTTTCCATATGTCTCTTGTTACAAGGATAATAGGTTGTTACTGAACTTATGCAAGTAAAATAAAACCATAAAATTAAGAAAGCACACTAAGGTTTCAAATTCTAGAGGGACAAGGTAAGGAGAAAAAGGAATTGTTGCATCTTTGTTCACAAATATATTCTTTACAAATTGCTATCATTTCCTTAAATTGGACAAAAAAAAAAAGCAGTTTTAAACCAAACATTATTTAAAAAGTATAATTAGCCTTAAAGTTCATTCACCTCTTTGTGTTAATTTTTATTCTGCTTGATTTGGGGATGCAGTTAGAAATCCATCATCTTCTGCATTACTTCTGGAAGTTCCTGCATGGTCCAGAAACATGATCTCAAAGTTACTCAGGTGATACCATCATGGAGCATTCCTGCATGTAGCTGATTGTAACACTTTAAGAGAAGATCCAAGCAAATAAATACTGTCTATAAATAACAAATAACTTCAGGCAGCAGCATGTAAAACAATGAAGCTGGAACACTCCCTTACACCATACACAAAAATTAACTCAAAATGGATCAAAGACTTAAACATAAGACAAGATACAATAAACTTCCTAGAGGAAATCATAGTCAAAACATTATCTGACATACATCTCAAAAATTTTCTCCTAGTAGAAATAAAAGCAAGAATAAACAAATGGGACCTAATGAAACTTACAAGCTTCTGCACAGCAAAGGAAACCATAAGTAAAATAAAAAGACAACCTATGGAATGGGAAAAAAATCTTTGCAAATGAAACTAACAAAGGCTTGATCTCCAGAGTATAAAAGCAGCTCATACGACTTAATAAGAAACGACCAAACAACCCAATCCAAAGATGGGCAGAAGACCTGAACAAGCAATTCTCTAAGGAAGACATACAAATGATCAATAGACACATGAAAAAATGCTCAATATCACTAATTATCAGAGAAATGTGAATCAAAACTACAATGAGGTATCACCTCACACCAGTCAGAATGGCCATCATTCAAAAATCCACAAATGACAAATGCTGGAGAGGCTGTGGAGAAAGGGGAACCCTCCTACACTGCTGGTGGGAATGCAGTTTGGTGCAGCCAGTGTGGAAAACAGTATGGAGATTCCTCAAAAGACTAGGAATAGACTTACCGTATGACCCAGGAATCCCACTCCTGGGCTTGTATGCAGAAGGAACCCTACTTCATGATGATACCTGCACCCCAATGTTCATAGCAGCATTATTTACAATAGCCAAGACATGGAAACAGCCTAAATGTCCATCAACGGATGACTGGATAAAGATGATGTGGCATATTTATACAATGGAATACTACTCAGCCATAAAAACCGACAACATAACGTCATTTACAGCGACATGGATGTTCCTGGAGAATGTCATTCTAAGTGAAGTAAGCCAGAAAGAGAAAGAAAAATACCATATGAAATAACTTACATGTGGAATCTAAAAAACAAAAACACAAAAACAAAGCATAAATACAAAACAGTAACAGACTCATAGACATAGGATACAAACTTGTTTCCAAGGGGTTGAGGGTGGGAAGGGATAAACAGGATTTTAAAATTGTAGAATAAATAAACAATAGATAAACAAGATTATACTGTATAGCACAGGGAAATATACACAAGATCTTATGGTAGCTCACAGGGAAAAAATGTGACAATAAATATATATATATGTTCATGTATAACTGAAAAATTGTGCTCTAAACTGGAATTTGATGCAATATTGTAAAATGATTATAAATCAATAAAAAATGTTAAAAATAAAAAAAAGAACTAGAAAAAATATTGCTTCAAACGCCCATGGTTAAAGCTCTAATGGGAAAATTAGTTATTTCTGGGGCATGCAACAGTTTAGCATAATAAGTGGAAAATATTTGTATCTACAGATTTTCATGATGTTTGTACAAATTCAAAAATACCTGTGTTAGTAATAAATATCTGCATGTATATAACGTAAGGAGGTTTCTCATTACTTCTTATTTGACTGTTTCCCATGTAAATTAACATACTTTATAAACCTCATTAATTTAACATCCCCCTTTTAGAAATTGAAAGACAAGTCATTTAAGGTTATCTAGGGAATCTCTGGGAAATCTCATCATTAGCTTGAGGTCACAGATACTCCATTTAATATTTATTTTTAGAATTGTCAAGAATATCAAAACACTTGACTATACAGGAACACACATAACTGTGAAACTATATTTATCCATCTACCAACATGATAATTAAAAGTTTCCAAAGACAAAACCAGTTACATAGTTGTAAAAAACGTTCCTCTTTAAATATTGAGAACTCTGTTTAAACCAACATGAAGGAGAGGAATGATTTTAAGACAAAAATTCTTCGTTTTGCAGGTAGATTATTTAAAAAGTAAAGAAAAAACCTTTTCACATTTTCTTATTATAACAGCACTATAATCAAAGAAAACCATTTTAGCAGATATAATCAGATGCTACTTTCGTATAAGTGTGTTACTAATTCTAAGACTGTAAAAAATCTTATTTACAAGACATGGAAACAACTTAAATGTCTATTGTCAGAAAACTGGATAAAGAATTTGTGCAGTAAATTGTATATGCTTTCAGTTTTAATCCCTTTTAAATTTTTCTTTAAAATATTTTTATTATTATTATTTTTAAAAATCCACTTCATTTCATTTCTATCTCTCTTGGTTTTTATATCCTGTATTGATTATACACAGGTTTCATTTTTTTGTTCTTTTCTCCATTTTGAAAGATTTTTAAAATACATCTCAACCTGATTGCTATGCTGCTTCAACTTGATATTCTATTATTGATTATACACTGTTTAAAAAGCTATTTATCTCCCTTCTTCTCTCTTTTTAAAGTTTTATTCCTGCATAGAAGTGAGAAAGATTAATAAACTCCTTAAAAATACAATAGATAATGGATACTCTATAAGCCACAGTGCCAGAGAGATATGAGAAAGATGAAGAAGCAGAGGAACCACTCCCAATTAAACAGAAAGAGAAATTCCCTGAAAAAACAATCAATGAAGTAGACATTGATGGCCTACTAGATTAAGATTTCAAAAAAGGAGTGATCAAAATACTGAAGGAACTAAAAGAGGTAGTGTTTAGACATATAAAATATGTCAAAAATGAAATTGAAGCTATAAAGAAGAGCAAAGTACAATTGGTAAACACATTTGCTGAGATGAGAACTGATCTAAAGGCTGTACAAAGCAGACTAGATAATGTAGAGGAACCAATCAGTGACCTAGAAGACAGGACAACAGAGAGCACCCAATCAGAACAGCTGAAGGAAGAACAAGTAAAAAACAATTAAAACAACATAATTTACCTGAGGGCTAATATAGTGTGTCAATCTATGCATAATAGGGATTCCAAAAGGGGAAGAATGATCGTAGGGGACTGAAAAGGTATTTGAAGAAATCATGACTGAAAACTTCCCAAACATAAAGGAGGAATCAGATATCCAAATACAGGAAGCTCACAAAGTCCCAAACAGGAAGAAGCCAAACAGACCCACACCAATATGCATCATAATCAAGATGGCCAGAATCAAGAATAAAGAAATGATCCTAAAAGTAGCAACAGAAAAGCAAAGAGTGAGTTACAAGGGAACCCCCATAAGGCACTCAGCTGATTTCTCTACACAAACACTACAGGCCAGAAGGGAGTGGCAAGATATATTCAAAGTCCTGAATGAAAAAAAGATGCAGCCTAGGATACTTTATCCAGCAAGGCTATCCTTTAGGATAGAAGGAGACATAAAGAATTTCACAGACAAGCAAAAACTAAAAGAGTTTAGCAACACTAAACTTATGCTAAAAGAAATATTGAAAGCTCTACTCTAAATACAAAAGAAGCAGGATGCTACAGAAATGAGAAACTCATAACTGGAAAGGTGATAACTACCATGAATTACAACTAGAATAAACATAAAATTGTAATAGAAGGCATCTAAATCATTAAGAGTGGGAGAGAGAAGCAAGAAAATATAGAGTACTTTTTTCTTTCTTTTTTATATTTTTTGTTCTCCAAAGGATGGGTTTGAGATTATATTACTGTCTATTTAATACAAGCAGTTATAGTAATGGATTAATAGACTTACAAAACAGGGTAACCACAAGCAAAAAACGTACAAGTTAGCTACAAAAACTAAATAAAATCCATGATAATACAAAGGAAAATTACCAAACCACAAAAGGAAGAAGTAAGGAACAAAGAGGAAATACCTACTCAACTGCAAAATAAGTATAAAATGGCAATAAACTTACATCTACCACTAATTACTATAAATATTAATGGACTAAATACTCCAATCAAAAGACAGAGTGACAGACTGGTTATAAAGTAAGAACCTTCAGTATGCTGCATACAAGAAACCCACTTTAGGGAGAAGGACACATGTATTTGGGAGTGAAAGAATGGAAAAGGATATTCCATGCAAATGGAAAAGCCAAAAAAGCAAGTGTAACAGTACTGATTTCAGACAAAATAGTCTTCAAAACAAAGGTCGTAAAGAAAGATAAAGCAGGACATTTTATAATCATTAAAGGAGTAATACAAGATGAGGGTATTACACTCATTAATATATATGCACCCAATATAGGAGCACCTAAGTATATAAAACAATTACAAACAAATTAAAAGGAGATATTGATGGGAATACAATCATAGTCAGAGATTTTAGCATCCCATTAATGTCAACAGACAGATCTTCCAGACAGAAAATAAATAAGGCAATAGAGAAATAAAGTGATACAATAGAAAAATTAGATTTGGTGGATATTTTCAAAGCATTACACCCCCCCAAAATTGGATATTCATTCTCTTCAAGTGTACATGGAAAATTTTCTAGGATTGATCATGTTCTTAGGCATAAAAGAAGCCTCAACAATTTTAAGAAGATAGAAAATATATCAAGTATGTTTACTGACCACAATGTCATGAAACTAGAAATCAACTACAGAGAAACAAAGGAGAAAAAACAGGAAAGCATGGAGATTAGACAACATGCTATCAAAAAACCAATGGGTACAATGATGAAATCAAAATTGAAATTAAAAAAATACCCTGGGACAAATGACAATGAAAACACAACCCCACAAATTTTATGGGGTGCAGCAAAGGCAGTGCTAAGAGGGAAGTTTATAGCTATACAGGGCTTCATCAAAAAAGAAGAACAATCTCAAATAAACAATCTAACCCACCAGCTAAAAGAATTAGAAAAAGAAGAGCAAAAAACCCAAAAGGTAGCAGAAGGAAGGAAATTATAAAGATCAGGGAGGAAATAAATAAAAAACAGATTTCAAAGACAGTAGAAAAATTAATCAAGCCAAAATATTTTTTAAAGTAAATAATATGGACAAACATCTGGCCAAACTCACAAAGAAGAAAAAAGAGAGAGCACAAATAAACAAAATAAGAAAGGAAAATGGAGAAATTACATCAAATAACAAAGAATACAGAATATCATACAAGAATATTATGAAAAGCTATATGGAACCAAGATGTATAACCTACAGGAGATGGAAAAGTTTCTGGAAACATACATTCCACCAAGAACTACCCAAGAAGAAACTGACCACTTGAACAAACTGATCACTAGAAATGAAATTGAATTAGCAATACAGAACCTCCCTACAAATAAAAGTCCAGGACCAAGCGGCTTCACTGGGGAATTCTACCAAACATACAAAAAAGAATTCATACCAGTCCTTCTCAAACTCTTCCAGAAGTTTGAAAAGGAGGAAATACTCCCAAACTCATTCTATAAAGACACCATCAGCCTGATACCAAAACCAGGCAAAGACACTACCAAAAAAAGAGAATTAAAGACCACTATCACTGATGCAAAAATCCTCAACAAAATATTAGCAAATAGAATCCAACAGCACATAAAAAAGATTGTACATCATGATCAAGTGGGGTTCATCCCAGGAACGCAAGGGTGGTTCAACATATGATAATCAATCAATGTAATACATCACATCAACAAGAGAAAGGACAATAACCACATGATAATTTCAATAGATGCAGAAAAAGCATTTGATAAAATTCAACACCCATTTATGATAAAAAAACTCTCACCAAAGTGGGTATAGAGGGAACATATCTAAACATAATAAAAGTTTTATATGACAAACCTGCAGCCAGCATAGTACTCAATGGTGAAAAACTTAAAAGCTTCCCACTAAAATCTGGGACAAGACAAGGATGCCCACTATCATCTCACCTGTTCAACATAATCTTCAAAGTCCTAGCCACAGCAATCAGGCAAGAGAGAGAAATAAAAGAGCTCCAAATTGGAAAAGAAGAGGTAAAAGTGTCACATTATGCAGATGACATGATATTATATATAGAAAACCCTAAATGGTCCATACAAAAACTACTAAAGCTGATCAAAGAATTCAGCAAGGTAGCAGGTGACAAGATCAATGTTCAAAAATTAGTTGCATATCTTTACACTAATGATGAATCAACAGAAAAAGAAAGTAAAGAAACAATCCCCTTTAAAATAGCACCCAAAGTAATAAAATACCTAGGAATAAATCTAACCAAGGAGGTGAAAAAATTATACATGGAAATTGTTAAATCACTGATTAAGATAATTAAAGGAAACTTAAAAAAATAGAAAGATATCTCATGCTCTGGATTGGGAGAATCAATATTGTTAACATGGTCACACTGCCCAAGGCAATCTACAGATTGAATGCAATCCCTATCAAATTACCGAGAACATATTTCACAGAACTAGAACAAATCATAATAAAATTTATATGGAACCATCAACGACAGAATTCTCAAAGTGTTACTGAAGAAAAAAAAGAGTCTAGAGGAATTACTTTCCCAGTCTTCAGACTATACTATTGGGCTACAGTCGATAAGACAGCATGGTATTGGTACAAAAACAGACATATGGACCAATGGAGCAGAATAGACAGCCCAGCAATGAACCCACAGACTTTTGGTCAACTAATCTTTCACAAAGGAGGAGAGAATATACAATGGAATAGAGACAGTCTCTTCAGCAAATGATATTGGGAAAACAGGACAGCAGCATTTAAATCAGTGAAGCTAGAACACCCTCTTACACCATACACAAAAATAAACTCAAAATGGATCAAAGTCTTAAACATAAGACAAGATACAGTAAATCTCCTATCAGAAAATATAGGCAAAATATAATCCCAGATACATCTCAAAAATGTTCTCCTAAGAGTCTACTCAAGCAATGGAAATAAAAGCAAGAATAAACAAATGCGACCTAATGAAACTTACAAGCTTCTGTACAGCAAAGGGAACCATAAGTAAAACAAAAAGACAACCTACAGAATGGGAGAAAAATTTTGCAAACGATGAAACTGACAAAGGCTTGATCTCCAGAATATATAAGCAGTTCTTACGACTTACTAAGAAAGAACCATACATTTAAATTTTTAGATTTTTAGCCTCTGTGATGCATTTTTGATCATTGCTTAATTTGTCAGCAAGAAAAAGAATGTATGATGATAAATAGATTTGTTTCTTTAACTCATGACGTTTTCTTGATCAGTCCATACATACTTGTTAAACACAAGTAGATTAAATAGATGTAGGTGTGATAACATATATAAGTGAACTTTTCAACAACAATTTTGTTTTATACTTTAGCTACTTAAAATAATTTTACAAACTTTTTGGTAACTTGAAACATTAAATCTATGCTAAGTTAAGGTCAATAATATAAATTCATTAGCATATATGTCATTTCCAAATAAGATAAAATATGGAAACATTAATTGTGGAACAAAACTCTGTCTACATTTGGCATATTTTAAAAATGGTATAGAGAAGCTAAATATATTTGGGCTTATTTTCCTTTATTTTTTTAATAGAGTTTATTTTTTTAGAGAAGTTTCAGGGTTACAGCAGAATTAAGCAGAAAATACAGAGTTCCCACATAGCCCTCCCCACCCACACATATATACTCCCCTACTCTCAACATCCATCATCAGTATGATATTTTTGGTACAATTGATGAACTAACATTGACGTATTATTATCAACCAAAGTCCATTGTTTACATTAGGGTTTAGTCTTGATGTTGTACATTCTATAGGTTTTAACAAATTCATAATGACATGTAGCCATCACTGTAGTATCATACAGAATAACTTCATTGCCCTAAAAATCCCTTGTGCTCCATCTATTCACTCCTCCCTCCATACCTCTCCCCAATCCCATGGAAACCAAGATCATTTTATTGTTTCTGTAGCTGTGCTTTTTCCAGAATGTCATTTGGTTGGAATCATACAGTTTGTAGCCTTTTCAGACTGGCTTGTTCCATTTAGTAATATATCTTTTTAAGTTTTTCTATGTTTTTAATGGCTTGATAGATTTTTTTTTGCTGCACAAATATTTTTAAATTTAGATATATGTACTGTTCATTGTTTCTGAGAATGTTTAGAGTTTTAGCTTTTTTAACTTACATAGTTATCAAAGGAATAAACCTAATCACAAAATAAGAATTAACTCAAAAAGATACATACACCCTGCTATTAACAGCAACATTATTTATAATTGCCAAGACATGGAAGCACCCCAAGTACACATCAAAAGTTGAATAGACAATGGAGATGCGGTATGTGTGTGTATATATATTGTGTATATATATATACAATTCATCCATAAAAAGTGGGATATTTTTCCATTTGCGGCCCTTCATTCACTTTTTTTTTACTTCAAAAACCAGAATTTTATAACTTGCATAGACATTTCCATTACATCATAAACAACAAAACACCTATAAATAAACTTAACCAAGGAGGTTACCTATACTCTGAAAACCAAAATGACACAAAGAAATGGGAAGTTTTCTGGTGGTCTTGGATTGGAAGAATCAACACTATCAAAAAAGCCACACTAAGCAAAACAATTCACAGGTCCAATGCAACCCCATCAAAATACTCACGACATTCCTCACAGACCTAGAACAATTCCAAAATTTATAAGGAATCACAAAAGACCCCAAATAACCAAAGCAATCTTTTGAAGGTCTCTCTCTCTCTCTTTTATTCTTTTTCTTCTTTCTGTTCTCTTTTCTTATGGTTTGATGACTAGAGGAGGTCCTTTAACATTTATTGTAAAGCTGGTTTGGTGGTGCTGAAATCTTTTAGCTTTTGCTTATCTGTGAAGTTTTGGTTTCTCCATCAAGTCTGAACAAGAGCCTTGCTGGGTAGAGTATTCTTGGTTGTAAGTTTGCCCCTTGTATTACTTTAAATATATTGTGCCACTCCCTTCTGGCCTGTAGAGTTTCTGCTGAAAAATCAGCTGATAAATTTGTGAGAGCTCCCTTGTATGCCATTCATTGCTTTTGTCTTGCTAATTTTACTATTTTCTCCTTATCCTTAATTGTTGTCAATTTGATGACCATGTACCTTGTTGTGTTCCTCTTTGGGTTGATTCTCTGTGCTTCCAAGACTTGGATGACTATTTTCTTTGCTAAGTTGAGGAAGTTTTCACTTATTATCTCTCCAAAAATTTTCTCATGTCCTTTCTAACTCTTCTCTTTCTGGGACCCCTATAATGCGAATATTAGAGCACTTCATGTAGTCCCAGGTTTCTCTTAAAATGTACTCATTCCTTTTTATTCTTTTTTTTTTTTTTCCTGTTCTGGAGTAGTGATTTCCATTTATCTGTCTTTTAGCTCACTGATGCATTCCTCTGGATGGATTTAGTCTATTTAGTCTACTTAGTCTATTCTTGCTTCTTTCTAGTGTATTGTTCATTTCAGTGATTTTATTCTTCAACTCCATTTGGGTATTCTTTATATTTTCCAACTCTTTGCTAAAAACTTCACTCTGTGCATCTATACTCCTCTTGAGTTCTCTGAACATCTTCACCATCATTGCTTTAAACATTTTCTCAGATAAATTGCCTATTTCCTCATCACTTATTTCTTCTTGTGGCATTTTATCTTGTGCCTTGGCCTGGGAGATATTATTTTGCCTCTCATATTGTATATCTTTCTATGTGTTTGTGAATTCCTTCCACAGGCTTTTGGATTATTGTTTTCTTATTTCTAGTATCTGACCCTGGTGTATGAGGCTGGACTAGAGGTTTATGCAGTGTTCCTGGCAGGAGGAGACAGTGACTGCCCACTGTTGGGTGAAACTTGGTCCTGGACCTCTAGTGGGTAAGGCTGTGTCTAAAGGCCTTTGTGGCTTAGGAAGTCTGCTGATGGGTGTGGCTTTTTCCCCACACTGTATGTTGTTTGGCCTGAGGCTTCCCTACAGGCTGTTGGGTGGGGCTGGTCTTGGTGCAAATAATCCAATCAAGATGTGACCCCCCCAGAAAAGCTCATGTAGATTAACACTCCTGGAATGTCTGCCACCAATATTTATACCCCCTAAATGAGCAGCAGGCATTCCCCAAATCCCCAGAAGATCATCCAAATCCATCAGGCAGATTTGGACCAGGTTCCTATGAAATCACTGCCTCTGCCCTTGGATCTGGCACATGTGAGTTTCCATGAACACTTCTCAAATGAATGGAGTCTCTGTTTCCCCCATTCCCATGGCGCTAAATGAGTCAAGCCCCATGGCCTTCAAAACCATATGTTCAGGGGCCTCTTTATTTTCTCAATACCAGGACCTGAACTGGGTAGTCTGATGTAGGGCTTAGAGCTCTCACTCCTGTGGGAGGGCCTCTGTGACTTTAGAAACCTTCAGGTTGTGGATCGACCACTCAGGGGGTATTGAGCTTAATTATATCATGAGCACAGTCCTTTTACCATCATGCTGTAGTACACTCTTTATGTTTCCAGTTGAAGAAGATCTTTTTTGCTATGTTCCAGTCCTTTTTTCAATGGTTGTTTAGCATTCAGTTGTGGTTTCATTGTAGTCACAAGGAGAGATGAGCTTGTGGTCATATCACTTTGCCTTCTTGACCAGAACCCTACTATTTGGGTCCACTTTCAAATGTGAGAAGTAGTGCTATGAAAAAGACACCTGCATCTAGAAGCTTATGAAGTTATTTATTTATAAAGTGCCACCAAATGAGAATAAGTGCCTTTTAACAATTGTTTATGTCCTAGTTTTCTCTTTAAAAGTAAGGTGACTAATGGTTAAAATTTTAAATCAATAATTATAAATGATATTACCAATACTAATAAGGTAAAAAAATAGTTCTGTATGCAGGAAAAGTAAGACACGATTTTTTAAATTGAAGTACACTTGATTTACAATATTGTGTTAGTTTCAGGTATAGAGTAAAGTGATTCAGATACGGAATTTTTTAAGTTAGAGAAGATTTGTGGGAAAGGAATATTTGAAAAGGAATCTTGTGTGATCAGTACTGAGACAGGAAGAATTATTTACAAGGTTTTTAAAGCACTATCTTACAATTAATAGTACCATGATGCAGAGCTACAGTTTGGTTTTCTTTCTCTGCTAAAACAACAAAATTTACTTAGGTTTGTATTTTGCTCTTGATAAGAAATCGTGAGAAAAGTTTAGTCTTTAGGTTAAATGTTTGCCTGGGAATCTAATATTTCCATCTTAAAATGTTTTCCTGAGAGGTTCAGATTGTCTTTATCAGAACCGTGGGTAATTAAAGAAAACTGAGTACTTGATATTAAAAAATCTATGTATTTACAACTATATAACATTATATATTTTTCTTTGAAATATTTTGTCAGTTGGGTTAAATTAAATTTTTGTTTTACAGTGACTGTTTATCCTATTTAATGAAGTGTTCAAACTTTTGACATTTTGGCAGCTTCTCAAAAACAGATTTTAAATAGAGTCTTTTTGACCTCCAGCTAACATTGAGATTTTCCAGATGGCCTCTGGAAAATATCAAAGAATTTTTATCTTATCTTGTAAAAGACAGATGCTAAGTTAATTTGGTTTATTTTGTATGTTAAATTACCTAAGGTGCATTGTCAAATCAGAAGTGATACATTTGTCAACAGCTTAGTTTTCATATTCCATATTAAAATGTTTCATGCCACAGAAATAACTAATATCCTCAAATAACTCACCAAATAAACTGTATCAGAACTTTAACCATGGACATTTTATTTGAAACTTTGCTCTTTAAAAAAAAAGTTTTCTAAGCTGATGGAAACTTCCCTTAAGTTATCTGTAACATACACCAATTAGGTAACCTCTCCTTTTGTCACCAAAGATGTGACAATTGCTTTTTTTCTCCCTGCTTGATCCCTCCAGAATTTGAATGTATATACGTATGACTCAATGGTAATTTGAATAAATTCAATGGAAAATATATTTTAATTACAGCAAGACAGAAAGGGAAACATTGCTTACATTACAATGGCTTTAACAAAATTTTATGTTTGAGGGTGTTCTGCATCCAATCATATATGGCCTGAGTGCTTTAAAGAACTAAGATAGACTTCAAAGAGCCAATAATTAAAAGTACCCCTTTCAACTCTTCTATTTGGCCTGGGCAGAGGACAAATGTATTGAAGAATGACAGTGAATTGTTGGGAGACTAACATACTGATGCAACTGCTGTAATAAATGTGGTTTTATTGATACAGGGAATTCACATATGATCTGATACCCAGTAGTGAGCTGTTGACCTGGCAAATGCCTCCCTCACCCCACCTTCAACTTACAAAATGCAGTTTTTTATGGGTGCAGACCAGCAATGCACCTTCGCTGTCTTACTTCACGGATGTATGAATTCTCCAGCCTGTGTCACAGTTTAGTTTGCAGGGATATTGATTACCTCTCCCTCCCACAAGATGTCACACCAGTCCATTATGTTGATGCATTACATTATGAGGTTATGCTGCTTGGACCTAGAGAGAAGGACAAGCAACTACTCTAGGCTTAATGATAGGATGTTTGCATGTCGGAGGGTGGAAAATGAATTCAAATAAAAGTCAAGGAGCTTCTGATTCAGTGCCATCTCTAGGGAGTCAAAGGTGTGGGACATGTCCAGATACCCTTTTTGAGGTAAAGTGTAGATTGTTGTATCTGTATCCCTTCCTAAAACTAAGACACAACAACCAGTGGGCATGTTGATTTTGAAGGCAACATATTCCTCACTTGGTTGTGTTAGCCTGTCCCACGTATCAAGTTACAAGAAGCTACAGGTTTTGAGTGGGGGGAGAAAAGAAGGCATTGTAATGGATCCAGGACACTGTGCAAGCCATTCTGCCACTTGGACTACATAACCCAGTAGACCCAATGCTTCTTGAAGTTCTATTGTTTGACAGGGATGCTATTTGAAGACTTTGGCAGCCACAGGTCAATCACAGCACAGGTATTTAGGATTTTAGAGCAAGGTCCAGCTATCAAACTCCAATTATTACTCTCTTTTTGAGAAGCAACTCTTGCTCTGTGGCTGAACCTCATGAGGGACTGAATATTAAACCATGAGGCACCAAGACATTATATGACTGGAGCTAGCCAAGTGTTCTCTGACCCAACAAGTCTTAAAGTTGGGCAGGCACAGCAGCACTCCTATGTCAAATGGGAGTGGTACATATATGATTTGGCCCAGACAGGCCAGGAGTTACACATAAGTGACAGGAAGAAGCGGTCTCCTCCATCCATACCTGTACCCCATAAGGTGGAATTCCCTCTGGCTCCTTGACACAGAAAGAAAAGATGCAAGCCTGTTTACTGATGGTTTTACACCATATGGAGGCATCACGTGAAAGTGGAGAGCGGTAGTGTTACAGTATCTTCCTGGGGCTTCACTGAAGGACAGTGAGGATGGACAGTGAGCATCCCACCATTCAGGATTTTAGGCAGTCAGTGCACCTGCTTGTGCGTAATGTTTGAAAGATAAAGTGGCCTTAAGTGTGATTATATAATGATTTGGGGCTGTAGGCAATGGTTTTGCTTGATGGTCAGGCCAAAGGGACTTTAAAGGAACATAATTAGAAAACTGGTAAATGTGAAATTTGGTGAAGAGGTATGTGGATTAACCTCTCTCACTGGGAAAAAATAAAAGATACGTGTGTCCCATGTGAGTGCTCACCAGGGTTTGACACCAGAAGAGGAAGATTTCAACAATCAAGCATGGAGGATAACACATTCTGTGGGTATCAGTCAGCCTCTTTCCCTGCCATGCCAGTCTTTGCCCAGAGGGCTCATGAACAAGTTGGCTGTGGTGGCAGTGATGGAGGTCATTCTTGTGCTCATCAACATGGGATTCCATTAACCATGACTGAGTGCCTGATCTGCTAAAAGTGGTAGCAGCACTGGGTCTCTCATTTGGCACATTCCAGGGGGTCCTCAGACAGACCCCTGCTGGCATGTTGATTACATCAGTATACTTTAATCATTTAAGGGGTGTCATTTTAGCCTTGTTGAAACAGACACTTTCTATGGGTCTCTATTTGCCTTGACTTTGTGCATGCTGTTGACAAAATTACAGTGTGGATTTAAAGATACTTTATCTGCTATGGTAGCATTCTAAGAAAGATTGCTTCAGCTCAAGGAATTGGCATTGCAACAAAATAAGTGAGGCCAAGGGTGCATGCCCATTGGATCCACTATTTCACCCTTTTCACCACCACCCTGAAGCAGCTGGTTGGATACAACAGGGAAAGGGCCTTTTGAGGACTCAGTTTCAGTGGCACTCAGGAAGTTGGCAGTATATTGCAGAGCTGTGGAAAGTTTCTTTGGGAGACATCTGTGTCCTGAATCAGCTTCCAATAATGGTGCTGTTAATATGTCCAGGAATGAAGGACAGGAATGAAGGTAGAGGCACCACATCTTATATTACCTTTTGAAATGTTTTTTTTTTCTTTTCATTTTCTCATGACATTAAGATCTGCCCACCTAGACTTTATAATTGCAGAAGAAGGAATGTTTCTACCAGGAGACAGAACAATGATTCTCCTGAGTGGAGCTTAAGACAGACACTCACCCATACTGGACTCTTCATGCTTCTATGTCAACATGAAAAGAGAGGAGTTACTGCCCTGTATGGAGTGACTAAGTCTGAAAACTGTTACAGGACAGGCATACCTGGAGAGTATTTAATGTGGTAAAAACATATTTATTCAGAACTATAGTAATAATGAAAAAGAGACCTCAATATAGAACTGGGCTCAATGACGAATAGAGAATTTGGAAGAGGGAATTTATATCAGAGGAACTCAGTGGGTGTTACTCGATGGCATACTACTAATATGAAACAACAAGCACTAGGGAATTTCTTGGTAAACTGACATATGGGATTCTTTCTGAAGACAAGTCAGATTGATTAGACATTACCTGTTGGTGGGGGTGGAATATGAGAAACCTAATTAGATATCGAGGGTGACCAGACCTGGAGGATGAAGGCCTCATGCAAAACTCACTCAGCAGAATTCTTGCTGAGAATTTTACAAAGAGGTACACATATGGGCCTAGGAGTACTTTCAGGGGTCTGATTAAAGTTTGGTCAACCAACTAACCCTTGAAAGGCCCATTCTTTGTAATTTTTAAAGACAATAAATACTTTATTCAAATCCATCAGAGAAGTGGATTTTTTTTGACGTTCATATTTCAGTTTATTTTCATCTTCACTATTAATTATGTACATTAGTATATTACATCACAATTCTCAAGGGCCTTTTTCAACATTGATTGATTCTGTTCTATAAGAGACCTACCGGGTAAATTCTGGGGTCTTATCAGAGACCCTACCTCCATGGAGACAATGTAAGTAACATGATCCAGAGAGATGAGGGGTGTTAATATATGACATTATCCTTTTATAAGCCTGAATGCTGGGAAAACTGAGATGGGAAAATAGACACTGATAGAATGTTTCCCTTCTTAATAAAGTTGCCAAGGTGAGGTGAGAAGCCCCATAAAAAGACAGACAGGGCAACTACTCTCCTGCTAGCACCATCCGGTTCCCTGGCCCAGAGGCTCTATCTCACTTTTTGCCTCTGAAAAGTCTTACTTACCCTAAAATTCTATTGGTTCCCTGAGCTCACTACTGATTGGTTATTTCCCTCACTCCTGATTGGTCCATTTGTAGTACTTCATTTGCATGGAGCTCACTCCTGATTGGTTCTCTCCCTCCTGATTGGTCTATTTATTTATTTTTTTATTTTTTTTATTGATTTATAATCATTTTACAATGTTGTGTCAAATTCTAGTGTTCAGCACAATTTTTCAGTCATACATGGACATATATAAACTCATTAACAATAGATAAACAAGATTATACTGTATAGCACAGGTAATCACAGAGGAGAAGTGGATATTTGGGTCTGTAACAAACCATCGTGTTTTAAAGCGTAAGTCAGTAATTATATATGAGAATGTACATTGCCACATACAAATTAACTGATCAGACTGCAGTTTTCAATGTTTAAATGTTTCAGAATAAGCTTCACTGTAAAGCAGCACCTTTGTGACATTTTAACTTTACTATTCCTCTCCTACTTCCTCTCCTTCTCCTTCAACAGAATCTACACAAACCTCTTCATAATCCTTCTCAAGGTCCTCTATGTCCTCATAGGCCTGAGAAAACTCTCCTGCCTCCATGCCTCAAACACAAACCAGTGAACAAAGGCATGCTTGGCATACATCATGTCAGACTCGTGCTTCATGTGAGTCCAGGCCTCAGCAATTGCTGTGGTGTTGCTTATCATGCACACAGCTCACCATGCTTTGGCCAGTTCTCCACCAGGTACCATGATGGGAGGATGTTAATTAAAGCCAAATTTGAAGCCAGCAGGACACCATTCCACAAACTGGATGGTATGCTGGCTATTGATTTTGGCAATGACAGCATTGATATATTTTGGAGCCATATCATCATGATAAAACAGGCAGCAAGCTACGTATTTATCATGTGAGGGTCACATTTCACCACCTTATTGGCTGGCTCAAAGCAAGCATTGGTGATCTGTGTTACAGAAAGCTGTTCACAGTAGGTTTTCTCAGAAGAGATGAGAGTGGCTTGTGTAGCCTGAGGGAAGTTGATGTGAGGATAGGGACCCAGGTAGGCCTGGAATTCTGTCAGATCAGCGTTCGGGGCTCCATAAAACCTCAGGGAAGCAGTGATGGAGGATACAACTTGACCTATCATCCCATGCAGGTTAGTGTAAATTCTGTGCTCAATATCAAGGTTTCTATGACAGATATCATAGATGGCCTCACTGTCTACCATGAAGGCATAATCAGAGTGCTCCAGGGTAGTTTGGGTTTTGAGGATGGAGTTGTAGTTCTCAACTACATCTGTGGAAACCTGGGGGACAGGGTACATGGAGAACTTCAGCTTGGACTTCTTGCCATAATCGACAGAGAGATTTTCCATCAGCAGGGAGGTGAGCCCAGAACAAGTTCCCACACTGAAACTGTGAAAAACCAATAATCCCTGAAGACCTGTGCACTGGTCTGCCAGTTTCTGAATTCAGTTCAAGAAGAGGTCAATGATCTCCTTACCAATGGTGTACTGAACATGGGCATAGATATTAGCAGCATTTTCTTTCTTTGTGATGAGCTGCTCAGTGTAGATCTGGTGGCAGGTGCCAGTGTGAACTTCATCAATGATTGTGGGTTTCAGGTCTACAAACACTGCCCTTGGTATATGCTTGCCAGAGCCTCTTTCACTGAAGAAGGTGTTGAAGGAGTCATCTCCTCCCACAATGGCCTTGTCATTTGGCATCTGGCCATTGGGCTGGATTCTGTGTTCCAGGCAGTAGAGCTTCCAGCAGGCATTGTTGATCTGGACATCAGCCTGGCCATTGTGGATGGAGATGCACACACGCATAGATGCTGTTTTGTGGCTGTTGAGCAGATGGCGGAAAGAAAGAAGAGAAGTTGTTGCTTCTTACATTGTGACATAAATCTTTTTTTTTTTTCAAATTGAAGTATAGTTGATTTACAATGCTGCTAATTTCTGGTGTACAGCATAGTGATTCAGATTTTATATATGTATATATATATAAAAAAGATGTCTTTGCATGTTTCAGAATGTCTAGATGAATAAACATCCCTCACGTAGCTTATCTCCTCTTCTAGGGAAGAGGTCAGTGTGTTGCACCATGTTAGGCAGAATTATGAAACTCGGTATTGTCTTGTTTTTGAAAGTTAATTATGGTTGAAAGAGGTGAGTGTAGGTGACAAGTGGACAAGGGGTAGACTTGTGATAGTAACTTTCCTGGGCTAAGGGATGTACAGATAGCTGGTAAATCATTATTTCTCACTGCATCTGTAAGGGGGTGTCTAAAAGGGATTGTCTTTGATTCAGCGACTGAGAAGAGAGACCTGCTTTAACCAACGTGAGAGAATCTTTCACTCAGAATTCAGGGCCATAGAGGAATGAAAAGCAAAGAAAGGAAAAAAAAATATTTATGTCTCTTGGAACTGGGACATCTGTCTTTTCTTGCCCTGGGGCATCAGATATCCTAGTTCTTGGGCATTTGAACTCTGGGATTTACACCAAGAGCTTGGTTTGGGAGTAGCAGTTACACCATCAAATCCCCTTGTTCTTAGACTTTCAGGCTCAGATTGAATTATTCCACCAGTTTTCCTGGCTCTTCATCTATTGGATGACATATTGTGGGATGTTTATCCTGTATAGCTAGCAGAGTAAATTCCTATAATAAATGATCTTTATTATCTAACTATTTCTATATCACTCTGTCCTATAACTTCTGATTTTTCTGGAGAACCCTGACAAATACAGATTTTGTCATGGAGAGATTTTCTAGGGGTATAATTTATAAGTGAGTTTTCTTGTGTAGGGGTCTCTGGAACTGCTCTCTAATTAGATATAAAGATGCTAGTGACTCTATTTCCATTAGAAAGCACAGCTCTGTTTGTTCATGGTGTGACCAATTTATGGAGACACACAAAATTATCTGCATTGAATATTTCTCATCAATTTATAAAAAAAAATCAGCTAAGTATATGTATATGATCCATTCTAACATTTTTAGAAATCAAGGAATAAAACAATTTGTTTGTTCCTCCTAATATCACTGGACAAATTGTTGGGGGATGGGTGAAAGATGAGCTCATACCTGGATATCCATTTCCTTCTTTAGGTTTGGGAAATTTTCAGCCATAATTTCATCAGATACTTTTTCTATGTCACTCTCTTTCTTCTCTTTTTGGAACTCTTATAATTGTTTTTAACATTTTTATTATATTGAGTTATGGTTAGTTTATAATGTGTGAATTTCCAGTGTAGAGCACAATTTTTCATACATATATTCGTTGTCATATTCTTTTTTGCTGTGAGCTACCACAATATGTTGTATATATTTCCCTGTGCCATACAGTATATCCTTGTTTATCTTTTCTACATATACCTGTTAGTAGCTACAAATTTCTAACTCCCAGTCTGTCCCTTCCCACCCCTTTCACCTTGGCAACCACAAGTTTGTATTCTCCATCTATGAGTCTGTTTCTGTTTTGTATTTGTGCAGTTTGGTGCAGCCACTGTGAAAAACAGTATGGAGATTCCTGAAAAGACTAGGAATGGAATTACCATATGACCCAGTAATCCCACTCCTGGGCACATATGCAGATGGAACCCTACTTTAAAAGACACCTGTACCTTAATGTTCATAGCAGCACTATTTACAATAGCCAAGACATGGAAACAGCTTAAATGTCCATCAACGGATGACTGGATTAGAAGATGTGGTATAATTTTACAATGGAATACTATTCAGACATAAAAAATGACAATATAATGCCATTTGCATCAACATGGATGTCCCTGGAAAATGTTATTCTAAGTGAAGTAAGCCAGAAAGAGAAAGAAAAATGCCATATGAGATCACTCATATGTGGGATCTTAAAAAAAAAAAATACAAAACAGAAACAGACTCATAGACTTAGGAACACTTATAATTTTAATGTCAATGTGTGATGTCCTCTTTTGAAATCCCTAAAACTGTTCTCAGTTTTCTAAATTTATTTTTAGTTTTGATCTTCTAGTTTGGTGTTTTCCAGTATTCTGTCTTCCAGATTACTTAGTCATTCTGTATCTTCCAATCTGCTTTTATTCCCTCTAGTGTAATTTTCATTTCTCTTTTTGTATTTTTCAATGCTGTCTACTTCTTCTTTATGCTTTCTATTTCTTTGTGAAGTTTTTCACTGTGTTCATTTATTCTTTTCCCAAGTTCAGTTAGCATTCTTATTACTACTCATTTGAACTATTTATCAGTTCAATTAATTTATTTCTGTTTATTTAGGGGTGATTTCAGGGCTTTTTTCCCCCTTGTTCTTTCATGTGAAACATATTGATCTGT
Organism: Camelus ferus; assembly: GCF_009834535.1. NCBI lineage: Eukaryota > Metazoa > Chordata > Mammalia > Artiodactyla > Camelidae > Camelus > Camelus ferus. The sequence continues at coordinate 24,851,449 of NC_045722.1, read as the reverse complement.
CTTTTCATTTTGTTTAACTTTCTTGGTGTCTATGAAATTAGGTGAAACAATCATCTATCCCATTTTGAAGCTGATTCCTTATGTGAGAGCCGATATGTGCAGTCTCTGTTTGCACAGTGGCTTTGTTGGGAGAACTGGATTCAAAGTGTGCATGGGCAATGTTTTTCCCTAGAATGTGCTAAAAGCCACTGTCTTGGTGGAAGACAGAATTGCATTTGAAGGGTCTATAGCCAGATCGTGCAAACTGAGATTTCTCCCATGCTCAATGGCTGTTACTACACTTTGCATGTGGGATAAAGTCCTGAGGCTCTGGATCAGGAGCCCAGTAGTTCATTTCTCTCAGGTGTGATGACAGTCTCTGACTTGGTTTGTGTACAGCTAGGAACTGAGAGCTTAAGGCTGCACTTTTGAGTTCGTTTCATATTTTTCACAGTGTGAGTAACTTGATTAGAGGCTAGATAGGGCCCAGAGGGGCTGGTGCCACACTGCTGAGCTGGCTCCCTTCCACGTGGGAGCAGGGACAGCTATTCAGGTAATGGCTTCCACCCTGGTGCTAGCATTACTCTTTTTCAAGTGGGCAAAAGTAAGCATGTTGTAGAGGTGGATGGTCTCTACCTTTCAGCTAATATCAGTCTTTCCCTAGTGTGTGCACCAAAGTGCATGCTGTCAGTAGCTGCTTCCAACCGGGTCAGAGGCAGGGCTGGGGTCAGAGCTGGCTCTGTTCCAAAGTGGCAGCCTCCACCTTAGTGAGGAGCAGGGCTGCAGCAAGAGAGGATGGAGCAGGAGGCTGATGCAGGCTAGGGGATGTGTTTTGATGGTCTCAACCAGCTGACTGGAGCCCCAGAAGGTTTGCAGTCTGTTCCTTCAGCACTGTGGCTGGGCATAAATAAGTCACTGCTTGCACTCTTCGATGGCAGAATCAGTTTCTTCCAGCCCTTCAGTAAGTCTCTCTGGTTTTCAAACCAGCTGAGGGGTCTTGTTTTCCCAGTGTCAGATACAAGGCCTGGGGTGCATAATATGTGGCTCAAATCACTTGCTTCCCAGGAGGAGTCCCTGTATGAGTGATATCCTCTACTTCATGAGCCTTGCTAGGAGTGTGCGTCCCAAAAAGACCACTTACCCTCCCTTCTTACCAGACTCTCTGTGGACCTTTCTTTTCAGCTTTGGTTGTAGAAGAGCTATCCTGCAAATCCCCAGGCTGATGTCAGTTAGTATTTCTATACCCAGTTGTAATGATGTGTTTATGAGGGGAGATGAGAACCCAGTATTCTCTTACTCTGCCATCTTGATCCCCCTGCCTGATTATGGATTTTTTTCCAGTGCAAGTGGTCTCAACACCCACAGTGGAAGAGAGTTCTCCAGTATTATTGGGTTTCTCATCTCCATCCTAAGTGGTAGCGGCCTCCTAATTCAGCATGGTATCAGCCTTTCTACTCTAGTCTGAGGGTAATAATCCTGAGTTAAACAGGAAAATGGTGGTATCCTCTCCTGATGCAGTGGCCACTGATGACTAGACTCAGGTCCTTGTAGACCACTAAAGGTGAGGTTACAAAATGTAACCAATGAGGATATTTGGACACTGCAAAATAACTGCTTGAGTGTGTGTGTGTGTACAGGATTCTGGGGAACATGTGTAGGAATGTACTTTATGGGTGTGGGAGATAATGGTAGAAGCAATATAAATTTGAATCACTGCCAATTAACTGGTATAGGCCCGTAAATCAGGGATTGTGTATTTGCTATTGTAATATTTGGAGTTAGAAAGCAACCTAAGCAGTTATTTTTTATGACAAAAATGTGTACAAAAATGTGGATAAAAAGATGGCCCACAATATGGAAACTTGGCATATTTATTCTTACTTGGTTTATCATAGAGGGAGGTGTTCAAAAGTTTAGGAACACTGGAATGTAACTGTGTATTTGTTATTGAAGACCTATTTGCCCACACTAGGAGGGTCCTGAAGGTCACCTTTCACCAATTATTTGAGAAATGAATTTGAGAGTGGAGTTCTAGCACCTTGAGGATCTCTGCATTTTCTATTCTGTGTAAGCTGAACCTCACAGTGGGAATTGGAAAATCTGCTAAATTGAAAAATCTAATAAACTATGCATAATTGGATCATGGTGTGGCAGAACAAATAGCATGAATTAGCCACCAAATTCAAGGTAGGAATATTTCCTGTAGTGAGAAGCAGAAGCAAAGCAACAATGTAAATATCCTGGTTGGCATGGGCCTATGGTGTTGGCTAATTTATCATGATGTTGCTAAAAGTGAAGGAAACAGGAAACCTAATTAAGTATTACTTGATCTGCATAAGCAGAAAAGTTATGAAAAAAAGTAAATTTGAATCATAAAGAGAGTTAGTCATAGCCTTTCCATCAGTACCCTGACATGAGCCAGTTTATAGACCTAGAGACCCTTAAATTAAGGGGAATGAAGTCCTAGGAAGGATCGTATTTCAGTAACAAAAAATTATACTGTTAGTCTTTCTCCTAGCCTTCCCAAAAGGGAGCTACTGTAATTTACCAAGGTAACTGTGCACTTGGTGGGGAGCGTGATATAATTAAACACATCAAGGACTACTTGGGCATTGGCTGTGTTTGACAGTTCCTTTAGGAGAATCAAAACATCACTCTGCCCATTGCTCAAAGGAGAGTTTTATGGGGGTCAAGTGATCAATGATATTTTAGCTCAAGTCCATGTCGCAGAGGGTCCAAATTTTCTCCTAATTCATCCTGTGGGCATTCCCATCTCTAGACTATAAAATTGGAATAACGATATTTAGCAGCTGTCAGAATCCTCTCACTGGTTTCTCAGTCAGAAGTGTGATGGCTATTATGTTGCAAAGGTCACATGGAAGTCATTTGAACTGCCTCTACCTAAAATCAAAAGCAGTGCCACATTCCTAGAGGAATTGCAAAGATCTGTCCCCCCATTAAGGACTTGAAGGGTGCATGGTTTGTAATTCTGACCACAACCCCTAAAATCATCTGTGTGGTCTGTGCAGAAGACAAAAGAGTCTTACTGAGTAACAGTGGGCTAAAGAAATCTTACCCAGATGTGATTTCATTGGTGAGCAAGTTCATACACCCCATGGTAGTCACGAAGCAGCTATTAATCTAGCACGTGTCTTTTTCTCCAGCTTCTCCATAAGGTTCACCAGAAGCAGTTTCCTTTTAGGTTGCAAGGTCATTAATAAACCTTTACATCCTGTCTGGGGAACATCAACTTTGCAGCGTATGACACAATGACAATCATTCCTTCTACAAGGTACTGTACTTGTTCATTTTATTGATAACATTATGCTGAATGGCTCTTTGAAGCAAGAAGTGTGACCACTTCAATCTGACTGGTGAGACATTTATGTATCTGATATCGGGGAATACATTCAACTAAAATTCAGGGGACTTCTACCTCAGTGAAATTTCTAGAGGTTTAAGTATTAGGGCATGCACAGATATCCCTTTCAAAGTTAAGAGTTGTATCATCTGGCCCCTTTTACAACTAAGAAAGATGCATCATGCTGATTGGTCCTCTTTGGACATTAGAGGCCACATATTCTTCATTTGAGTGTATTTCTCTGCCTCAATATTGGATAACCAGAAAGCTCACTAGTTTTGAGGAGCACCCAGAATGAGGGATGGCTCTGCAACACGCCCAGGCTGTAATTCAGACCGCTCTGCCATATGGACCATAAATTCCAGCAGACCCGAGTTTCTGGAGTTTCACTGACAGATATGAATACTGCTTGGAGCTGTGGCAGTACTGTAGATGAATTAAAGAACAAGCATTTAGGATTTTGTGTCATGACCTAGCTGTCACTGATGGATAACTAACTACAAAATTATTTTATTTTTACTTAACAAAATGCAATTCGATTCCTCATACTTTTTTTTTATTAAAAGCACACATCCCACTTTGCTGCTTGTACTGAAATATTTCCCTTATTATTTGTAGTAGCTTTAATTACATATTTAAACTAGAATCTTCAACTCTTAAAAACCTTGATTTCTAATGAAACCTAAGAAGTAAACAATAATTAACCATCTTTTACATTAGCATTTTGTAGATTGGCAAACATAAATACCAATGGTAATTTCTCAAAAAGTGTGCTTTCTTATAGAAAACATCTCAGTGTGGCCTCAAACATATGTATTAATATTCCTAAGGGGAAGATATACCTTAATGGTTGAGTGTGTGCTTAGCTTGCATGAGGTCTGGGGTTCAATTCCCATTACCTCCATGAAAAATAAATAAGCTTAATTACATCCCCCCCAAATAAACAATGGTTTAAAAATAAAAGTTAATAAAATAGTCTTAAATATTGATACTCTGTAAAAGGAATCATATGTTCATTAATTAACGATTCAATATATTATTTGGGAATGGCCTAACTACTCAGTAAACGTACATCACTTAACTTAATTTTGTGTAACTCTGAATTTTTAACTTACCAAATATCTGAGAGATTATTTTAAGTAGACATTCCTAAAATATAATTATTCCTGAAGAGTTCATCCTAAAGCTCTTATCTTATTTATATTTAATTTACTTATAAAAATTGCATCATAACAAGTTATACTTTTTGCTGAGAAATGGGCAAAAGATATAAACTTATTTGAGTTCTGTTAAGCCAAGGTACATCAAATTACTATACTTAATATGTTCATGACTCTAGAACATCTATGTTAAATTAATTCAATAAACTTTAAACCCGGGTATTGACTTAACATTGACTATTTCCCAGTTCACATGAACCTGAAATTAATTCTGGCCAGTTTCTTTTTTATATGTCTGAGAAATAATATAGGTGTCTAAATTCCTTTAAGCCAATTAAGCAGAGTTCATTTGGAAATTAATTTTGATAATACCACTCAAATTTAAAGACATATATACATAACTGGAGTTTTCATGTTTCATTTTAAAACTTAGTCATGAATCATGTATTACAATATAAAACTTACTAGTTTATAAATTACAGCTGTAATAAGTTTCCCCCATTTTCCCACTTACTTTCAAAATTGGAGATGACACAGATAACGTAAGTGTTCCTGGGAGCCCTGGTAAAATATTTGCATCTCAAGGCACAGGGAAAGAAAAATAATTTCTCCTGGAAGGACTTGTTTCTTCAGAGTCAGAATTCTGAAAAGATGTTGTATGAAGCCAGCTCTCTCTAAGAACTGTGTATGCAATAGAAGAGTTCATATTGGCCATTTTCAGGGCAAGATTTGTCTTTAATTCCCAATTAAGTACTTGTAAGTATAAGTTTTGTACGTACACAAACCTGGCTGTAGTGTTAGTTGGAGACTGGCTTTCTGACATCCCTGATTTCTCTGTTTGAGAGTCTCTATTTCCCATTTTGAAGTTGAATTTGTCATGGATATGATGAACTAGTGGAATTGTGTGGTGGGCCAGTGTGCTGCAAGTGAGCTGAATTTCTCTAAGCATCACCTGAATGTCATTTAAGCTTTCTAGTGTGTCTTGATTTCTCCATTTTGTGGTCTAAGACCACCTTGGGTTCTCAGATCACTGAATGGTCAATTCTTTTTTTTTTTTTTTTGACATTTTTCATTGATTTATAATCATTTTACAATGTTGGGTCAAATTCCGGTGTTCAGCACAATTTTTCAGTCATTCATGGACATGTACACACTCATTGTCACATTTTTTCTCTGTGAGTTATCATAATATTTTGTGTATATTTCCCTGTGCTATACAGTATAATCTTGTTTATCTGTTCTACAGTTTTGATATCCCAGTCTATCCCTTCCCACCCTCCACCACCCGGCAACCCCAAGTCTGTATTCTCTGTCTATGAGTCTGTTTCTGTCCTGTATTTATGCTTTGTTTTTGTTTGTTTGTTTGTTTTTGTTTTTTAGATTCCACATATGAGCGATCTCATATGGTATTTTTCTTTCTCTTTCTGGCTTACTTCACTTAGAATGACATTCTCCAGGAGCATCCACGTTGCTGCAAATGGCACTATGTTGTCAGTTTTTATGGCTGAGTAGTATTCTATTGTATAAATATAACACTGCTTCTTTATCCAGTCACCTGTTGATGGACATTTAGGCTGTTTCCATGTTTTGGCTATTGTGAATAGTGCTGCTATGAACATTGGGGTGCAGGTGTCATCCTGAAGAAGGGTTCCTTCTGGATATAAGTCCAGGAGTGGGATTCATGGGTCATACGATCAGTCTATTCCTAGACTTTTGAGGAATCTCCATACTGTTTTCCACACTGGCTGCACCAAACTGCATTCCCACCAGCATTGTAGGAGGGTTCCCCTTTCTCCACAGCCTCTCCAGCATTTGCCATTTGTGGATTTTTGAATGACGGCCATTCTGACTGGTGTGAGGTGATAACTCATTGTAGTTTTGATTTGCATTTCTCTGATAATTAGTGATATTGAGCATTTTTTTCATGTGCCTTTTGATCATTTGTATGTCTTCCTTGGAGAATTGCTTGTTTAGGTCTTCTGACCATTTTTGGATTGGGTTGTTTATTTTTTTCTTATTGAGTCATATGAGCTGCTTATATATTCTGGAGATCAAGCCTCTGTCAGTTTCATTTGCAAAAATTTTCTCCCATTCTGTAGGTTGTCTTTTTGTTTTACTTATGGTTTCCTTTGCTGTGCAAAAGCTTGTAAGTTTCATTAGGTCCCATTTGTTTATTCTTGCTTTTATTTCTTCTAGTAGACAATTTTTGAAATATATGTCAGATAATGTTTTGCCTATGTTTTCCTATAAACCTGTTACAAGAGGTTTATTGTATCTTGTCTTATGTTTAAGTCTTTGATCCATTTTGAGTTAATTTTTGTGTATGGTGTAAGGGAGTGTTCTAGCTTCATTGTTTTACATGCTGCTGTCCAGTTTTCCTGAATGGTCAATTTTTGTACGTGATCTCTGAATGAGCAAATATTTTAATTAAGTAACTAATGGATTTTACTATGGGACCACTGCACAGTATGAGGACTCTGCACAAACCACTCCCATAAATTTCTCTGTTGTCCAAGAAAGCATACTCAACTGGATGGAGCCTTGTCTTTCTTCTTCAGAGCAAAGGTCTCATGTAATATCTTCACTTTTATTCCAACAAATTCTAATAAGGCAGTGGAATTAAGGAAAGGTGTCAGATCAGCCTCCTACCCAATCACTCAGCCCAGACAACTCAATGTCTTTCAACAAACAAAGCCCACTGTCTTTCAACCAGGGTCACTCCAGTATCTTTTAATTGGGTGGGCATTCTTCCAGTATCTTTTGAATAGGGGGTCAGGTACCTGTTAAATACCAAAAATAAAAGTCAGGATAATCAACCAATATAGGAGAGCTGAGAACAAGAAGGGACTCTACCAAATTTGTCTAGACTCTTCAAGGTGGCAGTTGGGCATAATTGGCCTTTGCTGGTACTAAGCTCTGGGTCCTTGTAGAGTTAAAGTGATAAGGAGATGCCTGCTCTTGGTCCCTTCATTGGAGCAACAAAACTGTTGACTGAAAAAAATGCACAATATGAGAATTGTGAGTTCTGTTTTATTTTGGGCAGGATGATGGCTGTAGCCTGGGAGGCAGCCTCTTAGATAGCTCTGAGGAATTGATCTGAAGAGACAACGAGGGAGGGCAGTACACATGGGACTTTGGTGAAGGGAGGTAACTGCAGTCAAACACACATTTTGGCAGAAGGTTACTGCTAGTCATAGGAATGTTGTTGCTAGTCATGAAGAGAAAACGTCTCTGCTAATGATTTAGTGCTTTTCTAGATATGAGAAATGCAAAAATTGGATTCATAAAATCTTTTCCTGAAAGTAACTAACTTTCTGAAGGCCTGTTCTGCCAGTTTTTCCCCTTAGAACAGGATGCCTCATTCTTGATTTCCACTCTGAACTCCTTTAAAGTTGTGTTGAAGTTCAGTGACTGCAGTGGCCAGTGACTTCATTCTTGTAGAAACAGATGGAATGTGACAATTCTGTATTTGGCAGTAGCAACCTGAGTTAGAAATGAGAACAAAATGGTATTTGAGAACATAGTGTTTTTCCCACTGGTTTGGGTTTTGTAGGCATCCAGATAGTTGCTTGCTGTCTCCTCATCACTGGCCTAAAATTTTATCCATGGCCTCCATCAGATTACATGTCAGGGCAAAAGGAAATCTTAAAAGTCTCCTACTTGAATATTGGTTAACAGGTAACCTTTGTCCCATTTGCCAAAAACACAGTTCAGATAAATATATAAAGTAGAGATAAACCAATTAGATTTTATCACTATGTTTCACTGAGACACAGATACAAATTTAGAATGAAATATATAAGAACTCTGTTTGCAGCTTTATGTGTGGTTACATATTTATGAATATATGTAATCTATATGTGACATTTTCTACTTCCCAAATTATTTCTAAATCAATTTGTAAAATCCCTTAATAATCTCTATTCAAATTGGCTTAGAGGTGAATGAATACTTCCATATATTATGTTCCTAAAACTCAGAAATATAAAAACCAATCTAATTTGTTAAGTTCACATGATTTGAGATAATGTTTGTTAAACAAAGCTAGTTTAAAAAATTGTTGGTAAAATAAAAACAGCTATGTTTTCAGAGTTTTCAGCAGTAACATAATGCAGACATACAGGTTTTTTTTTTTTCTTCATAGGTTTAACAGTCAAACAAGCTTATAATAGCTCTACTAGATGTTGAAGATTATAAAACTATAAATCCAAACTAAGAATGAAATGGGCAATAAAAGTGAATTACTTGATGCATGTCAAGCACAGCATAAAATTAAAAAAAAATGCTAAAGACACAAGAACCATACATTTAACTGTATAGGTTCTTAGCCTTTGGGATTTTCTTTTGATCATTAACTAATTTGTCATCATGAAAAATAATATAGGATGACGGCTAGATTTTTTCTTTAACTCATGAAAATTTCTTTTTTTAAAATTTTTTATTGAGTTATAGTCATTTTACAATGTCGGGTCAAATCCAAGTGTAGAGCACAATTTTTCAGTTATACGTGAACATATATATATTAATTGTCACATTCTTTTTCTGCTGTGAGCTTGCATATATTTCCTGTGCTATACAGTATAATCTTGTTTATCTATTCTACATTTTAAAATCCCAGTCTGTACCTTCCCACACCCCCACCCACTTGGCAACCACAAGTTTGTATTCTATTTCTATGAGTCTGTTTTTCTTTTGTATTTATGTTTTGTTTTCTTTGGATTCCACATATAAGCGATCTCATGGTAGTTTTGGTTCTCATTCGGGCTTACTTTACTTAGAATAACATTCTCCAAGAACATTCATTTTGCTGCAAATGGTGTTATGTTGTAGATTTTAAATGGCTGAATAATATTCCATTGTATAAATATACCACTGCTTCTTTATCCAGTCATATAGCGATGGATATTTAGGCTGTTTCTATGTCTTGGCTATTGTAAATAGTGCTGCTATGAACATTGGGGTGCAGGTGTCATTTTGAAGTAGGGTTCCTTCTGGATATATGCCAAAGTGTGGGATTCCTGGGTCATATGGTAAGTCTACTCCTAGTCTTTTGAGCAATCTCCATACTGTTTTCCAGAGTGGCTGTAACAAACTGCATTCCCACCAGCAGTGTAGGAGGGTTCCCTTTTTGCCACAGCCTCTCCAGCATTTGCCATTTGTGGATTTTTGAATGGTGGCCATTCTGACTAGTGTGAGGTGATAACTCTTTGTAGTTTTGATTGACATTTCTCTGATATTGAGCATTTTTTCATGTGTCTATTGATCATTTGTATGTCTTCCTTAGAGAATTGCTTGTTTAGGTCTTCTGCCCAATTTTGGATTGGGTGGTTTGTTTTTATCTTATTAAGTCGTATGAGCTGCTTGTATATTCTGGAGACCAAGCCTTTATTGGTTTCACTTGCAAACATTTTCTCCCATTCCGTAGGTTGTCGTTTTGTTTAACTTATGGTTTCCTTTGCTGTGCAGAAGCTGGGAAGCTTAGTTAGGTCCCATTTGTTCATTCTTTCTTTTATTTCTATTGCTTGGGTAGACTGTTCTAGGAGAACATTTTTGAGATGTATCTAGGATTATATTCTGCATATATTTTCTTCTAGGAGGTTTATTTTATCTTGTCTTATGTTTAAGTCTTTGATCCATTTTGAGTTTATTTCTGTGTGTGGTGTAAGGGAGTGTTCTAACTTCATTGCTTTACATGCTGCTGTCCAATTTTCCCAACACCATTTGCTGAAGAGACTGTCTTTATTCCATTGTATATTCTTGCCTCATTTGTCGAAGTTTAGTTGACCAAAAGTTTGTGGGTTCATCTCTGGGCTCTCTATTCTGTTCCATTGGTCTATATGTCTGTTGTTGTACCAATAAAATGATGTCTTGATGACTGTAGCTCCATAGTATTGTCTGAAGTCTGGGAGAGTTATTTCTCCAGCCTCTTTCTTTTTCTTCAGTAATGCTTTGGCAATTGTAGGTCTTTAGTGGTTCCATATCAATTTTATTATGATTTGTTTTAGTTCTGGGAAATAAGTCCTGGGTAGATAGGATTACATTTAATCTGTAGATTGCCTTGGGCAGTGTGATCATTTAAAAAATATTGATTCTTCCAACCATGGAGCATGGGATATCTTTCCATTTTTAAAAAATCTTCTTTAATTCCCTTCATTAATGGTTTATAGTTTTCAGTGTATAAGTCTTTCACCTCCTTGGTTAGATTTAGTCCTAGGTATTTTGTTACTTTGGGTGCTATTTTAAAGGGGATTGGTTCTTTACTTTCATTTTCTATTGATTCATTGTTAGTGTAAAGAAATGCAACTGACTTTGCACATTAATCTTGTAACCTGCTACCTTGCTGAATTCTTCGATCTGCTATAGTAGTTTTTGTGTTGACCTTTAGGATCTTCTATATATAGTAGCATGTCATGGGCATATATTGACACTCTTACCTCTTCATTTCCAATTTGGATCCCTTTTATTTCACTCTTTTCCCTGATTGCTGTGGCCAGGACTTTCAAGACTATGTTGAATAGGAGTGGTGATAGTAGGCATCCTTGTCTTGTCCCAGATTTTAGTGGGAAGCTTTTGAGTTTTTGACCATTGAATAGTACACTGGCTGCAGGTGTGTTGTATATAGCTTTTATTATGTTGAGATACGTTCCCTCTATACCCACTTTGGTGAGAGTCTTTGTCATAAATGGTGTTAAGTTTTATCAAATGCTTTTTCTGTATCTATTGAGATGACCATGTGGTTTTTGTCTTTCTCTTCTTGACGTAATGTATTACATTGATTGATTTGCATATATTGAAGCACCCTTGTGTCACTGGGATGAACCCCACTTGGTCATGATGTATAATCCTTTTTAAGTGCTGTTGGATTGTATTTGCTAATATTTTGGTGAGGATTTTGGTATCTATGTTCATCAGTGATTCTGGCCTATAAATCTCTTTTGGTCGTGTCTTTTACTGGTTTTGGTATCAGGGTGATAGTGGCTTCATACAGTGAGATTGGGAGTATTCCCTCCTTTTCAATCTTTGGGAAAAGTTTTAGAAGGACTGGTTTGAGTTCTTCTTTGTATGTTTGGTAGAATTCCCCAGTCAAGCCGTCCAGTCCTGGACTTTAATTTGTAGGGAAGTTTTTTTTATTGCTAATTTGATTTCATTTCCAGTGATTGGTTTGTTCAAGTGGTCAGTTTCTTCTTGGTTCAGTGTTGGTGGACTGTATGTTTCCAGGAATTTGTACATCTCCTTTAGGTTATCCATTTTGGTTCCATATAGTTTTTCATAATATTCTCATATGATATTCTGTATTTCTATGTTATTTGTTGTAATTTCTCCATTTTCTTTTCTTATTTTGCTTATTTGTGCTCTCTCTTTTTTCTTCTTTGTGAGTTCGGCCAGAGGTTTCTCGATATTTTTACTTCTTCAAAACACCAGCTTTTGGTTTGATTTATTTTTTTCTATGATTTTTTAATCCCTATTTTAATTATTTCCTCTCTGATCTTTATAATTTCCTTCTTTCTGCTGACTTTTGGAGTTTTTTGCTCTTCTGTTTCTAATTCTTATAGTTATTGGGTTAGATTGTTTATTTGAGAGTATTCTTTTTTGAGGAAGACTTCTATCGCTATAAACTTCCCTCATAGCACTGCCTTTGCTGTGTCCCATCTATTTTGTGTGGTTGTGTTTTCATTTTCATTTGTCTCAAGGTATTTTTTTAATTTGAACTTTGAATTCATCATTGACACATTGGTTTTTTAATAGTATGTTGTTTAATCTCCATGATTTCCTTTTTTCCCCCTTTGTTTCTCTGTTGTTGATTTCCACTTTCATGGTATTTTGGTCAGTAAAGATGCTTGAGATAATTTCTATCTTCTTAAAATTGTTGAGGCTTCTTTTGTGCCCAAATACATGATCAATCCTAGAAAATGTTCCATGTGTTCTTGAAAAGAATGTTTGTCCTATTTTTGGAGGGGAGTAATGTTCTGAAAATATCCACCAAATCTAATTTTTTATTGTATTATTTAAATTCTCTGTTACCTTATTTATTTTCTGTATTGACGTTCTGTCTAGTGATGTTAATGTGGTGTTAAAATCTCTGACAATGATTGTATTCCCATCAATATCCCCCTCTATCTCTGTAATTGTTTTATGTACTTAGGTGCCCTATATTGGGTGCATATATTTTAACACATGTAATATCCTCATCTTGTGTTACTCCTTTAGTCATTAAAAATGTCCCTCTTTATCTTTCTTTATAGCCTTTGTTTTAAAGTCTATTTTGTCTGAAATCAGTAATACTAAACCTGCTTTTTTGGCTTTTCCAAAGGATTTGCATTAAATATCATTTTCCATCCTTTCACTCTCAATCTATATGTGTCCTTCTCCCTACAGTGGGTCTCTTGTATGCAGCATATTGAAGGTTCTTTGTTTATTATCCAGTCTGCCACTCTATGTCTCTTGACTGGAGCATTTAGTCCATTAACATTAATTATCTTACAGTAATTAATGATACAAGTGTATTTATTGACATTTTGAACTTATTTTTGCAGTTAATTGGGTATTTCCTCTTTGTTCCTTTCTTTTTCCTTTTTTGGTTTGGTAATTTTCCTTTGTATTATCATGGATTTTATTTAGTTTTTGTGACTCCCTTGTAATTTTTTGGCTTGTGGTTACCCTTTTTTGTATGTCTAATAGCCCATTACTGTAGCTGTTTTTATTGAACAGATAGTAACATAATCTCAAGCCCATTGAACCAAGAACAAAATATTTTAAAAGGAAAGAAAGAATAAACACTCTATATTTTCTTGCTTCCCTCTCCCACTTTAAAGATTTAGATGTCTTCTTTTACAATTTCATGTTTATTTTATTTGTAATTCATGGTAGTTATCATATTTTCAGTTATGAGTTTCTCATTTCTATAGCATCCCGCTTCTTTTCTATTTAGAGTAGAGCTTTCAATATTTCTTTTAGCATGAGTTTAGTGTTGCTAAACTCTTTTAGTTTTTGCTTGTTTGTGAAATTCTTTATGTCTCCTTCTATCCTAAAGGATAGCCTTGCTGGATAAAGTATCCTAGGCTGCATCTGTTTTTCATTCAGGACTTTTAATATATCTTGCCAGTCTCTTCTGGCCTGTAGTGTTTTTGTAGAGAAATCAGCTGAGAGCCTTATGGGGGTTCCCTTTTAACTCATTCTTTGTTTTACTCTTGCTGCCTTTAGGATCATTTCTTTATCCTTGACTCTGGCCATATTGATTATGATATGTCTTGGTGTGGGTCTGTTTGGCTTCTTCCTGTTTGGGACTCTGTGAGCTTCCTGTACTTGGATATCTGATTCCTTCTTTAAGTTTGGGAATTTTCTTGTCATGATTTCTTCAAATACCTTTTCAATCCCCTTTGATCTTTCTTCCCCTTCTTGAACCCCTATTATGTGAAGTTTGTCATGCTTTATATTATCCCATAGGTCTCTTATGTTATTTTCATTAGTTTTTATTTGTTTTTCTCTCAGCAGTTCTGATTGTGTGCTTTCTGTTGTTGTGTCTTCTAGGTCACTGATTGGTTCCTCTGCATTATCTAGTCTGCTTTTGTCAGCCTTTAGATCAGTTCTCATCTCAGCCAATCAGTTTACCAATTCTATTTGACTTTTCTCTATATGTTCAATTTAATTTTTGATATATTTTATATCCATAAACACTGTCTCTTTTAGTTCCTTCAGTACTTTGATTTCTCCTTTTTTGAAATCTTGATCTAGTAGGCCATGAATGTCTATTTCATTGATTGTTCTTTCAGGGTTTTTCTCTTTCTGTTTTAATTGGGTATGGCTCCTCTGCTTCTTCACCTTGCTGATATCTCTGGCACTGTGGCTTATGGAATATCTGTTATCTATTGTGGTCCTTGAGGAGTTTATTTATTTATCTATCTAAAGCCTATGAAGGAATAAACTTAAAAAATGAAAGAGAGAGAAAGAAAAATTAAATGAAGGGAGAAAAAAGGTTTGAAAACAGTGTTTATTCAATAATAGAAGAGCAATTTGTGTCAGACTATCAATCGAGTTGAGATGTCTTTAAAACCAAAAAAAAAGAGGAAAAACCAATATTTGAAACCTGTGTATTATCAATAACAGGAGATCAAAACAAAAGAAATTATAATGAAATGGGGTGGATTTTTAAAATAATAATAATAATCAAAATATTTTAAAATATTAATTTAAAAGTGATTAAAACTAGAAGCATATACAATTGTTTAGAAAGTAGAAATTTAAAAGATTTAATAGAAAATAGACAGATAAAAAAGATAAATAAAGACAGAATTTTAAAGAAGGGAGGACAAAAGGTTTGAAAACAGTGTATAATCAATATTAAAAGAGCAATTTGAAGCAGAATAGGAATTGCATTGAGAAGTCTTTTCAAAACCTTTAAAAAAGGAGAAAAGAGGAAAAAATATTTGAAACCTTATATAATCAATAACAGGAGATCATAACCAAGAGAAAGAAAAATGAAAAGGTGGATTTTTAAAAATAGTAATAATAAAAATGTTTTAAAGAAAAATATAAAACATTTAAATCTGGAAGCATATATAATTGTTTAAAAAGTAAAACATAATGTAATAGAAAATGGAACAGATAAAAACAGATTAAAAAAAAAGAAGTGGGTGTTCTTGTGGAGACTGTCAGCTCTTAATCAGAAGTCTTTCTGTCTTCATCCTGTTTCATGAACTCATCTTTCTATTTCCAGAGTCCCTCTGTTGGTGCCCTCCTCTGTGCTGTTACCAGTACCTGTTGGCAAGCAGACCATGCCCTGTCCCAACACTGGTTCAGGTGCTAATCTGCTTCACTGTGGGTGGGTGGGTCACTCCTCCTCCCAGGTCAGATGCTGCTTTCCTACCAGGAAGGTGGATGGCCACCCGCCCTCTCCCAGCACTGGTCTCTCCACTGCTCTGTGCTGTTGCCTGCTCCACCTCAGTTCCACGGTCCTTAGGTGGGCTCGGGGAAGAGTGTGGAATAACCCTGCCCCTCCTCCATGCCAAAACTCAGCTCCTTGTTTGTCTTGGTGGTGCAAGTTCTCTAAGATACTAGGGCGGAAGGATCCTATCTGCCTTGGGCTGTAAACAACTCTCCATCTGGCCTTTGAGGCTGCTAAGCCCTTAGGTACGGATTCAGGTTTTGACTCTGTCCTGACCTGGGTGCTAAGTGCTGGAGGATGAGGCGGCTGTGCCTAAGCCCCACCTCTCTTTGCTGGAAAAACTTCCATGGGTTTTCAGAGATGGGGGTATGGCACCCTTCCCCACAGGGCACATCAGATATGTTGTTTCATGTAGGGCCCAGGTTGTTTTGCCCTGTGGACCAACTCATCCATGGCATACAGCACTCTGCAGTCCCCCAGGGCTGTCTGAGTTCAGCCAACCCAGTTCTCCTCCCAGCTTTGGCAGCCTCTTTTCCCCCAGCTACCAGCTCTTGTCTTTGGGTAGGTGTCACAGGGAACCTTTATGCCCATTTAACTTAGTTTTGTCTGTCAAGGGGTGCTCCATACATATCTGAGCCTCGGAGGCTCCATCTCCTCTCTCTGGCCTCTCCATTGGAGAGTGGGAGACCTTCAAATGAGCACTAGTCCTCCTTTGCTGCTCCCTCCCCGTGGTACCAGTCCCACATTGTTTTGTCTTTTCTTCTTTCTTTTTTTCCTTTTCTCCTACCAGATTTTTGGCATCTTTTTCTTTTGAAGAAGGCGATGTTCTGTCGCAGTTTGGCAGGTGCTCTTGTTGGCTGAGTGGGTCCATGGATGTTAGTTTTGGTGTATTTGTGGTAGAGGGTGAGCTATGAGCATATTTGTACTCTGCCATCTTGGCACCCTAAATTATGATCATTTTTAGTCTTTTGTCATTCACAGACAGCTATTATTTGACTTTGATTCTTCTAAAAAAAGTGTCTAAGCTTGACTACAGGCAGAAATTATCACTGATAGTATCACTTAAATAACTTTGAGACTACAATTTTAATCTGAATAGAAGTTTCCAAAATTACTGAAAAAGCGAATGGAAACATATAACGATAACCCAATAAAAGAGAATAAAAATCAATTTCTTGGATTTCAATGAACTAATGAGTACCTTTATATTCCTTTAGTAACTTGTTTGAAACGTTGCTGGTTTTTTAATGTTCATCTTTAAAATTTAAGGAAACTTTTTTTTTCTTGAGCTGTGTGTAACTTACAGCAATTTGGTAAAGTGATCCTTTGGAAACAAAGTTGCAACAATGATTTTTACTCCTTACCTGCTGTCCTACAATTTGAAAACTCTTAATGAGTATTCTTACTATTATGGCAATATGATTATCTGCATAAATTCAGTAAGAATCTGTTCTTGTCCAAAGGACACAATCAGAAACATTGGTTATATTACCAAGGATTTGCCTGGAATGTCCCATTAGGGAAAGATGTGCATAGAATGAGGTAGAACCAGAAAGTTTAAAGGAACTAAAGTGGATTTTAAGGAGAAAATGCTTATAAAACAGACTGGAAGTGATAGCCTGTACCTGTCTTAAAGGGTTTCCAAACTTACAGTTCAGTAAGAAACTTCACTTCATGACAGACTCACAAATATCAAGATATTTTTGGAATCCCTGGAAGAAAGGAATTCACCCAAATCTACAGGTAGCACAGGCACAATTTCCTGGTGAGTCCTGGACTTCATTTTCCATCCTGGAGAGAAGCTGAATAGTCTTATGAAAAGTTCCAGCAAAGCAAACTCAAGAGGCCCATGGTTGATCATTATTCTTGCTGCACTTATGTAAATAATCAGGCAGAGTACAATGAAATGAGATTATCTTGCAAACACATTCATCTTACTTTTTTTATTGAATGTTGATGATCTTAGTGAGAAAAATTATGTTTCAATGGAAAACTGCACTCTACCCTTTTGGATTCCATCTTGGACATTTTGCCAGTCTATACAAAAGCCTGAGTTCTAGTTTCCTCCAGTACCTGCCTATGACTCTCCAAATTAATGTTTCCAATTTTTCTCCCTTCTGACTTGAAATCACAGAGAACTAAAACTTCCCTCATCACGAATTGGTTCATGTTGATGTTGTATGACTAAGTATAAACCTCAATAGATTACCACAAACTATCATGTGTTGGCAAACTTCATGTCTACTTCTGGGTGCACCATGCAGAAAGTTCAACAGAAAAAATAATGTCATTACAGATATTCCAGCTACAATCCGGGAATTTCACTGGATTCCCACTGTGGTCTGTAGCCACATTCTAAAGAAGCTTTGAGTGCAGTGTCAAGAAATCTCAACAGGCTTCCCTCTGGAAACATAAATGGGTTTTTATATTAGACATTGTTTTCCTGTTATTTTCATAGAAGTTCCACTTCCTTAAATGTCTCGTAGCTAAGACCATAAAGCATACCCTCTACTACCAAATATCATCAGAAAACTTAGCAGGTCTTTAATGAATAAAAGACAATCTCAGAAGAAATGGACTCATGTTATTCTAAGGGACAAAGAATCTCTCTTCAATCCTCTGAATAATAGGGTGGAATGACTGCAGAATTGACCCTGGTTCAATTCTGAGGTCTCTTTACCCTGTTGCAATAGTCCTGAATTCCTGAATAAACATGCTTTTATCATTTTACCTATTATGCAACTATGGATTTTATCTGAGAGTGATCAGAATCAGTCACCATAGCCAGCACCCAAACTCCCTCCCCTACTCATTGACTCACAGGAACTAGAAGCCCAATGTGGCCAGGGGACATTCTTAACTTCCATTCAGGGGAATCACTGCTCTGTCTATTAGGGGAAACAGTCCTTCCTGTATATCTAAGAGCTCTAGATCAAAAGAGCATTAGTTTGGGCGAACAGGAAGCAAAAATGGTGACTTTTCCTTTTCCATCCCTGGATTCTTGGAACTATGAAGCCTGGATATAAGGAAATGGCACACTAATGGCTGATAATTCAGAGCATATACAGCATACTGGAAAGCCCCATTACAGCCTTGCAACAAATGTTTTCCCACCTGGCTCTGTAATTGAGTCTTCAAAAAGCCTTTCCACTATTCTGTCAAACAAGCTACTTCAGAATGGTCGGGGATGCCATGCACATGAATCCACCCCACACTTCTTTTCCTATGAAGTATGTTCACTGATCTGAAACAATGGTGTATAACATAACATAACTGTGGATAAGGCATTCTTTAAGTCCATGAATGATGGTTTTAGCAGTAGTTTTGCATACAGAAAAGGCAAAGCTCTAGCAAGTTTACTGTCTATTCCAGTAAGTGAGAAAGAAAAGAATAAAAATACTGCAATTTTCATGAAAGGATCCAGTGTAAACAGCCAGACACAAGGAAATTAATTCCCATAATGAGCTCACATCATTGCCTACCATTGCTCTGCTTACTATTGGAAATAGTCATTTTCATTTTTAAATCTAATCAGATTAGAGAGCAGATCGCAGGAAACCCCAGAAACAATCAGATGACCCCAACAGAAACACTGGAGGAAGTGCTGCTCATGGTAAATAAGTACATTTGTCCATCAGGGCTGCACCCAGCACTGGTTAGGGCTTTGGTACGAGCAGTCCTGTTCCTCCTGTTTGTGTTCTGGTGCCCAAAAGCCACTCCTTTCTGCATGGCAGGTGGCTGTGCACAGGGAAGAACACGGAAATGCTCCAAGAACTCCAGAACACTGAAGACCATCTTGTAACAAAAAGAGCTGGGTGTCCCCTGTGTCCATCCATGCACTTCCTTGCAAACTCCTTAACAAGACCCCAGTTAAGTCTGTTTAGCAAGAGTCTCTCATCTTCCATGTCTAATCACTCTCTATATCAATCAGATTTTGCACCTTCCACCATCTGACAAATGATTATTGATCAGCCTGTCCTGTCTTCAGCAAGAATCCAAGAATCCTGTTAGGTTGATTCAGGGAGAATCACCTCTACACTTGATGATTTCTCTTATAATAGTCCATCCACAGACTCATATCAGACTCCTTAGCTATAAATTTCCAGGTGTCCATGAAATATGTGGAAAAAAGCCCATTTGATACTGAGGCCTCCTTTCCTGTAGTGCAACTCTCCTGAATAGAATCTGTTTTACTGCTTGAACCTGTGGCTTCTTTTTGTCATTATGATACTATAAATGGTATAAGATCAGATTCATTAATGAAGGATTAGACCACTCACCCAGGATCATAACTGTTCACTTAGGAAGACTCTGTCTTCACTTCTGACTGATCAAGGATCCAGTGGTAAGTCCAACTCCAACACAAATATTCCAAAGATCCTTTGAAACTGGTGGCAATAGAGTTTTGTTTCTTAAGAATTGAATTATTTTGAATTATTTTCTAGAAGCTTTATTAAGAGTCCCAAAGAAAGGCTAGGTTACAAAGCTGGGTTTTTCTGTTTGTAAGAAGGTGGGTTAGAATCCCAGCCAAGCATTAGCTGAATCAGAGTCCAAAACAAGCACCTGAGTGTAAAAACCAGGGTTAAAGTGCTAGACCAGCAGATACTAGACTGAGACTCACAAGTTTTTGTTCACAAGTATGTGGGCACCAATAATTAAGACCTTGGGAGCTTCTCCTTGGACTGGAGATCATCTTCTTGAACCCCTGCTGAAAATGTTCCCCATTAACTCTTTCTGCTACTTTGTTCTTGGCATTTTTTTACTAATGATAACTTGAAACTTCAATGGACTCTGGGAAATTTAAGGTCTTCGCACAATGACTTCTATAAAATCTGCCCCTTCCCATCATAGCTGCTTCTGCTTCCTCCTTTACTTCTTTAAATCTTCCTTCCAGTTCCCCTGATTGTTTGACATGCCTCCCTTCAAAGCCTTACCTCCTCCATCCCTCTGTCCACCAGCCAGACTTTTCCCATCTTGGTCACTCCACTCTCTGTGGTCATCTGAACTTTAGGCCCATTACCTTTTATTGAGGGCTCTCCAGGGATTAAGTGACAACCTTAAGGTACCACCTGAAGTTGAATAGAGAACAAAAGGCTATTTGAAAGTAGAACTAAGTGTTTTACCTGTTCAGATGATTTGGAGACACCCAGAAAACTGCTAGATATCTCTTCAATCACTGACCTTAAACTGAGTCCACAGCTGACATCAGACCATATATTAAGGCAAAAGAACATTTTAAAAGTCTTCTCCATAACAATTCAGGTGAAAATATAAAGTGGAGTTTATCCAGTCTAATTATATCACAATGTTTTACTGACCTGTGGGTAAGACTCATAATGAAAACTGTAAAATCTCTGTTGGCAGGTCTGTATTTTTATATGTGCTTATAAATGTGTTCTTACATGCATGTTATGTATACTTGACATTTTTCTATCCATGGATGTTGTTACTAAATTAGTTTATAAAATCCCATAAAGGAGTTCTGTTTAAATAAGCTTACAGAAAAAAACAAGTGCTTCTTACAGAATATTAGGTATTCCTAAAACCATATGTAATATAGGAACACATTCAGTTTTTAACATTCTCATGATATGGGGTAATATTTGGTAGATAAAGCTAGATTTTAAAATTGTTGGTAAAATAAAAGAAGCATAACTTCTAAGTTGTCAGCATTAAATAAAATGCAAACACACTATTTGTGTCCCTACATTTATTAGTCAAACTTAACCTTAAATTACCTCCACTAGATGTTTAGAATTATAGAACAATAAATCCATCCTAAAAACACAATGTATAATAAAAATGAATCATGCATGATTTTCAGCAATTTATGAAAGGTTAGAAATGCTAAAAAATTCCAACCAAATGGCATTCTGGAAAAGGCATAGCTACAGAAACAATAAAGAAATCATGGTTTCCATGGATTTGGGGAGAGGGAGGGAGGGAGGAATGAATAGATGGAAAACAAGGGATTTTTAGGGCAAAGAAATTGTATTGTATGATACTGTAGTGATGTCTACATGTCATTAAGCATTTGTCAAAACCCATAAAATATACAACATCAAAAGTGAACCTTAATATAAACGATGGACTTTGATTAATAACGTGCCCATGTTGGTTATCATTTGTACCAAATTTGCCACACTGATGAGGGATGTTGAGGGTAGGAGAGTATATATTTGGGGGTGGAGAAGGATATGTGGGAATTCTATTTTCTACTCAATTCTGTTGTGAACCTGAAGCTGCTGTAAAAGAATAAAGTCTATTAAAAATTTTAAAAAATAAACTAAAAAAGAAAGAATCACAAGATGCATATCAAAACAGTACAAATAATAAGAGAAAGTGAAAAAAAGAGAATATGTTTCAATTTTTTTATTGATTGCTTCTGATATTTGGTAGTTATATAATATTCCACCAAAAAAAATTATGATAATGGCTAGATGTGTTGTTTAGCTCTTGAAACTTTCACAATTAAATAAAATTAATTGTTAAACAGAATTGAATTAAGCAGATGTAAATCATATAAAATGTATAAGGGAATATTTTAATAAGTGTTTTATATTTTATATGATTTATAATATGTTGCAAAATAATCATGTTTTTCATACTTATGTTTTATAATATTTATACTTATAAATGTCCACATAAAAACAGTTTCATAAGCTTATTTGATAACTTGAATTTTAAAGTTATATGACTGTAAGATAAAAAATAGATATTCATCGGCTACCTACATCATTACCTAATTAGGTTAAAATATGGAAATTTAATTACTAAACGTATATTTATCTCCTTGGCATGTTCTTTTTACAAGGATTAGAAAATCTAAATATTTTGGGGCCTGTTAATAAACATGAGAGATTGTACTTCGAAAAATTCACATGCATGGAAGAATCAGAAAATGATCATGCTAAGTGAAATCAAGTGTACAAAAAAGAACCTACTGTGTGATTCCATTGATATAAATTCAGAAAATGCAAAATAATCTACAGTGATGGAGGGTAGATCAGTGGTGGCCTGTGGATAAGGAAGCAGAGGGACAAAGAGGAGGGACAGTCACGGGGCACAATGAAACTTTTGGAGAGATGGCATGGTCATTGTCTTGAGAGTGGTGACGGTTTCCTGTGTATACGGGTCAAACTTAATATAAAATTAAGAATTAATTACATGTGAAAAAGGACATATGCCATTAGAAAATTATGAAATGATCTATTAATAAATTTGCTACAGAATGATACTTTTGGACCAAAGTTAATAATTGTTTACTTCTGAATTTTCTCTGTAAAAGAAAGGAATAATGTTGAAATACACTTATGATGCACTTATGTGAAACTACTGGGACTAATATGGGTAAAGAAAAACTCTGTAGTCAAGAAAAGCAAGATGTGTTTTTGATGAGAAGAGTGATGAAGGATGTGTTTCTTTTCAAGGAAACAATGAACAATTTTTTTCCTAAAATAGAATGATTAATCTAAAATAAAATAATTAATGATTAATATTCCAGAATCAAAAAGAGGAAACATGTAAGAGAAAAATGGAATGGATATGAAAAACAAAACAAAATATAAGCTGTAGAATGTTGTGGGAAAATAATCTTCAAAAAGGAAGCTTATAATGTAAGGTCATATCTGGTTAATTTGAATGGATTTATTTACAAGAATTATATTTAGCTTTATAAATAATAGGACACTAACACAAAATCAGAATGTAGTTGTCTGCCATTCTACAGAAGCAATGTTTTCTTAGATTACAGGTTTGAATTAATAAGAAAGGGCAAAAACTGTCTTTCTTTTACCTAAGCATTCTGCCTGGGGAATTAAGATTTTGTGTTTTAAAATCATTCCTTGTCTTTAAGGTTGTCTTTATCATTTATTTGACAACTTAAAAAATAGTTTGTCAATTTAAAAGAGCTACATTTTTTTTACAACCATGTCATTTTCTGTATTTGATTTTGAAATATTTTAATTGTCACTTTGGTTAAATACATAGCCAAGTATGGTTTCACATTTGCCTGGGGTCCTAGATAGTCATGTGTTCAAATATTTTGATATTGCTGATAACTTCTCAAAATCAATTTTTAAATGGAGTCCTTTTTACTTCAAACTGACTTGGGATATCCCAGAGACCCCTTGGGAAATCTACAAGGGTTTGTCCCTCACCTTGGAAAAGGGAGATGCAGAAATATTCTGGTTTATTGTATGTTAAATTACATGGAAAACACCGTCAACTAATAGTGATGATAAAGATTCTTAAGCTATATGAAGTGTATATATGTCACTGATACAGGTACTCCAGGAATGGTATGAGGCTCATAGAAATCTGTCAACACTAGTTATCCAGATATTATTGTGTTATAATGTTGCCTGCCACATAAATAACTATTTTTCTTTATATGATGAGCTCTCAGAAGAACTGTAACCATGACAATTTTAAGTCATTCACCACTCACAAACAGTTAACGTGTTACTTTGTTTTATTCTGAAAGTTTTTACCATTAGCTTCAGGCAAGAATGCTCTGTGTTGGCAGAATGTGAACAAATTTGAATCCATGCCACTAGACTGAGTAAGACTATCCAGAAAGAATGACAACATTGATGAGTTACTAAAACTTTTAACCACCAATCATGCAGAATAAGAATAAATTCCCTGTGACTGAATTAACTGATGGGGAAAATTATGATGTTTTAGACAATTTCTGAAACATCCCTAGGTTTTTATGTTGTTTTTGTTTTTGTTTTTAAGTTTTCTTTCGCAGGTTGAAGGAAATCCTTTTATCTTAAGCTAGGTGTAACTTTCTGCAATTTGGTAACTACTTTTTATCCCTATCTGAACCTCCAGAATTCTAAAATCTCAATGAGTATCCTTATAATTATGGCAATATAGCTATTTGCTCAAGTTCAATTGTTAGTTGGTTTAGATAGAAATGAGCACTGGACAAGGGGAGAGGAGGGGGAAAGAAACAATCCAGAATACAAGGAACCTGTGTCTAATTAACCAGAGCACAAGGAACCTGAGCTGTCAATCAACCAGAGCACAGGGAAACTGAGTTATCAATCAATCATGAAACCAGGATATAAAAAAAAGGAAAAACAAAGGAACGGCGCCATTTTCCCTCTCTTGGATTCACCCACTCCCAACTTTCCAGAGTGTACTATCTTTCACTATTTTTTTCCTTCACTAATAAAAATCTTGCTTATATCATGCTTTTTGTCTCTTAAGAAAATTCTTTTTTTTTTTTTGGTTGACTAAATACTGAGGTAATTCTTATTTCCCTTTACCTGGCAACATTAATTTGGGTGCCGTGACTCAGATGATATGCTTAAACCTAATCTTTCTTCCTTCATTTTCCCCTGCCTCCCTGAGGCCAGCAGAGTACAGACTCCTGGGGTCAGCTGAGAAGGCTGGAGTGCTCAGGCAGTGAGTGGCCCATCTGAAACCCTGTGATGTTCTGGTTGCAGTGGGAGGGTATTAAGACCATGCACCTTCACCAATGCCCAGCCACATGCACACCTGCCACAGAGCACTCTGCTCACAGCAGTCCTGCTAACCATCGAGCTCCAACTGGAGATAACTAGGCTTTCTCCAGAACCACAGTAGAGGTAGAGGGCTGACCCAAGACACCGCACCAGGCCTTTATACTAATTATTTTATCACTCACAACTTTATATACTGGTCTTTTGCCTTTGCTGCAGATCCTTGCTTCTGTTTTCTGAACTCTGTCATTGAGTTTTCTAAAAAACACCCTCCTTCAATTTCTATCTCTCTTTTTCCCACTGGTCAATGCAAGGTCCAATCACTCTGACAAGTATGCCTCCCACTTGGGCTATTATTAACTTACTCTCCAACCTAAAAGAAAACTCTCAGTTTCCAAATGTGACTGGGGCCATGCCCTTTTCACTACTATTTTAACCTATGGTGCCCTGGGATCTCTTATAACCACATCCTGTTTGCTTTATTCACTGGCCAGCAAGTATTTGGCCACCTCTTTTGTACATGACTTGAGTAACATTGTCTCTTGTGGCCTTTTCTAGAAAACACCACCATGGACAGTAATCATGGGCTGCAATGCCTCTGACTCCTTTCTGGCTTCATATGCCTCCGGACACACAGGCTAAGGCAAGAAAACATCTCTGCCTTAGAAAATTGAGCTGCTGGAATTCTTATTCATGTTCATCTCTCCTACTGCCTTCTCCATTCAGGTGATCCAATAGGGGACCCTCTAACCCTAACTCACTCCTCTATTTTTGCTACCCCTGTCTCTGGCGATCCCAGCTGAGCAGCTCTCCTGCTCCTGTATCACTGACCACCTGCGGGGTTAAAACTGTTTCCTTGGACGGCGGAGACTCCCAGGTCATGGTAAGACTGTGGCTGCTTTTCCCATCCAGTGAGGAGGACGGGATGCTGGGTCCACCTTCTGTGGATCAATGACCCTGGGATGCTAGGCTCTCTTTGGTCTATGGTTTCAGGGTACTCTTGATTACAGGCAAAAAACTGAGACATCAGACTATAGCCTGTTGGCTTCACCTCAGGAAGCTGAGCTCCGAAGCCATCCCTTCCCCCAGTGTCCTGCTCTTCAGATGGAAAGCCAACAGTTGACCCTGCTGGGACTCCTGTGGGCTACATATTAGCCAAAATCATAGCCCATAATCAACCATTTTGATCCAGTTTAATCTCTTCTACAATATCCAAGGGAACTGGTCTAAAATACCATCTATCCAGATCTTTTATTTGCTGAGGGACAGCAATGATCTCTTAAAGAAATGCAAAATAACCACCTTGGTCAAGGTTACTATCAGCAACCTGCTGTCCCCAGCATCTCCTTGAGGGGAACTCCCTTAAATGTATGTCCTTCTCTGCTCTATCATATACCCTTGTTTAAAGGAAAAATTCCTCACCCAATATGGCTGAAATATTAGACAAAATCTCCAAAGGCAATCCAGGAACCCAGAGTAACTCTTGATAAATGCTAACTATTGCTGCCTAGGTTTTTTTTTTTCTGTCAGGTACAAGAGGCCAAGGCTTAGGAGAAGGAAAGAATGAAAGAGGCTAGGCATACCCAAATGATTATGGCCCTTCAAGGCCAGCCACCATCCCTAAGTCCTCAGCCACCAACAGCCCAAGATAAGCCTGATGATAAATACAATATCTGCTGCTTACCTGGTCAGTGGTCCAAGAAATGTCCTCATAAGGACAAACTTCCAAGTTCTGCTATGTTTGGTGTAACAAGCAAGGTCATTGAGTGACCCTCTGCCCCTCAAGCCAAACAGCTTTTTGGGGAGAACCAGCCTGCGACCTGTGGATGGTTGTCTGGGACTAAGAAGCCCACTCCAGACAGACCCAATGCAAGAGATCTTCAACACAGGGCTAGAGCCATAAGGACTAATGGACGTGGCAGGTAGGACAATAAATTTCCTTTTGGATACTGGGGCCACCTACTCAGTCCTGACTTCTTTCTCTAGACCCTTCTCCTCTAGATCCTACAACTCATCTATCCTGGTCATTGAGAAGGATGGGGCTTATAGACTATCCCAAACTTAAAAATCATAAATGAAGCTGTAGTGCCTCTTCATTCAGTTGTTCCAAACTGATACATATTACTGAAAACATACCTCCAGGAGTCCAGTGGTACACTGCCTTAAATCTAAAGTTGCTTTCTTCTGTATATGCCATAGTCCCCAATCCCAATAATTATTTGTCTTTCAGTGGGACTCACCTAATGGGTATCAACAACAGATAACCTGGACTGCACTACCACAGGGGTTTAGAGATAGCCCTCACCTATTTGGGCAACCTTTGGCCCAAGGTTTACCAGACTTACAGCTTGAAAAAAGAACTATTCTCTAATATGTAGATGACTTACTTATCTGCTCCCTTACTGAAAAACTGGCCATAGAATATGCAATCCAAAAACCTGACTTCTTGGCTGGGCAGGGACATAATTTCTCATTCTGCAATACAACTATCCTTCCAGTCATTTAAAACATGGGACCTACAGACTGGTCCAGGATTTATGGGCCATAAATGAGGCAGTAGTACCTCTTTATCCTGTGGTTCCAAACCCCTATGTGTTACTGGGGGACATACCTCCAGTAACCCAGTGGTATACCACCTTAAATCTCAAATATGCTTTCATTTGTATACCACTTAGTCCCCAGTCCCAATATTTATTTGCCTTTCAGTGGGACTCACCCAATTGCTATCAATGCCAGCTAACCTGGACAGTACTACCACAGGGATTTAGAGACAGTCCTCCCCTCTTTGGGGAAGCTTTGGCCCAAGATTTACAGGACTTACAGATTGAAAAAGGAACTATTTTCCAATATATAGGTGACTTACTTATCTACATCTTTACCTAAAAACAGGCCACTCAGCATAATAATCCAAACTCAACTTCTTGGCCAAGCAAGGATATAAACTTTCCAGGTTCAAGGCAAAAATGGTCAAACAAGAGATAACTTATCTAGCAACTCCCTAATCCCACTGCTCAAAAACAGCTCAGTTCACTTCTTGGACTAACAGGTTACTGTAGGCTTTGGTATAGACCAACATATGTATGAGAGTTTGAAGGGTAAGGATGACTCAGTATCACTCCAGTGAGGTCCTTCCCAAAAGCAAGCAATGGAAAAATTAAAAAACCTCCTAATAAGATCCCAAGCCTTGAGGCTTCCAGATCCCACTAGGCCCTTCCAGTTATACATTCATGAAAGAGGATGGATAGCCTTAGGGGTCATTACCCAATGGCTGGGTTCTACACAACAGCCTATGGGATACCTCTCCAAGCAGCTAGATCCCACTTCTTGAGGCTGGCCTTCCTACCTAAGAGTGTTGGGAGCCCTCTTCACTCTCCTGGAGGAAACTTTTAAGCTAATTCTGGGGGACCCTATACGAGCATATGCTAATCACCAAGTTTCTGAGATTTTAAATGGCAAGGGACATTTCTGGCTCTCATATGCTTGAAAACCCAGATGTCTGTGTCTCTGTTTGTGGGACACTCAATCCTGCTACACTATTACCATCACCAGATGAGTCTCTTCCCTTTCACCTATGTTATGAGACCCTATCCACTTCTGTAGGAGCCAGAACAGATCTCACTGACCAACCCCAGGAAAACCTTGATGAGATCTGCTTTATGGATGTGAATCACATATTCTTGTGGACCTCTTAGCAATCTGCAACTGCTTTTCAAGCAACACCCCAAGTCAAACTTCAAATTGCTATACAACAAGGCAATCATCCAATCAACCAAGACAGCTTTTATGCAAGCCCCTCAGTGGACACTGGCCCTTTGCCCACCACCTTCCCAGTGACAGCCAGCTTGTCTGGGACCCCAATGGGGTCCAACAGTGCCCCAGATCAGCCAGAAGCAGCTAGAGCTGTCATCGCCCTCTACATCCCAAAGATTTGCATTCATATGACTAGAGGTGGGGAATGTTAGGTAGTTTAGAAAGAAATGAGCACTGGGCAGGGGGAGAGGAAGGGGAAAGGGACAATCCAGAACACAAGGAACATGTGTTGTCTAATTAACCAGAGCACAAGGAACCTGAACTGTCAACAACCAGAGAATAGGGACCTTGAAATGTCATTCAATCAATCAGTCAATCAATCACAAAACCAGGATATAAAAACAGGGGAAACCAAGAAACAGTGTCATTTTTCCTCTCTCAGATTGCCTGCTACCATGTTGTGGGAGTGTACTAACTTTAAATATTTTTTAATTCACTAATAAAAATTCTTACTTATATCACAGTTTTTGTCTCTAATAAAAATTCTTTTTTTTTTTGAGTGAATGAGATCTGAGGTAAGTCTTATTTCCCTTTTCCTGGTAACACAATAACATTCTCTTCTCCTTGCAACATGATACAATTGGAAACATTAATTATAATACCAAGGATTTGACTGGAATGTCATATATGAAAATGATATGCATCAAACCAAATATAACCTAAGAACTTTAAGGAACTAAGGTTGACTTTAAGGACCCAATTCTTACAAAGACTTCCTTGGAATATCTGGCCTGAACAAGGCTTACATGGTTTCACAGTTTAGAAATCGTAAGAAGAATTACTTTCCAACAGTCCCAGAAACCTAAGACTATTTAGGATATGTAGACAACTTCAGGATTTCTAATCAAGATGGCAGGATGATAGGAACATAAGCTTATATCTCCTTGTGACTACAATGCAAAATATCCTGGAAGCTAGGAAAAGAGATTGTCTGCAACTGGAAACAAAAAGAGGGAACCACCACAGGATGGTAGTAGGGGTGTGCTTGTAATATAATTGGGCCCCATACCCACCGGATGAGTGACCCATAAGCTGAAAAATAATTAAATCACAGAGGTGATCCCACAGGAGTGAGAGATCTCAGCCCCACATCAGGTTCCCCAGCTCTGGTCCAGCATGGGAAGAAGAGACCCAAGGACAACTAGTTCTGAAGGCCAGAGGGTCTTATCTCTGGGACCCCCCTGGGACTGGGGGAAACAGTGACTACATTTGCTTGGGAAGTGTACACGGAAAGTCACATACATCAGGTCCAAGGGCAGAGGCAGTGATGTCATAGGAACATGGGCCAGACCTGCCTGCTGGATATAGAGGATCTCCTGGGGACATGGGGGATGCCTACGGTTCACCCAGGGGACATAAAAGCTGATGGCAGATATTCTGAGTGTGTTAATCTACATCAGCTTTCCTGGACGCTGACATCTTGATTGGATCATTAGATCTAAGTTCCATCCCCACCCGACAGCCTGTAGGGAAGCCTCAGGCCAAACAATAAACAGGGTGGGAATACAGCCACAACCATCAACAGAATTCTTAAGGCACAAAGGCCTCTAGACACAACCCTACCCAACAGAGGTCCAGGACCAAGCTTCACCCAGCAGTGGGTAGGCACTGGCTCCTCTTGCCCAGAAACCTGTATAATCCTGTAGTCCAGCATTATCCACCGGGGGAAGATACTTAAAATAAGAAAACAATAATTCCAAAGCCTGTGGAAGGAATCCACAAACACATAGAAAGGCAGATGATATGAGATGGGAGAGGAATATCTCTCAGGTCAAGGCACAAGGTAAAATCCCAGAAGAAGAAATAAATGATAAGGAGATAGGCAATTAATCTGAGAAAGAGTTTAAGGTAATGATTGTGAAGATGTTCAGAGAACTCAAGAAGAGAATAGATGCACAGAGCAAAGTTTTATGTAGAGGTGCGAAATATAAAGAATACCTAAAGAGAGTTGAAGAATAAAATCACTGAAATAAATAACACAGTAGAGGGAACCAAGAATAGACCAAATGAGTCTGAAGAATGGACCAAGAGCTAGAAGACAGATCAGTGAAATGAACTTAAATATAAAACAGAAAAAGATGCACAGACATAGAATACAAACTTGTAGTTGCCAGGGTAGAGGCGGTGGGAAGGTATAGACTGGGAGTTTGAGATATGTAGATACTGACAGGTATATGACTGATCTAAAAAATAGTCTATTAAAAAAAGACTACTTTGGGAATGTATAGAAAAGAGGAAATCATCTCAATTGATATGATATTGTAGAGAAAATCTAGTGTAGACACTTGGATTGACTTTATGGTCTCAAGAGGCATTTAAAAGTGTAATATCATGTTTCTTATGAAAAGTTCCAGCAAAGCAAACTCAAGAGACCATGTGGTCAATCAGTATTCTTGCTGTACTTACAAAAATAATCACACTAAGTATAATGAGACTGGACATATTTTGCAAATAAATTTGTCTATGATTCTCTCTGATAGAAGAGGTGGTGACAATAGAGGTACATTTTTGTTTCAATGGAAAGCCGTGATGTACACTTTTGGGTCTGATCACACATGTCTTGGTAGTCCTTGACAAATCCTGGATTATTCTTACTTTCCTCCATTTTTTCTCCCTTATGACTTGGTATCACTGTGAAGTGAAATAGCCCATTTCCCAAAGCCTGGCAAGTTGAAGCTAGAAAATGTATCAGAAAATTCAAGGAATTCACAACAGACCATGAAAAGGCAACTTTTGTGTCAGCTGCTGTGTGGGCCACTCAGCAAATTCACCTGAATACTTGATGCCATCACCATGGACAGTCAAACTGAAAACTGGGAAATCCATTGCATTGCCACTGCTACCCTCTCTCCACTATCTAAAGACATTTTGAGCCCAGCCTCTTCTTGATTTGCTGCCTTCTGGATTCCAGTTTTTTTCACTATTACTCTTTTTTTTTTTCTCTGATTTTCATAGAAATGACTCTTCATTAAATGGTGGATGGCTAGCACCCTCTAGCAAATGCACTCTACTAACAAGTCTTAACAGATGATTCAGCTGGTTTTTAATGAACAAATTGTGTCTGAACATGAACTGAGTTTACATTATTCAGAGGAAAGATGAACACCTTTCTCTTCTTTCCTTGAACAAGAAAGGGCCTGACAAATATATTTGGTGGGAACTCTAACTGGAAAAGACACATGCACCCCAATGTCCACAGCAGCACTATTTACAATAGCCAAGACATGAAAGCAACCTAAATGTCCATCGACAGATGACTGGATAAAAAATTCATGGTCTATATGGTCTATATATACAATAGAATACTACTCAGCCATAAAGAAGGATGAAATAATGCCATTTGCAGCAACATGGAAGAACATAGCGATCGTCATTCTATGTGAAGTAAGCCAGAAAGAGAAAGAAAAGTACATGTGATATCACTTATATGTGTAATCCAAAAAGAAAAACAAAAAGGACACAAATGAAGTTATTTACAAAACAGAGACAGACTCACAGACATAGAAAACAAGCCTATGGTTACCAGGGGGAAATGAGGTGGGGAAGGATAAATTGAGAGTTCAGGATTTGTAGATACTAACTTCTTTATATACAATAGATAAACAATATATTCCTACTGTATAGCACAGGGAACTAAATGCAATAACTTGTAATAAACTATAACCATAACTATGACTATCTATCTATCTATCTCTCTATCTCTCTATCTATCTATCTATCTATCTATCTATCTATCTATCTATCTATCTATATATATATAATTTGAATCACTATGCTGTACACCAGAAATTAACATTGTAAATAGACTATACTTCAATTAAAAAAAAAAGATTAATGTCACACTATAAGAAGCAACAACCTCTCTTCTTCCTCTCTGCCATCTGCTCAGCTGTCACAAAACTATGTGTGATCACATTTCCATCCATGTTGTCCAGGCTGGTGTCCAGATCAGTAATGCCTGCCGGGAGGTCTACTGCATGGAACATGGAATCCATCCTAATGGCCAGATGCCAAATGACAAGACCATTATGGGAGGAGTCATGTCCTTCTACACCATCTTAAGTGAAACGGGCACTGGAAAGCATGTGCCCAGGGCAGTGTTTGCATACCTGGAACCCACAGTCATTGATGAGGTTCACACTGGCACCTACCACCAGGTCTTCCACCCTGAGCAGCTCATCATAAGCAAAGAAGATGCTGCTAATATCTATGCCCATTTTCAGTACACCATTGGCAAGGAGATCATTGACCTCTTCTTGAACTGAATTCAGAAACTGGCAGACCAGTGCATAGGTCTTCAGGGCTTCTTGGCTTTCCACAGCTTCAGTGGGGGAACTTGTTCTGGGTTCACCTCCCTGCTGATGGAACATCTCTCTGTCAATTAAGGCAAGAAGTCCAAGCTGGAGTTCTCCATGTACCCAGTCTCCCAGGTTTCCACAGATGTAGTTGAGAACTACAACTCCATCCTCAAAACCCAAACCACCCTGAAACACTCTGATTATGCCTTCATGGTAGACAGTGAGGCCATCTATAATATCTGTCATAGAAACCTCAATATTGAGCACAGAACTTACACTAACCTGCATGAGATGATAGGTCAAGTTGTATCCTCCATCACTGCTTCCCTGAGGTTTGATGGAGCCCTGAACGCTGATCTGACAGAATTCCAGGCCTACCTGGGTCCCTATCCTCACATCAGCTTCCCTCAGGCTACAGAAGCCACTCTCATCTCTTCTGAGAAAACCTACCATGAACAGCTTTGTATAGCAGAGATCACAAATGTTTGCTTTGAGCTAGCCAATCAGATAGTGAAATGTGACCATCACCATGGGAAATATGTGGCTTGCTGCTTGTTTTACCATGGTGATGTGGCTCCCAAAGATGTCATTATTGCCATTGCCAAAATCAAAACAAAGTGTACCATCCAGTTTGTGGAATGGTGCCCCACTGACTTCAAAGTTGGCTTTAATTACCAGCCTCCCATCATGGTACCTGGTGGAGAACTGGCCAAAGCACAGTGAGCTGTGTGCATGATGAGCAACACCACAGCAATTGCTGAGGCCTGGGCTCACCTGGAGCATGAGTCTGACCTGATGTATGCCAAGTGTACTTTTGTTCACTGGTATGTGTTTGAGGCACAGAGGTAGGAGAGTATTTTGAGGCCCATGAGGACATGGCTATCCTTGAGAAGGATTATGAGTACGTTGGTGAAGATTATGTTAAAGGAGAGGGAGAGGAAGAAGGATAGAAATAGTAAAGTTAAAATATCACAAAGGTGTTCTTTTACAGGGAAGCTTATTCTGAAACATTAAACATTGAAAAGTTGTGGTCTGATCAGTTAATTTGTATGTGACAATGTACACTCTCATTTACAATCACTGGCCTATGCTTTAAAACACAATGCTTTGTTATAGACCCAAATATCCACTTCTCTGATTGATTTGAATAAAATATTCCCTGTCTTTAAAAAAAAAAAAAAGATTACAAAGGGTCCTTTCAAGGATTAGTTGGTTGACCAAACTTTAATCAGACCTCTGAACCTTTGCCTAGGCCCATATTGGTACCTCTTTGTAAAATCCTCAACAAGAATTCTGCTGAGTTTTGCATGAGGCCTTCACCCTCCATGTCTGATCAGCCTCTATATCTAATTAGGTTTCTCATTTTCCACTCCCACCAGCAGATAATTTCTGATCCTTCTGACTTGTCTTCAGAAAAATATCCTGTATGTGTTTTTCCCAAGAATTTCCCTAGTGCTTGTTTCATATTAGTAGTATGTCATCCAGTAACCCCCACTGAGTTCCTCTGATTTAAATTCCCTCTTCCCAGTTCTCTATTCTTCATTGAGCTCATTTCTATATTGAGATTTCTTTTTCCTTATTATTATACTTGTGAATAAATTTGTTTTTTCAACATTAAATACTCTCCAGGTATGGTTGTCTTGTGACAGTTTTCAGAATCAGTCACTCCATACAGGGCATTAACTCCCTTCTTTGCCTATTGACACAGAGGCATGAGGAGCCCAAAGTGGCCAGTTGTCAGTCTTAAGCTCCACACAGGAGAGTCATTGCTCTGTCTCCTGGCAGAAACATTCCTTCTCCTGGAACTACAAATTCTAGCTGGGCAGAGCTTTATGTCATGAGAAAATGAAAAGAAAAAAAGTTCTAAAGGGTAATACAGAATGTGATGCCTCTACCATTTCCACCCCTTCATCCTTGGACCTATTAACAGTACCATTACTGGAAGTTTATTCAGGACACAGACATCTCCTGAAGAAACCTTCCACAGCCCTGCAATATACTACCACCTTCCTGAGTGCCACTGAAACTGAGTCTTCAAAAGGCCCTTTCCCTGTTGTATTCATCCAGCTGCTTCAGGATGGTGGTGAACAGGGTGAGACAGTGGATTCAATGGGCATGTGCCCCTAGCCTCACTTTTTTTGCTGTGAAGTGAGTTCCTTGAACTGAAGCAATCCTTCATAGAAAACTACAGAGAACAGATAAAGCATCTTTAAGTCCACATTGTAGTTTTGGCAACAGCCTGCATGCAGTTAAGGCAAATCCAGACCCACTGTGTCTGTTTCAACAAGGGTAAAATGACACATGATGAAAGCATTCTGATCTAATCAACCTGCCAGCAGGGGTCTGTCTGAAGACCCCCTGGAATGTGCCACATGAGAAACCCAGTACTTCTGCCCTCTTTTGGCAGATCAGGCACTCAGTCATGGTTAATGGAATTCCATTTTGATGAGACATGTATGAACTCTTGTCACTCCCACCACAGCCACCTTGTTCATGAGCTCTCTGGGCAAGGATAGGAAAAGAGGCTGACTGATACCCACAGAATGTGTCATCCTCTCTGCTTGATTGTTCTGGGGTCAAACCCTGGTGAGCATTCGCATGGGACACATGTATCTTTTTTTTCCCCCATTGAGAGAGGTTAATCCACATACCTATTCCCCAAATTTCATTCTTACCAGTTTTCCAATCATTTTCCTTTAAAGTCCCTTTGTCCTGACTGTCAAGCCAAACCATTGCCTACTGCCCCAAATCATTATATAATAAGACTTCAGGCCATTTTATCTTTCAATCAATATGCACAAGCAGGTAAACTGACTGCCTGAAATTCTGAAAGGTGAGATATTCACTGTCCATCCTCACTGTCCTTCAGTGAAGCCACAGGAAGGGGCTGTAGCACTTCAGCTCTCCACTTTCAGGTGACACCTCTATGGTGCAAAACCATCAGTAAACAGGCTTGCATCTTTTCTTCCTGTTTCAAGGGGCCAAAGGGAATGTCACACTATGGGATACAGGTATGTATGTGAGAGGCCACTACTTCCTGTCACTTACATGTACCTGCCTGGCCTGTCTGGGCTGAATCATATATTTACCACTCCCATTTGACATAGGAGTGCTGCTGTGCCTGCCCAACTTTAAGACTTGTTGGGTCAGAGAACACTTGGGTAGCTCCAGTCAAATAATGTCTTGGTGGCTCATGGTTTAATATTCAGTCTCTCATGAGGTTCAGACAGAGAGCAAGAGTTGTTTCTCAAAAGGAGAATATTAATTGGAGGTTGATAGCTGGACCTTGCTCTAAAATCCTAACTACCTATGCTGTGATTTATCTGTGGGCTGGCAAAGGCTTCAAATAGCATCCCTGTCAACCAATGGAGCTTCAAGAACCATTATGTCAGCTGGGTTACATGATCCAAGTGGCAGAATGGCTTGCACAGCATCCTGGACCCATTACAGTGCCTTCTCTTCTCCCCTACAACCAACCTCAAAACTTGTAGCTTCTTGTCACTTGATGCATGGGACTGGCTAACACACCCAAATGAGGAATATGTTGCCTTCAAAATCAACATGCCCACTGGGTGTTGTGCTTCTTAGTTTTAAGAAGGGATACAGATACAAAAATCTACACTTTACCTTAAAAAGGGTATCTGGACATGTCCCACACCTTTGGCTCCTTCGAGATGGTACTGAAGCATAAGCTCCTTGAATTTTATTTGAATTCAGTCTCCACCTTCTGACATGCAAATGTCTTATCATTAAGTCTTGAGTAGTTGCTTGTCTTCCTCTCTAGATCCAAGCAGCATAACATCATAATGTAATTCATCAGTATAATGGACCAGTGCTATATCTTGTAGGAGAAAGTAGTGTCAACATCCCTGCAAACTAAACGGCGACAAAGGCTGGAGAGTTGATACATCCCTGAGGTAGTACAGTGAAGGTGCATTGCTGGCTTCGCACCTGTAAGGAAACTGCATGTTGTAGGCATTAAGGTGAGGGAGGTACTTGCTAGGTCAACAGCTCACTATTGTGTATCAGAGTA
Source organism: Camelus ferus (assembly GCF_009834535.1). Classification (NCBI taxonomy): domain Eukaryota; kingdom Metazoa; phylum Chordata; class Mammalia; order Artiodactyla; family Camelidae; genus Camelus; species Camelus ferus. Next base: position 24,814,453 of record NC_045722.1, on the reverse strand, counting down.
TGTGTGAAAATCCTGTATCAATAAAACCACATTTAGTACAGCAGTTACATCAGTATGTTAATCTCCCAACTATCCACTGTCGTCTTCAATACATTTGTCCTCTGCCCAGGCTAAATAGAAGAGTTGAAAGGGGGAATTTTAAGTATTGGCTCTTTGAACTCTATCTTAGTTCTTTAAAGCACTCAGGCCATATCTTATTGGATGTGGAACACTCTCAAATATAAAATTCTAGTTAAAGCTATTTTAATGTAACCAATGTTTCCAATTCTGTCTTGCTGTAATTAGAAGATATTTTTCATTGAACTTATACAAATTACTATAGTGCCATACGTATAAGCATTCAAATTCTGGAGGGATGAAGTAGAGTGAAAAAAAGCAATTGTCACATCTTTGGTCACAAAGGGATACTTTACCAAATTGGTATATGTTACAAATAATTTAAGGGAAGATTCCTTCAGCCCAGAAAACTGTTTTTTTAAAGAGCAAAATTTCAAATAAAATGTCCATGGCTAAAGTTCTGATATAGTTTATTTGGTCAGTTATTTGAGGATATTAGTTATTTCTGTGGCATGAAATATTTTTATATGGGAATCTGAAAACTAAGGAGTTGACAAATGTATCACTTCTGATTTGACAATGCACCTCAGGTAATTTAACATACAAAATAAACCAAATAGTTTAGCATCTGTCTTTTACAAAATAAGATACAAACACTGAGATTTTCCAGAGACAATCTGGAAAATCTCAAAGTTAGCTTGAAGTCAAAAAGCCTGTATTTAAAATCTGTTTCTGAGAAGCTGCCAAAATGTCAAAAGGGTGAACACTTCATTAAACAGGATAATCAGTCACTGTAAAACAATAAGTTCATTTAACCCAACTGAAAAAATATTTCAAAGTAAACTATATAAAGTTATATAGTTGTAAATATCTAGCTCTTTTAATATCAAGAACTCAGTTTTTTTTTTAAGTAATAAAGGATCTGATAAAGACAATCTAAATTACAGGAAAACATTTTAAGATATACATATTAGATTCCCAGGCAAACATTTAACCTAAAGATTAAACTTTTCTTACAATTTCTTATCAAGAGCAAACCGCAAACCTAAGTAAAGTTTCTTGTATTAGCAGAGAAAGAATAACAAAAATTCTAGTTCTGCATCATGGTACTATTAATTCAAAGACAGAGCTTTCAAAACCTTGTAAATAACCCTTCCTATCTTAGTACTGACCACACAAGATGTGTTTTCAAATCTTCCTTTCTGATAAATCTTCTCTAACTTAAAAAAATACATATCTGAATCACCTCAGTGTACACCTAAAATAACACAATATTGTAAATCAAATATACATCAATTTAAAAAAATCATGTCTTACTTTTTCTGCATAAGGAACTATTTTTTACCTTGTTAGTTCTGGTACTATGATTTATTAATTCTGATAAAATTTCAACCATTAGTCACTTTACTTTTAAAGAGAAAACTATGAAGTAAGCAATTTTTAACAGGCACATACTATTATTCAGAAGCAAATTTATAAATAAATAACTTCATAACAATCTAGATGCAGGTGACTTTTTCATAGCACAAGTTCTCACATTTGAAAATGGACCCAAATTGGGTTCTGGTCAGGGAGGCAGAGTGGTAGGACCATGAGCTCTCCTCTCCTTGTGACTACAATGAAACCACAACTGAATGCTAAACAGCCATTGAAAAAAGACTGGAACATAGCAAAAAAGGATCTTCTGCAACTGGAAAAATAAAGAAGGAACCACAGCAGGATGGAAGGAGGGGTGTGCTCACGATACAATTGGGCTCCATAACCCATAAGTGGGTGACCCACAAGCTTAAGATTTGTTAAGCCGCAGAGACCCTCCCACAGTAGTGAAAGCCCTAAGCCCCACATCAAGCTACCGAGCTGAGATCCAGGCATTGGAAAGGTAAAGAGACTCCAGAACATATGGTTTTTAAGGCCAGGGCTCTGATAGCCCCATGGGGCTGCGAGAAATGGTGACTCCATTTGCTTGAGAAGCATACATGTAAACTCACATGCACCAGATCCAAGGGCAGAGGCAGTGATTTCATAGGAACCTGGGCCAGACCTGCCTGCTAGATTTGGAGTATCTCCTGGGGATTGAGTGATGGATGTGCCTCACTTATCAGCCATAAAAGTTGGTGGCAGGCATTCTGGGAATGTAAACCTACATGAGCTTTCCTGGGAGCTGACATCTTGATTGGATTTTTTGTACCAAGTCCAGCCCTAACCAACAGCCTGTAGGGAAGCCTCAGGCCAAACAACATACAGGGTGGGATCACAGCCCCACCCATCATCAGACTTCCTAAGCGATAAAGGCCTCTAGACACAGCCCTACCCACCAGAGGTCCAGGGCCAAGCTTCACTATGCAGTGGGAAGGCGCTGGCTCCTTCTGCCAGGAAACTTGCATGAGCCTCTAGTCCAGCCTCATCCACCAAGGGCAGATACTAGAAATAAAGAAAACAAGCATCCCAAAGCCTGTGGAAGGAATCCACAAATACATAGAAAGATAAACAATATGAAGTGGCAAAGGATTATCTCCCAGGCCAAGGCACAAGATAAAATGCCACAAGAAGAAATAAGTGATGAGGAGATTGGCAATTTATCTAAGAAATTGTTTAAAGTAATGATGATGAAGATGTTCAGAGAACTCAAGAGGAGTATAGATGCATAAAGTGAAGTTATGAGCAAAGAGTTGGAAAATATAAAAAAATACCCAGAGTTGAAGAATAAAATGATGGAAATGAACAATACACTAGAAGGAAGCAAGAATAGACTAAATGAGGCAGAAGAATGGATCAGTTAGCTAAAAGACATAAGTGGAAATCCTTACTTCAGAACAGAAAAAATAAAAAAAAAAAAAAATAAGAATACAAAGGAATGAGGATAGCTTAAGAGAACCCTGGGACAAAATGTAGTGCTCTAATATTTGCACTTTAGGGCTCCCAGAAAGAGAAGAGAGAGAAAGGACATGAGAAAAATTTTTGAGAGATAATAACTGAAAACTTCCCCAACATGGGAAAGAAAATAGTCATCAAATTGACAACAATTAGGGATAAGCAGAGAATATTAAAATTAGTAAGAGAAAGGCAACAAATGACAGACAAGGGAATTCTCACAAGTTTATCAGCTGATTTTTCAGCAGAAACTCTACAGGTCAGAAGGGAGTGGCATGATATATGTAAAGTGATGAAAGGGGAAACTTACAACCAAGAATACTCTATCCAGCAAGGCTTTGTTCTGACTTGAAGAAGTCAAAAGCTTCACAGTAAACAAAAGCTGAATGATTTCAGCACCACTAAGCCAGCCTTACAAAAAATACTGAAGGACCTTCCATAGTCATCAAACAAGAAAAAAAGAAAAGTAAGAAAGAGAAAAAAGAGAGAGACCTACAAAAGACAACTTTGGCTGTTTGGGGAATTTTGTGGTTCCTTATAAATTTTGGAATTGTTCTAGTTCTGTGAGGAATGTATTGAGTATTTTGAAAGGTGTTGAGTTGAATCTGTGGATTGCTTTGGGTAGTGCAGCCATTTTCATAGTGTTGATTCTTCAAACCCAAGACCACAAGAAATCTTTCCATTTCTTTGTGTCATTTCGGTTTTCAGAGTATAAGCAACCTCCTTGGTTAAGTTTATTTCTAGGTCTTTTGTTATTTTTGATGTAATGGAAATGTTAGTACCAGTTATAAAATTTTGGTTTTGAAGTGAAAAAAAAAAAAGTGAATGAAGGACCACAAATGGCAAAATATACTACTATTTTATGGGTGAGTTGTATTCCATTTTACATATATAAATATATATACATTGCATCTCCATTGTCTATTCAACTGTTGATGTGCACTTGGGATGCTTCCATGTCAAGGCAATTATAAATAATGTTGCTGTTAATAGTAGGGTGTATGTATCTTTTTGAGTTAATTCTTACTTGTGGTTGGCTTTGTTCCTTTGTTAACTATGTAAGTATAAAAAGCTAAAACTCTAAACATTCTCAGAAACAATGAACAGTACATATATGTAAATTTAAAAATATATGTGTAATAAAAAAATCTATCAAGCCATTAAAGACATAGAAGAAACTTAAAAAGATACATTACTAAATAAAAGAAGCCAATCTGAAAATGTTACAAACTGTATGATTGCAACCAGATGACATTCTGGAAAAGGTACAACTACAGAAACAATAAAATGATCGTGGTTTCCATGGGATTGGGAAGAGGTATGGAGGGAGGAGTGGATAGATGGAGCACAAGGGATTTTTAGGGTAATGAAGTTATTCTGTATGACACTATAGTGGTGTCTATATGTCATTATGCATTTGTCAAAACCCATAGAATGCACAACATCAAGAGTAAACCCTAATGTAAACTTGGACTTTGGTTGATTATAATGTGCCCATGTTGGTTAATCAATTGTACCAAATATACCACAAGGATGAGGGATGTTAAGGATTGGGGAGTTTATATGTGTGGGTGGGGAGGACTATGAGGGAAATCTGTATTTTCTGCTCAATTCTGTTGTAAACCTGAAACTGCTCTAAAAAAATTAATTTTATTAAAAAAAAAAAGAAAATTGACCCAAATATATTTAGCTTCTCTATACCATTTTTCAAAGTATGCAATTATAGACAAAATTTTTTCCATAATTAATGTTTCCATATTTTATCTTATTTGGAAATGACCTATATGCTAATTAATATACATTATTGACCTTATCTTAGTATAGCTTTAAGATTTCAAGTTACCAAAAATGTTTATAAAATTATTATATGTAGCTATAGTATAAAACATAATTGTTGTTGAAAAGTTCATTTATATATTTTATCACAGCTACACCTATTTAATTTACTTGTGCTTAACAAGTATATATGAACTGATCAAGAAAACTTAATGAGTTAAACAAACAAATCTAGCCATCATCCTATGCTTTTTTTCTTGCTGACAAATTAAGGCAACAATCCAAAAAAAAACCTCACAGAGGCTATAAAACTAAACAGTTAAATATTTGGTTCTTGTGTCTTTAATGATTTTTTAAAGATTTTCTACCATGCTTGACATGCATCAGGTAATTCATTTTTATTGCATATTTTATTGCATATGTATATATATTATATAGTTTTATAATCTTGAACATCCAGTAGAGATATTATAAGCTTGTTTGACTGTTAAGCCTAGGAAGAAAAAAACCCTTATATGTCTGCATTATATTTACTGTTGAAAACTCTGAAAACTTACTTGTCTTTATTTTACCAACAATTTTTTAAACTAGCTTTGTTTAACAAGGATCATCTCAAATCATGTGATATTAACAAATTAGATTGGTTTTTATATTTCTGAGTTATAGGAACTTAATATATGGAAGCATTCATTCATCTCTAAGCCAATTTGAATAGAGCTTTTAAGAGATTTTGTAAGTTAATTTAGAAATAATTTGGAGAGGTAGAAAATGTCACATATACATTACATATGTGAATACATGCATAATCATGTAGACAGATGCAGAGTTCTTATATATTTCATTTTTAAATTTTATCTATGACTCAGTGAAACATAGTAATACAGTCTAATTGATTATCTCTACTTTATATACTTATCTGAACTGTGTTTTTTGGCAAATGGGAAAAATAAGGATTATCTTTTAACCACTATACATTAAGGAGACTTTTAAGAATTCCTTTTGTTCTGACATGGAATCTGATGGAGGCCATGGATAAATTATTAGGTCAGTTATGAGGAGATGTCTAGCAACTATATAGATGTCTACAAAACCCAACCCAGTGGACAAAATGCTATGTTCCCAAATACCATTTTGTTCTCATTTCACCCTCAGGTTGCTACTGTCACCTACAGAATTGTCACTTTCTATCTGTTTCTACAAAAATGAAATCACTGGCCACTGCAGTCACTGACCTTCAACACAACTTGAAAGGAGTTCATGGTAGAGATCAGGAATGAGGTGCCCTGGGAAAAAACTGGCAGAACAGGCCTAAAGATAGTTAGTTAATTTCAGGAAAATATTTTATGAATCCTATTTCTTGAATTTCTCATATCTAGAAAACACTAAAATCATTAACGGATACGTTTGCTCTTCAAGACTAGCAGCAACATTCTTATGACTAGCAGTAACCTTCTGCCAAAATGTGTGCTTGACTGCGGGTACCTGCCTTCACCAAGGTCACATGTGTACTCTCCTCCCCTCTTGCCTCTTCAGATCAGATCCTCAGAACTGTCTGCCAGGCTACAGTCATCATTTTGCCCCAAATAAAACAGAACTCACAATTCTCACATTGTGCATTTTTTCAGTCAACAGTTTTGGTCATCCAAAGAAAGGACCAAGAGCAGACTTCTCTCCTTCACTTGAAGTCTACAAGGAACCAGAGCTTGGTACCAACAAAGGCCTCTTGTACCCATCAGCCTCCTTGAAGAGTCCAGAGAAATTTGGTAGAGTCTCTCCTTGTTCTCAGTTCTCTTATATTGTTTGATGAGCCTGAATTTTATTTTTGGTATTTAACAGGTACCTGACTTCCCATTCAAAAGACACTAGAAGAGTGTCCACCCAATTAAAAGATACTGGGTGGATCCTGGATGAAAGACAGTGGGCTTTGCTTAGTTGAAAGACATTGAGTTGTCTGGGCTGAGTGGTTGGGTAGGAGGCTAATCTGACACCTTTCCTCAATTCAGCTGTCTTATTAGAATTTGTTGGCATAAAAGTAAAGATATTACATGAGACCTTCTCTGTGAAGAAGATGGACAAGTCTCCTCCAAGTGGGTTATGGCTTTCTGAGACAACTGAGAATTTTACAGGACTGCTGGGTGTAGATTCCTCATACTGTGCTGTGGTACCATACATAAATCCATTAATTAATTAATTAAAACATTTCCTCATTCAGAGATCATATACAAGAATTGACCATTCAGTGATCCAAGCACTTAAGATGGTCTCTGAGCACCCAAGTTAGTCTTAGATGACAAAAGGTAGAAATCAAGACATATAAGAAAGCTGAAATTACTATTGGGAGATGCTTAGAGGAGTTCAGCTCACAAGAAGCACACTGGCCCACCACACAATTCCACTAGTTCATCGTATCCATGACAAATTCAACTTCAAAATGGGAAATAGAGACTCTTGAACAAAGAAGTCAGGGGTGTCAGAAAGCCAGTCTCCAACTAACACTCCAGCCAGGTTTGTGTACGTACAAAACTTATACTTACAAGTACTTAATTGGGAATTAAAGACAAATCTTGACCTGAAAATGATCAAGATGAGTTTTTCTATTGCATACACAGTTCTTAGAGACAGCTGACTTGATACAACATCTTTTCAGAATTCTGACTCTGAAGAAACAAGTCCTTCCAGGAGAATCTATTTTTCTTTCCCTGTGCCTTGAGATGCAAATATCCTACCAGGGCTCCCAGGAACACTTAACGTTATCTGTGTCATCTACAATTTTGAAAGTAAGTGGGAAAATGGGGGAAACTTATTACAGCTGAATTTATAAACTAGTGAGTTTTATATTGTAATACATGATTCATGACTAAGTTTTAAAATGAAGCATGAAAAGTCCAGCTGGGCATAAATGTCCTTAACTTTGTATGCTATTATCAAAATTAATTTGCAAATGAACTCTGCTTAATTGGCTTAAAGGAATTTAGACACGTATATTATTTCTCAAACATATAAAAGGAAACTGGCCAGAATGAATTTTCAGGTTCATGTGAACTGGGAATAGTCAATATTAAATCAATACCTGGAATTAAAGTTTATTGAATTAATTAACATAGATGTTTTAGAGTCATCAACATACTAAGTTTAGTAATTTAATGTACCTAGGCTTAACAGAATTCAAATAAGTTTATATCTATTTCAAATTTGTCAGCAAAAAATATAACTTGGTATGATGGAATTTTTTTATAAGTAAATTAAATATAAATGAGATAAGAGCTTTAGGATGAACTCTTCAGGAAAAATTGTATTTTAGGAATGTCTACTTAAAATAATCTCTCCAAATATATGGTAATTTGAAATTTTAGAGTTACAGTAAATGAAGTTAAATGATGTACGTTTACTAAGTAGTTAGGCCATTCCCATATAATTTTTAATGCATTTATATTTATTTATTTTTTATTGAGCTATAGTCATTTTATAATGTTGTGTCAAATTCCAGTGTAAAGCACAATTTTTCAGTTACACATGAACATACATATATATTCATTTTCACATTTTTTGGCTGTGAGCTACCATAAGATCTTGTATATACGTCCCTGTGTTATACAGTATTATCTTGTTTATCTATTCTACATTTTAAAAACATTTTTTATTGTTATAATAATTTTAAAATTTTGTGTCAAATTCCAGTTAAAATCAGAGTTTTTCAGTTATAAATGAATATATATATATATACATATATATATATATACTCATTGTCACATTTTATTCTCTGTGAGCTACCATAAAATGTTGTATATATTTCCCTGTGCTATACATTATAATCTTCTTTATCTATCCTACATTTTGAAATCCTAATCTGTCCCTTCCCATCCCCTGTCCCCTTCGCAACCACAAGTTTGTATTCTATGTCTATAAATCTGCATCGGTTATGTATTTATGTTTTAGGTTTTTTTTTTTTTATTAGATTTCAAATATGAGCTATCTCATATGGTATATTTGTTACTATTTCTGGTTTACTTCACTTAGAATAAAATTCTCCAAAAAGGTCCACGTTGCTGCAAATGGCATTATGTTGTTTTTTTATGTCTGAACAGTATTCCATTGTATAAATATACCACATCTTCTTTATTCAGTTATCTGATGATGGAAATTTAGGCTGTTTCCATGTCTTTGCTATTGTAAATACTGCTGCTATTAATATTGGGGTGCAAGTGTCATTTTGAAGTAGGGTTCCTTTTGATATATGCCTAGGTATGGGATTTCTGGGACATATAGTAAGTCTATTCCTAGGCTTTTGAGGAATCTCCATACTGTTTTCCACAGTGGCTGCACCAAAATGCATTTCCACCAGCAGTGTAGGAGGGTTTGCTTTTCTCCACTGCCTCTCCAGCATTTATGACTTGTGGACTTTTGAATGATGGCCATTCTGACTGGTGTGAGGTGATATCTCTTTGTAGTTTTGATTTGCATTTCTCTGATAATTAGTGATATTGAGCATTTTTTCATGTACCTATTGATAATTTGTATTTCTTCCTTGGAGAATTGCTTGTTTAGGTCTTCTGCCCATTTTTGGATTGGGTTGTTTGGTTGTTTCTTATTAAGTCATATGAGCTCTTTATATATTCTGGAGATCAAGCCTTTGTCGGTTTCATTTGCAAACATTTTCTCCCATTCCTTAGGTTGTCTTTTTGTTTTACTTATGGTTTCCTTTGCTGTGCAAAAGCTTGTAAGTTTCATTATGTCCCATTTGTTTATTCTTGCTTTTATTTCTATTGCTTGGGTAGACTGTTCTAGGAGAACATTTTTGAGATGTATGTCAGGTAATGTTTTGCCTGTATTTTCTTCTAGGAGTTTTATTGAATCTTGTCTCATGTTTAAGTCTCTTATCCACTTTGAGTTTATTTTTGTGTATGGTGTAAGGGAGTGTTCTAGCTTAATTGATTTATGTACTTCTGTCCAGTTTTCCCAACACCATTTGCTGAAGAGACTGTCTTTATTCCATTGTATATTCTTGCCTCCTTTGTCAAAGATTAGTTGACCAAAAGTTTGTGGGTTCATTTCTGGGCTCTCTATTCTGTTCCATTGGCCCATACATCTGTTTTTGTACCAATACCATGCTATCTTGATGACTGTAGCTCCACAGTATTGTCTGAAGTCAGGGAGAGTTATTTCTACAGCCTCTTTCTTTCTCTTCAGTAATGCTTTGGCAATTCTAGGTCTTTTGTAGTTCCCTATAAATTTTATTATGATTTGTTCTAGTTCTGTGAAATATGTCCTGGGTAATTTGATAGGGATTGCATTAAATCTGTAGATTGCCTTGGGCAGTGTGACCATTTAAAAATTTTGATTCTTCCAACTCAGGAGCACGGGATATCTTTCCATTTTTTAAATTCTTCTTTAATATCATTCATCAATAATTTATAATTTTCAGTGTATAACTCTTTCACCTCCTTGGTTAGATTTATTCCTATGTATTTTATTACTTTGGGTGCTATTTTAAAGGGGATTGTACTTTACTTTCATTTTCTGTTGATTCCTCATTAGTGTAAAGTAATGCAACTGATACTTGAACATTAATCTTGTAACCTGGTAATTTGCTGAATTATTCGGTCAGCTCTAGAAGTTTTTGTGTGGACCCTTTATGGTTTTCTATATACAGTAACATGTCGTCAGCATATACTGATACTTTTACCTCTTCTTTTCCAATTTGTATCCCTTTTATTTCTCTCTCTTGCCTGATTGTTGTGGCTAGGACTTCCAAGATTATGTTGAATAGGAGTGGTAACACTGGGCAGCCTTGTCTTGTCCCAGATTTTAGTGGGAAACAATTGAGTTTTTTGCTGTTGAGTACTATGCTGGCTGTAGGTTTGTCATATATAGCTTTTATTATGTTGAGATATGTTCCCTCTATACCCACTTTGGTGAGAGTTTTTTATCATAAATGGGTGTTGAATTTTATCAAATGTTTTTTCTGCATTGATTGAGATGATCATGTGTTCATTTCTCTTTCTCTTGTTGATGTGATTTATTACATTGACTGATTTGCATATGTTGAACCACCCTTGTGTCCCTGGGATGAACCTCACTTGATTATAATGTATAATATTTTTTAATGTGCCATTGGATTCTATTTGCTAATTTTTTGGTGAGGATTTTTGCATCTATGTTCGTCAGTGATACTGGACTATAATTCTCTTTTTTAATACTGTCTTTGTCTAGTTTTGGTATCAGGGTGATGGTGGATTTATAAAATGACTTTGGGAGTATTATATTATTATAGTATTATAGTATTATAAAATGACTTCTGGAAGAGTTTGAGAAGGACTGGTGTGATTTGTTGTTTGTATGTTTGGTAGAATTCCCCAGTGAAGTCGTCTGGTCCAGGATTTTTATTTGTAGGTAGGTATTTTATTGTTAATTTGATTTCATTTCTAGTGATCTGTTTGTTCAAGTGGTCAGTTTCTTCTTGATTCAGTCTTGGTGGACTGTATGTTTCCAGAAACTTGTCCATCTCCTCTAGATTATCCATTTTTGTTCTGTATAGTTTTTCATAATATTCTAATATGATATTCTGTATTTGTATGTTATTGTAATTTCTCCATTTTCCTTTCTTATTTTGCTTATTTGTGCTCTCTCAGTTTTATTCTCTGTGAGTTTGGCCAGAGCTTTGTCGATTGTATTTACTTTCTCAAAAAAACAGCTTTTGGTTTGATGGATTTTTTCTGTTTTTTTTTTTAAATCTTTTTTATGTATTTCCTCCTTAATCTTTATTATTCCCTTCCTTCTGCTGTGTTTTGGCTTTTTGGCTCTTCTTTTTCTAATTCTTTTAGTTGGTGGGTTAGATTGATTATTTGAGATTGTTCTTTTTTGAGGAAGGCCTGTATCACTATAATCTTCCCTCTTACCACTGTCTTTGCTGCACCCCATTAACTTTGAGTGGTTGTGTTTTCACTTTCATTTGACTCAAGGTATATTTTAATTTCAAGTTTGATCTCATCATTGACACATTTTTTTTAATAGCATGTTGCTTAATCTCCATGCTTTCTTTTTTTTCCCTTTGTTTCTGTGTAATTGATTTCTAGTTTCATGGCATTATGGTCAGTAAAGATGCTTGAGATAATTTCTATCTTCTTAAAATCATTGACGCTTCTTTTGTGCCCAAGTACATGATCAATCATGGAAAATGTTCCATGTGTACTTGAAAAGAATGTACATCCTTTGGGGTGGTTGTAATGCTCTGAAAATATCCACCACATCTAATTTTTCAATTGTATTATTTAATTTCTCTGTTGCCTTATTCATTTTCTGTCTGGAAGATCTGTCTAGTAATGTTCATGTGGTGTTAAAATCTCTGACAATGATTGTATCCCCATCAATATCTCCCTTTATCTCTGTTAGTAATAGTTTATGTACTTAGATTCTCCTATATTGGATGCATATTTATTAACGAGTGTAATATCCTCATGCTGTATTACTCTTTTAATCATTATAAAATGTCCTTCTTTATATTTCTTTATTGCCTTTGTTTTAAAGTCTATTTTGTTTGAAATCTTCAGTACTTCACCTGCTTTTTTGGCATTTCCATTTGCATGAAATATCCTTTTCCATTCTTTCAATCACAGTTTAGATGTGTATTTCTCCCTAAAGTGGTCTCTTGTATGCAGCTTATTGAAGTTTCTTGGTTTTTTTTTTAATCCAGTTTTCCACTCTATGTCTTTTGATTGGAGCATTTAGTCCATTAACATTTACAGCAATTAATGAAAGATGTGTGTTCATTGCCATTTTGAACTTATTTTTGCAGTTAATTGGGTATTTCTTCTTTGTTCCTTTCTTGCTCTTTTTGTAGTTTGGTAGTTTTCCTTTGTATTATCATGGATTTTATTTAGCTTTGGTAACTCCCTTGTATGTTTTTCCCTTGTGGTTACCCTTTTTTTTTTTAAAGTCTATTAGCCCATTACTATAACTGTTTTTATTAAACAGGTATTAATATAATGTCTATCCCATCCTACTTAGAGCAAAAATTTTAAAAAAAGAATTATTCTATATTTTCTTCCTTTCCTCTCCCACTCTTAATGATTTAGATGTCTTCTTTTACAATTTCGTGTTTATTCTATTTGCAGCTCATAGTAGTTATCACCTTTCCAGTTATGAGTTTTTCATTTTTGTGTGCTTTTTTTTTCTATTTAGAATAGACCTTTCAATATTTCTTTCAGCCTGTTTTTATTGTTGCTAAACTCTTCTAGTTTTTGCTTGTCTGTGAATTCTTTATCTCTCCTTGTTTTCTAAAGTATAGCCTTGCTGGATAAAGTATCCTAGGCTACATCTTTTTTCATTCAGCATTTTGAATATACCTTGCCACTCCCTTCTGGCCTGTAGTGTTTGTGTAGAGAAATCAGCTGAAAGCCTTATGGGGGTTCACTTGTAACTCACTCTGTTTTTCTCTTGCTGCCTTTAGGGTCATTTCTTTAACCTTGACTCTGGCCATCTTAATTATGTTATGTCTTGGTGTGAGTATGTTTGAGTTCTTCCTGTTTGGGACCCTCTGAGCTTCCTGTACTTGGATATCTGATTCCTTCTTTAAGTTTGGGAGGTTTTCAGTCATGATTTCTTCAAAAAACCTTTTCAATCCCCTTTGATCTTTCTTCTCCTTCTGGAACCTCCATTATGTATAGATTGGCATGCTTTATATTATCTCATGGTTCTCTTATGTTGTTTTCATTAGTTTTTATTTGTTTTTCTCTCAGCTGTTCTGATTGTGTGCTTTCTGTTGTCCTATATTCTTGGTCACTTATTCGTTCTTCTGCATTATCTATCCTTCTTTGTACAGCCTTTAGATCAGCTCTCATCTCAGCCAATGAGTTTACCAATTCTACTTGGCTCTTTAAAGCTTCAATTTCATTCTTGACATATGTTATATGTCTAAATACTCTCTCTTTTAGTTCCTTCAGTATTTTGATCACTCCTTTTTTGAAGTCTTGATCTAGTAGGCCATCAATGTATTTTATTTATTATCCTTTCAGGGGATTTCTCTTTCTCTTTTAATTGGGAATGTTTCTGCTTCTTCATCTTCATCATATCTCTCTGGCACTGTGGCTTATGGAGTATCAGTTATCTATTTTGGTCCTTAAGGAGTTTATTTATTTGTCTATCTAATGCCTATATAGGAATAAATCTTTAAAAAAGAGAGAGAAGGAGAAATTTAAAAGAAGCAACAAAAAAAAAAGGTTTGAAAACAATATATAATCAATAATAGAAGAGCAAGGTGAATCAAACTAACAATTGATTTGAGACATCTCTTTAAAAACCTTAAAAAAAGGGGGAAAGATCAAAAAACAATATTTGAAACCTGTGTATAATCAATAACAGGAGATTTAAACCAAGAGAAATGAAATTGAATTCAGGTGAATTTTTTAAAATAATAATAATAAATTATTTTAAAAGAAAATTTTAAAAGGGATTAAAACTGGAAGTATATAGAATTGTTTAGATAGTAAAAATTTAAAATATAGTATAAAATAGAACACATAAAAAGGATAAAATAAAAAGAGAATTTTAAACGAAGGGAGGGAAAATGTTTGAAAACAGTGTACAATCAATAATACAAGAACAAGTAGAAGCAGAATAGCAATTGGGTTGAGACTTCTTTTAAATAACTTTAAAAAGGAGAAAAGAGGGAAAGAAATGAAACCTGAGTATAATCTATAACAGGATATCAAAACCAAGAGAAATAAAAATGAAATGAGGTGGATTTTTTAAAAAGAAAAATAATAAAATTATTTTAAAGAAAAATTTTAAAGGGATTAAAACTGGAAGTATATATAATTGTTTCAAAAGTAAATATTAAAAAGGTAATAGAAAACAGAAGAGATTTTTTAAAACATTAAAAGAAGGGAGGGTGCTCTTGTGGAGACTGTGCACTCTTAATGATTTTATCAAGAAGTCTTTCTGTCTTTGCCCTGTTTCACCAACTCAGCTTGCTGTTTCCAGCGGCCCTCTATTGGCGCCCTTGTCTGTGCTGCCCCTAGTGCCTATTGGCTTGCAGATCGCATCCCCTCCCAACACTGCAGTCAGATGCTGCTCTCCTTCGCTGTGAGTGGTTGAGTGACTCCCCTTCCTGATACCACAGCCAGATGCTGGGCTCAGGCGAGGTAGGCGAGCACATTGCACCCTCTCCCAGCACCACAATCAGGTACTGCATTCCCTCTAGGAAGGCAGGTGGCCACCTGTCCTCTCCCAGCACCAGTCGCTCTGCTGCTCTGTGCAGCTGGCCTCTCTGCCTAGGGTCCATGCTCTGTAGGTGAGCTTGGGGAATACCGTGGAACAGCCCCACCCCTGCTCCATGCCAAAACTCAGCTTCTTGTCTTGATGGCAAAAGTTCTCTGAGGTACCAGTGCAGAAAGATCCTATCTGCCTTGGGCTGTAAACAAGTCTCCATCTGGCCTTTGGGGCTGCTAAGCCTTAGGTACGGATTCAGGTCTTTACCCTGCCCCAGCCTGGGCACTAAGCACCAGAGGATATGGAGGCTGTGCCTGGGCCCTGCCTCTCTTCTCCCCAAAGCTTCCACGGGTTTCAGAGATGGGGATATGACACACTTCCCCCCAGGGCACATCAGCTGTGTTGTTTTATGGAGGGCCCAGATTGTTCTTCCCTATGCACCCACTCATCCAAGGCACACAGCACCCTGCAGACCCCAGGGCTACCTCAGAGCAGCTGCCCCAATCCACTGCCCAGCTTGGGAAGCCTGGCCCAGCCCATAGCTGCCAGCTTGCATCTCAGGCTGGGTGTCCCATGGACCCTTAGTGCCCATTTAACTTAGTTCTGTCAGTCAAGGGGTTCTCCATACAGATCTGAGCCTCAGAGGCTTCCCCTCTATCCTGATGGCCTTTCTGTTGGATGGGGGAGACCCAGTGAACAAGTTCTATTCCTCCTTTGCCATTGTCTCCCCAAGGGACTGTTGCTGCACTGTTTTGCCTTTTCTTCTTTCTTTTTTTATCTTCTCCTACCAGATTTCTGGTGTCTTTGTCTATTGAAGATGGTGATGTTCTGTTGGAGTTTGGCAGGTGCTCTGGTTGGCTGTGTGGGTCCGTGGATTTGAGTTTTGGTGTATTTGTGGGAGAGGGTGAGCTACAAGTGCCCTTCTATTCCACCATTATGGTTCCCTTCCTAAAATAAAATATTGAAACATTAATTAGTGAACATAGGATTACTTTTACAGAGAAACTACCAATATTTAGGAATTTTTTACTATTATTTTTAAAATTTATTTATTTTGGGGGAATAATTAAGCTTATTTATTTTTGATAGAGGTAATGAAGATTGAACCCCAGACCTTGTGCAAGCTAAGCACACAGTCCAGAATTCAGCTATAACATTCCCCTTAGGACTATTAATAGATATGTTTGAGGCCACACTGAGATGTTTTTTGTAAGAAAGCACACCTTTTGAGAAATTACCATTGCTATTTATGTTTGCCAGTCTACAGAATGCTAATGTAAAAGATGGTACATAATTGCTTACTTCTTAGGTTTCACTAGAAATCAAGTTTTTAAGAGTTGAAGATTCTAATTTATATATGTAATTAAACCTACTAGAAATAATAAGGGAAGCATTTAAGTACACAGTAGCAAAGTGGGTTGTGTGTTTTTAATAAAAGAAAGTATGAGGAATGGAATTGCATTTTGTTAAGTAAAAATAAAATAATTTTGTAATTAGTTATCCATCAGTGACAGCTAGGTCATGGCACAAAATCCTAAATGCCTGTTCTATAATTCATCTACAAGACTGCCACAGCTCCAAGCAGCATTCATATCTGTCAGTGAAACTCCAGAAACTATTCGGTCTACTGGAATTTATGGTCCATAAGGCAGAGTGGTCTGAAGTACAGTCTTGGCGTGTTGCAGAGCCATCCCTCATTCTGGGTTCTCCTCAAAACTAGTGAGCTTTTTGGTTATCCAATATATGAGGCAGAGAAATACACTCAAATGAGTAATATGTGGCCTCTAACTTCCAAAGAGGCCTAATCAGCATGATGTATCTTTCTTGGTTGTAAAGGGGACCAGATGATACAACTCTTTACTTTGAAAGGGATATCTGTGCATACCCTAATCCTTAAACCTCTAGAAATTTCACTGAGGTAGAAGTCCCCTGAATTTTAGTTGAATGTATTCCCCAATATCAGATACATAAATGTCTCACCAGCCAGATTGAAGTGGTCACTCTTCCTGCTTAAAAGAGCCATTCAGCACAATGTTATCAATAAAATGAACAAGTATAGTGTCTTATAGAAGGGAATGATTGTCATTGTGTCATAAGCTGCAAAGTTGATATTCCCCAGACTTAGGATGTTAAGGTTTATTAATTACCTTGCCACCTAAAAGGGAACTGCTTCTGGTGAGCCTTATGGACAAGTTGGAGAAAAAGGCATGTGCCAGATTAATAGCTACTTAGTGACTACCATGGATTGTATGAACTTGCTCACCAATGAAATCACATCTGGGTAAGATTTCTTTAATCCACTGTTAATCAATAAGACTCTTCTGTCTTCTGCACAGACCACACAGACAATTTTAGGGATGGTGGTCAAAATTACAAGCCTTGCATCCTTCAAGTCTTTAATGGAGGCACAGATCTTTGCAATTCCTCCAGGAATGTGGCATTGCTTTTGAAGATAGGTAGAGGCAGTTCAAATGACTTCGATGTGGCCTTTGCAAAATAATAGACATCATCTTTCAGACTGAGGAACCAGTGAAAGGATTCCCTTTTAGGAAGGCTAAGAGAAAGACTAACAGTGTACTTTTTTCTTAGTGAAATAAGGTCCTTCTGCAAGGACTTCATTCCCATTCATTCAAGGGT
This sequence comes from Camelus ferus, assembly GCF_009834535.1. Lineage (NCBI taxonomy): Eukaryota > Metazoa > Chordata > Mammalia > Artiodactyla > Camelidae > Camelus > Camelus ferus. The sequence continues at coordinate 24,796,906 of NC_045722.1, read as the reverse complement.
CTCCAGGTCTATAAACTGGCTCACATCAGGGAACTGATTGAAAGTTTATGATTAACACTTTTTATGATTCAAGTTACACTTTTCCTCATTTTGATCATGAGTTTTCTGCTTATGCAGATTGAGTAATATTTAATTAGGTTTCTTAATTTCCTTCACTTTTAGAAATACAATGATTACTTAGCCAACACCATAGGCCCATGCCAACCAGAATATTTTCATCACTGCTTTGCTTCTGTTGCTCACTATAGGAAATATTCCTACCTTTACTTTGGTGACTAAGTGATGCTATTTGTTCTGCCACAGCATGATCCAATTATACACGGTATATATAGATTCTTCAATTTAGCAGATTTTCCAATTCCCACTGTGAGGTCCAGCCTACAAAGAGGAAAAAACATAGAGATCCTCAAGGTGCTAGAACTCAACTCTCAAATTTATTTCTCAAATAATTGGTGAAATGTGGCCTTCAGGACCCTCCAAGTATGGGAAAATAGGTCTTCAATAACAAATCCACAGTTACATTCCAGTGTCCCTAAGCTTTTGAGCCATTTCCTCTATGTTAAATGAAGTAAGAATAAATATGCCCAGTTTCCATATTGTGGGCCATCTTTTGATCCACATTTTTGTCATAAAAAACAACTGATTAGATTACTTTTTACTCCAAATACTACAACAGGAAATGCACAACCTCTGATTCATGGGCCTATAAAAGTTAATTGGGACTGATCCAAATTTATATTGCTTCTACAATTATCAACCACACCCATAAAGTACTTTCCCTCACATATTCTCCAGATTCCTGTTTACACAAACACACTCAAGTATTTTACAGTGTCCACATATCCTCACTGGTTACACTTTGTAACCTCACCTTTTGTTGTCTACAGTGACCTGAGTCTAGTCATAAGTGGCCACTTCCTCAGGAGAGGATATTACCATTTTCCTGCTTAATCTGGGTTAATATCCTTAGACTGAGGTAAAAAGGCTGATACCACGGTGAATTAGGAGACTGATCCTACTTGGGATGGAGATAAGAAACCCAATGATACTGGAGAACTCACTTCTGCTGTGGGTGATGAGACCTTTTGCACTGGGGAAAAACACTAATAATCAGGCAGGGGGATCAAGATGGCAGTGTAGGAGGACGCTGGGCTCTCATCTTCCCTCACAAACACATAAGCAGTACAACTACATATAGAACTACTCACTGACATCACTGGGGACTAGCAGGATGGCTCTTCTACAACCAAAGCTGAAAAGAAAGGTCCTTACAGAGTCTGGTAAAATGGGAGGTTAAGTGATCTGTTTGGGACACATTCTCCTAGTAAGGGTCACAGAAGTAGATTAGGATATCACAGTTACAGGGACCCCTGCTGGGAAGCAAATGATTTGAGCCACATATTAAGCACCCTAGCCCTTGTGTCTGACATTGGTAAGACAAGCCACCTTAGCTGGTTTGAAAACCAGTGAGACTTACTGGAGGGCTGTAAGAAACTGTGACTCCACCCTCAAAGAGTGAAAGCACAGACTTGCTTACAACCAGTCACACTGCTGAAGCAATAGACTGTAAACTTCCTGGGGCTCTGGTCAGCTGGTCAGGACCACCAAAGCACATCCCCCAGCCTGCATCAGCCTCCAGCCCCTCTTGTTCCAGCACTGCTCCTCACTAAGGTGGAGGGTGCCATTGCCAATGAGAGTGTGCATACTCAAAGGGAACAGAGCCAGCTCTTACCCCAGCCCTGCCTCTGATCCAGGTGGAGGCAGCCATTGACAGCATGCACTTTGGTGCACACACTAGGGAAAGACTGATATTAGCTGAAACATGCTTATTGTGCCCACTTGAAAAAGAGTAATGCTAGCTCCAGGTGGAGACCATTACCAGAATGCCTGTCCCTACACACACGTGGAATGGAGGCAGCTCAGCAGTGTTGCACAACCTCTCTGGGCCCTACCGAGGCTTTAATCAAGGTACTCACACTGGGAAAAGCATGTAACCAGCTCAAAAATTCAGCCTTAAGTTCTCAGGTCCCAGCTATATATCAAACCAAGACAGAGACTCTCATCACCCCTATTAGAAATGAACTACTGGATTCTTGTTCCAGAACCTTAGGCCTTGATCCCACCTGCAAAGTGTAGTGACAGCCATTGAGCATCGGAGATATCTCAGTTTGCAAGTTCTGGCTCTAGACCCTTCAAATTCAGTCCTGTCTCCCACCAAGACAGTGGTTGCTACCACATTCTAGGGAAAAACATGTCCCTTGCACAATTTGAATCCAGCTCTCCCAACAGAGCCACTGTGTATATGCAGACTGCATATGGAGGCTCCCACACAAGAATTCAGGTTCAAAATGGGATAGATGACTATTTCACCTAATTTTGTAGACACTGAGGAAGATAAAAAAAATTAAAAGACAGGGCAATATGTTTGAAATGAAAGAAGAAGGGGAAAAAAACTCTGAAATTACCCCTAGTTAAACAGAGATAAATTAATTCAACTGATAAAGAGTTCAAATCAACAGTAATAAGAATGCTAACTGATCTTGGGAAAAGAGTAAATGAACACAGTGAGAAACTTCATAAAGAAATATAAAACATAAAGAAGGACTCAACAGAGTTGAAAAAATAAAAAGAGAAATGAAAATGACACTAGAGAGAATTAACAGCAGATTAGATGAACCAGAAGAATGTATAAGTGTTCTGGAATACAGAATACTAGAGAATACCAAATCAGAACAGCAAAAAGTCAAGAAAAATTTAGAAATGTTAGAAGAGTTTAAGGGCTTTGTAGGAGAACATCACACATACTGGCATTAAAATTATGAGTTCCAAAAAGAATACAAAGTTGAGGTAGCTGGGGGTGGGATGGGAAATACTGGGACTTTGAAATTGGTAGACACTTCCAGGTATATATAGAATAGATAAACAAGATTATACCATATAGCACAGGAAATATATACAAGATCTTGTGGTAGTTCATGGTTGGAAAAAAAGTGACAATGAATATATGTATGTTCATGTATAACTGAATAGTGTGCTCTACACAAGAAATTGGCACAACATTGTAAACTGACTATAACTCAATAAAATAAAATTTTAAAAATCTTATAGTAACCTATAATGAAAAAGAATATGAAAACAAATATAAGTTATGTGTATGTATTAATGAAGCATTATGTTGTACACCAGAAATTGACAAACATTGTAAACTGATTATATTTTAATAAAAATTAAAATTAACATTAAAAATTTTTAAAAAATGCCAAAATGAGAAAAAAACAGAGAGGGATAGAGAAATTATTTGATGAAATTATGGCTGAAAGTTTCCCAAAACTGAAGAAAGAAATGGATATCCAGGTATAAGCTCATATTTCCCCCAACCCAACACTTTGTCCAGCAATATTAGGAGGAATAAACCAATGTTGTTATATTCTTTGCTTTCCAAAAATATTAGAAAGGACCATATACATATAGCTTTTTGCTTTTTATAATTGACTGATGAGAAATATTCAATGCAGATATTTTTGTGTGTCTCCATAAATAGGTCACACCATGCACAGAGCTGTGCTTTCTAATGGAAATAGAGTCACTAGCATCTTTATATCTAATTAGAGCAATTCCAGAAATTTCCCAAACAGGAAAACTCATCTAAAAATTATATCCCTAAAACATCTTTCCATGCCAAAATCTGTATTTGACAGGATTTTCCATAAAATCAGAAGTTATAGGACAGAGGGATATAGAAATAGATAGATAATAATGAACATTTCTTAAAGGAATTCACTCTGGTGATTATAGAGAGTAAACATCCCACAATATGCCACCCAATAAGTGAAGAACCAGGAAAGCTGGTGGCATAATTGAATCTGAGTCCAAAAGCCTAAGAACAAGGGGATTTCATGGCATAGCTGCTACTCCCAGATCAAAGGCATTAGAATGAAGAAGCCCTTGGTGTAAATCCCAGAGTTCAAAGGCCCAAGAACCAGAATATGTGATGCCCCAGGGCAATAAAGTATAGATATTCTAGTTCCAGGAGACAGAACAAAACATTGTTTTTTCCTTTCTTTGCTTTTCATCCCACTATGGGCCTCTATTCTGAATGAATGTTCCTCTCATGTTGGTCAGGGCAGATCTCTCTACTCAGTCGCTGAATCAAAGCCAATCTCTTTTAGAAACCCTCTTACAGATGTACACAGAAATAAGGATTTACCAGCTATCTGTACATCCCTTATCCCAGGTAATTTACTTTCACAACTCTACCCCTTGTCCACTTGTCACCTACAACCACGAACTTCAACCATACTTAACCTTCAAAAAAAGACAATAACAAGGTCATAATTCTGCCTAGCCTGGTTCAACCCACTGACCTCTTTCCTAGAAGAAGAAGGAAAGTACTTGAGCGAGGTTTATTCATCTAGACACTCTGAAACCTGCAAAGACATCTGATATATATGCATATATATATAAACATACACAGATTAAATGTCAAATGTCATATATATATATATGCTATACACACACATATACACATGTAATCACAACACAATAAGGCGGGAAGACTTATGACACTGACAGTCCTCATTTGTGTAACTGGTAAAGTGGTAGCAGCTAAATTAGTAAATACTTTCACCCACTATCTATTATGCATTCCCTTTTTATCAGCAATCACCTCAGCTTGTGGTGGCTCTTTACCAGGTGGGGTGACCCAGAACTTCATTCCAGAGGGGATGGGCTGTTAGTAGTTCTGCTCAGATTGAGTTGTAATTTTCCAATGAACTTAACCACAAGGCAGAGTTATAGTAATAGAAACCCTAAAGAATCTCCTGTATTCCAGATATACTCTTCCTTTCATTCATTGTAGAATAGTTGTTCAATTTTCCATTGGTAGTGACAGATTCTTGCTTCCACAAACCTTTGGCATGCTTCTGAACACTCCCCCAAGCCCATCTGTGCACATCCTTGTAAAATCCTTAGTGTGAACCCTGCTAAACCAGTTTAGCAAGAGTATCTCATCCTTATGCTTTATTACCCTCAATATCTAACCAGGTTTATCATCCTTCAAAATCCACCAGGTGATGACAGATCAACCTGGCACGACTGTTAGGTGGGTTTAGACACAACCTGCTCTTTCTGTTTGCTCTTAACAATTTTGCATTTATTAAGCTCCCCCTCAAAGCTCCTTGTTTATAAATTCCAAATTTCTCATGCTGTTTTTGGAATTGAGCATGTTCTATACTGATATTCCCCTTTCCCATTGCAATAGTCCTGAATAAAACCTGTTTTTATTCCTCTAAAAGCTCTGGTTCTTATTTGACAATTACAGTGCTAAAATGGAAATAAACTAGATTCATCATGGAGCATGGGGTACTCCTTTGCAGCCTTTGTATTTATTCCTGATTGATTGATTTGGGATCCTTTGTTGGGTCTGACTTCAAATCATTGGTCCAGACAAATATCCCTTTAATATAGGTTAGAGTCCCAGACAAACAGAGGCTGAGTTTGAGTTCTGGTCTTCTCTCTAAGGTTCGAGTCACAGACAAACACAAATTGTGTTAGAGTCCCAGGCAAGCATGCACTTGCAAGAAACTGAAAAGCTGGGTTAGATTCCAAAACTTCTGTGTTCGTGACTATAAAGCTACTACTATTTGAGATCTTGGAAGCATCTCAGTGGACTGAATATGCCATTCCTAAATACTTGCTGAGTATATGCTCCACCAACACTTTTCAATTTCATTTGTTTTGGACGCAGTTTTACTAAAGATAATTTGGAAACTCAATCTTGATCCTTAGCCCTTTCCCTTCCTGTCATAGCTGTTCCTGTTTCCCCTTTTCACTGCTTTTGATCTTTCCTCCAGTTCCCTTGAGTCATTTGATGTGTCCCCATCAAATCCTACCTTTTCCATCCCTCTCTGCACCACACAGACTTTTTCTTTCCCACCTAGCCCCTTGGCTCTTGACACTCACTTGAACTTTAGGCCCACATGGAGGGATCTCAGCAGACTAAGGGATCCCCACCAAAAGCAACCACTTTGGGCTGAACAGAGTAAAAAAGGCCTACTAGAAAACAGAACTGCACATTCTGTCCACTCAGAAGGTTTTTGCAGCTGCTAAGGGTCTCCTCAGATACTGGCCTAAAATTACATCACTGCCTCATCAGATTACATGTTAAAGCAAAAGAAAATTAAAAGTCTCCTCCAAAATATTGATAAATAAACCACTTTAATTAATCCCCTTACCTGGAACAGAATTCAAATGAAAATCTAAAGTGAGGATAAACCAGTGAGGTTGAATTACTACGTTTTACTGTCTCATAGATAAAATTTTCTAATGAAAGATATAAGATGTCTGTTTCCACGTGTCTATAATTTAAGTACATTTACATATTTTTGTACATATATTTATGTATGTTAAATATACAAGTTTTTTTCTCCCTCTGGATGATATTATTAAGTTAATTTATAAAATCCTTTAATGGAGTTGTATTCAAATCAGCTTACAGATAAATGACCATTTCTGTAAATTAAGTATTCCTAAACACTTGGTAATAGAGTCAGTACTCAGTATACAATGATTTTTCATCCATGGATTCAACCAACTGCAGATCAAAGTTATTAAAAAAAACTATTTATATTTTATTTGCTGTAATTTCTCCATTTTCCTTTCTTATTTTGCTTATTTGTGCTCTCTCCTTCTTCTTCTTCGTGAGTTTGGCCAGAGGTTTCTCAATTTTATTTACTTTTTCAAAAAACCAGTTTTTGGTTTGATTGATTTTTTTCTATTTTTTTAATCTCTATTTTGTTTATTTCTTCCCTGATCTTTATTATTTCCTTCCTTCTGCTGCCTTTTGGGGATTTTTGCTCTTGTTTTTCTAAAAAAATGGAAAAAATATCTTGGAATGGAAGAATCAATATTATTAAAATGGTCATGTTGCCCAAGGCAATCTACAGATTTAATGCAATCCCTATCAATTTACTGAGGACATATTTCACAGAACTAGAACAAATCATAATAAAATTTTTAGGGAACCATCAAAGACATAGAATTGCCAAAGTATTACTGAAGAAAAAGAAAGAGGCTGGAGGAATAACTCTTCCAGACTTCAGACAATACTGTGGAGCTACAGTCATCAAGGCAGCATGGTATTGATACAAAAACAGACATATAGACCAATGGAATAGAATAGAGAGCCCAGAAATGAACCCACAAACTTTTGGTCAACTAATCTTCCACAAAACAGGCAAGAATATACAATGGAATAAAGACAGACTCTTCAGCAAATGGTGTTGGGAAAACTGGACAGCAGCATGTAAAGCAATGAAACTAGAACACTCCCTTACACCATACACAAAAATCAACTCAAAATGGATCAAAGACTTAAACATAAGACAAGATACAATAAAACTTCTAGAAGAAAATATAGGCAAAACATTATCTCACATACATCTCAAAAATGTTTTTCTAGAACAGTCTATTCAAGAAATAGAAATAAAAGCAAGAATAAACAAATGGGACTTGATGAAACTTTCAAGCTTCTGTACAGCAAAGGAAACTATAAGTAAAACAAAAAGACAATGTACGGAATGGGAAAAAATTTTTGCAAATGAAACTGATGAAGGCTTGATCTCCAGAATATATAAGCAGCTCATACGTCTTAATAAGAAAAAAAAAAAAAAAAAAAAAAAGGCAACCCAATCCAAAAATGGGCAGAAGACCTAAACAAGCAATTCTCCAAGGAAGACATACAAATGATCACTAGACACATGAAAAAATGCTCAATATCACTAATTATAACAGAAATGTAAATCAAAACTACAATGAGGTATCACCTCACAACAGTCAGAATGGCCGTCATTCAAAAATCCACAAATGACAAATACTGTAGAAGCTCTGGAGAAAAGGGAACCCTCCTGCACTGCTGGTGGGGATGCAATTTGGTGCAGCCACTGTGGAAAACAGTATGGAGATTCCTCAAAAGATTAGGAATAGACTTACTCTATGACACAGGAATCCCGCTTCTGGGCATATATCCAGAAGGAACCCTACTCCAAAATGACACCTGCACCCCAATATTCATAGCAGCACTATTTACAATAGCCAAGACATGGAACAGCCTAAATGTCTATCAACATATGACTGGATAAAGAAGCTGTGGTGTATTTATACAATGGAATACTACTCAGCCTTAAAAACCGACAACATAACATCATTTGTAGCAACGTGGATGTCCCTGGAGAATGTCATTGTAAGTGAAGTAAGCCAGAAAGAGAAAGAAAAATACCATATGCGATCGCTCATATGTGGAATCTAAAATTAAAAGCAAAGAAACAAAACAGAAATACAAAACAGAAATAGACTCATAGACATAGAATACAAATTTGTGATTGCCAAGGGGGTTAGGGGTGGGAAGTGATAAACTGGGGTTTCAAAATGTAGAATAGATAAACTAGATTATAGTGTATAGCACAGAGAATTATATACAATTTCTTATGTTAGTTCACAGAGAAAAAAAGTGACACTGAATATATACCTATATGTTCATGTATAACTGAAAAATTGTGCTCTACACTGGAATTTGACACAACATTGTAAAATGATTATAAATCAATAAAAAATGTTAAAAAAAAAAGCAAAAAGCAAAACTTGGATTTGTCCTCTACCAGCAACAATTGACATATCATTTACATTATATTGAAAATTGTAATTAATCTAGGTGTTATGTAAGTATGCAGGAAATAGGACACAATTTTATACTATGAACTTGACTATCCATGTATTTTTACATTCATGGGGGCTCTGGAGCCAATTTTCTGAGGATACCCAAGAATGACTGCATAGAAAAAAACATTTTTTATTAAAATTTATAAAGTTATAAAATTTTATTTGAGACAATGTTTATAATAAAGCTATTTTCCAAAACTGTTGGCAAAATAAAAACAAGCAAACATAAACGTCTTCAGATCAACTAAAGCAGGCATATACTTTCTTTCTACCTAGGTTTACTAGACAAAGAAGTTTAAGTTATCTCTTCTTGATGGTTAAGGTTATAAAATTATAAATTCAAACTAAGAAAAAACTATGCAATAAAATTAGTTTTTGATATATTTTCAGCCCAGTATGTAAAAAAATAAATGAAAACAAAAAAAAAGACTGTATATTTAACCTTTTATTTTCTTTGCTTCTGTGATTTTTTTGATAGCTGCCTAATTTGTCAACAAAAAAGTAACTCAGGATTATGACTAGGTTTGTTTAGTTCATGAACTTTTCATGATCAGTTCAAACATAACCATTCATTACAAGTGATTAAATAGATGTGAATGAATAAAAGTTTCAAAATAAACTTCAACAGTAATTATGGTTTATAGGAGTAAGTCCACTTAAAACTAGTCCTGCAAAATTTTTAGTAACTTGAAAATTTAAAGTTATATTATGTGATGGTAAATCATACATATTTGTTGAATATCTAGGTCATTTCTAAATAAAATATTTAAAGATTAATTGCTGAACAAACATTTATCTACTTTTTATGCTATTGAATTCTTTTTTATTGAAGTATAGTCAAAAGTTTGTCTACTTTTGGCATCTTTTTAAATACAGTATAAAGAAGCTAAACATATTTGATTCTGTTTATAAAAAATAAATTGTACTATGAAAATGCATTATTTTTAAAATTTATGAATTCTGTATTAGTAAATTTGGTTCTGAAGTTGAAAAACCCACAAAGGAACCAGCAAGACCTCCCAGGAAGTGCCTTTGCCTACCCACTTTTGGGCTTCTGTAAAATGGCTTGCTTCTAGGAAAATGAAATTTACCCCTAAAATCCCATTGGTTCACAAAAGCTCCTCCTGATTGGTCCATTTCTAACACCGCATTTGCATATGGTATGAACTTAATTGAAACCTAAAACCCTATAAAAGCATATGTAAACCTACAGATGGGGTCCAGAGCTTGGACTGTTAAATCCTTTGGGCCAACCAGCAAAATAAACCTGAGTTATACAACCCTCTGAGTGTTGCTTGGTCTCTCAACAGGATTCAGGTTATTTCTGCAACATTTCTGGAGGCACCAGTAAGATTCCAACTGTGCTGGTCCCTTGAGCCACCAGGGCAGTGGAACAACCAACTGGAGGTTGGGAAACCCCAAAAGTGAATGAGGCGGCCCACCACCCAATGGCATTCTGGGTCCTCCTTCACTGAGGCGGTTAAGTCCTCTGGGCAGCTGAACCCTGACTGGATTTGGTGGATGGATTGACCAACTCACCAGGGAGTACTTCCTTACCAGGAAGGAACCCAGGGAATAGTACATAGTCAGGTCCTGTCCCAGTGGACAGAAGAGGAGACTGATCACCTCTTAAGGGTTCCCTGATTGGGAACATAGGTCAGGAATCCCCCATTTGGGGGTGGAATGTGAAATTAACCTCTCATTGTGTGTGTGAGTGTGTGTGTGGCCTGACCCGCTTGCCCTTCAGGTTCAAGTCTGTAGCTCCATGGTGCTATGCTAAGGAGTTTGAGTGAGTCCCAACCTGCCATTCTGTGGTGACTTCATATATCTCAGGGTGGTAGTGACCCTTCGAGGTATCGATCAGAGTCAGCGGATTATACTGACCCACCAATTCTAAGAGGCACCATTGTTCCCAAGAGAAGATTGGCCAGGCAGATGCAGCAAAAGTCCCCCCCTTTGTCTTGTCTGTGACACCAGCACAGGCTGGCCACACAGGGAGGGAAAGGGATGTAGATCATCCCATGAGTAAGCGACCCCTGTGCTCTCAGGGACAAGGCATGACTTCTTTGAGAAAGTTTCCAAAGTGACCATATCATCAGACCTCTGAGATATTTTGTTGTGATTAGTGAACCAGCCCCAGAACTGCCCTTTCTGTCTGACATTGAGACCTCAAGATGTGAGCCAGGGAGGGCTTCCCTAGGACTGACTGCACCCCTCCTTGGAGGCCACATTTTGGTCCACTTGTTTTGTCACTGGCCTGCCATTCCACCCCCATGCTTCATCAGTTCAGGTTATAGAGAGGTCTTTGTACAAGCGTCCTTGAAATTTATCCAAGCCCTAGCATTTGTCAGAGATTTCGTTCCTGGGAGAAACCCTGACTCATTGGCAATGCTTGCAGCCAAGCAGATATTAGACCCGGTGAGGCAGCTGGCTTTTGGGGAGCTCCACTGTTTTGAGGAGCAGGGGAAACAGAGATACTGGGGTCACCATCCATGTTGCCAAAAGCAGACCCATGCCTATAGGCCATAAAATATATCAGCTAACAATGGAGGCCTCAAAGTCAAAGCTGACAGCTCTGGACTGCAGGATTAAAAATTTCAAAAAGGTCTTCTCAGGAGACTATGGAGTTCAATTGATACCAGGAAAATTGCACACACTGTGTGAGCTAGAATGGCCCACCTTTGGAGTGGGATGGCCCTCAGAAGGCACACTTGACCTGCCAACTCTCCAGGCCATATACTGAGTAATTACCAAGACCCCAGGGCACCCCAACCAATTTCCACATATTAAATCTTGCCTGACAATTGCCCAAACCTTGCCTCCATGAGTCCAGTTCTGTGTAAATGGTCAGGGACAGTGTAGGATCCTCGTGGTCCAAATATTAAAGGTGAAAAAGAAAGATATGATGAAGTTGATCCTTCAGGGGGACCCTGAAGAAGAGCTATTGATACCCCCAACATATGTTCCCCCTGCTTCTATGGCTCCACCACAGCCACCGCTACTGGGTACTCCACCACCATCTGTGTCTCCACTTCTACAACCCCTGGCTCCAAGCCAAGAGCCCATAGGGAGGAGACTTCACTCAGCCCAGTGAGTCACATAGTGAGTGGCCACCGTCCAGATGCCTCTTTGGGAGATCCAAGGGTCCCAACAAGTAAGTGATGATGGCTCTGTTCAACCCGGCTGCTCCATCCTATACTATCAGCCATTCAGCACAATGGATCTCTTAATCTGGTGACACCTCACTCTGCCCAATTCAGAGAAACCTCAGGCTATGATGAGCTCCTAGAGTCTATCTTCCAGACCCACCAACCAACCTGGGATGACACCTGTAAGCTGTTCCTAACACTCTTTAACACTGAAGAAAGAACGTGTATCCTCATAGAAACCAGAAAGTTGCTACAAGGGTGGGCTCTGAGAAGGGACTCTAGATGCAAAAAGATTCAGCCCTCAGAAGGAAATCAAACTGGGACTTTAACACCCAAGCCAAATGAAAGGCTCAGCATGAAAAATGGAGCACCCTCCTACATGGGTAGTGAGCTGGATCAAAGAAGCCAACCAAGTCTAAGAACACCATGGTGATCCAAAAGCCAGATAAGTCCCCCATGGACTTCCATGAGAGGCTATGCAAAGCTTTTCAGATCTACACTTCATTTGACCCTGAGACCCCTGAAAACCAGTGAACAGTCAGTGCTGCTTTCATAGCCCCGTCCTTCACTGACATCTCCCAAAAACTCCAAAAGCTAGAAGGTTTTCCTGGAATGAATTCTACTCAACTGCTGGAGGTAGCAAACAAGATCTTCATCAACTGAGACCATGAAGCCCAATGAAAAGCTGACAAATGGATGAAACAGAAAGCATCCCTATTGGCAGCAGCACTAAGGAGTCCCAATCCAAACCGTCATCCTGCCCCACCACAGAAGGGAGGACCATGAGCAAGCAGGACAAATATGCATACTTCAAGGAGATTAGACACTGGGAAAATCAGTACCCTCATCAAGGAGAGGCAAAAATCTACCAAAGAGATAGCCACTCGCCAGTAATTGAATATATCGACCCAAGCCCCCCTCTGAGGGACCTCATCATATTGACATGGTTGGACTCAGACTAGGGGGTATTGAGCTCCCTGCTCCTGGGCCCCCAGGAGCCCATGGTCGAGATGGTGGGGGGCCAACCAATGACATTTATGGTGGACATGGGCATGGAACATTCAGTGGTAACAAAACTTGTGGCCCCCTTGACTGAGAAAAAGACAACTATTTTGTGGGCCATCCTCGATTATGCCAGCTGGGAGGACATCTGTAACTCATGAATTTCTATAACTACCAAAGTATCCCATCCCCCTTTTGGGAAGAGACTTACTACAAAAACTGTGTGGGCTCAGATAATGTTCTCTCCAGAAAAACAAACACATCTGACTCTGAGAGGGAGGGAAGCTTTGCTTATGATGGTGATCATGCTCCAAGAAGAAGAATGGAGCTTATACCAAATGGAAAGTGCTCAGACAAACACTGACTCTCTGCTGAAGGAATCCCCCTCTATCTGGGCAGAAGGGGGACCCCCAGTTTGGAACAAAACCATGCACCGCTGGTAATACACCTACAACCAGGTGCGATCCCGGCCAATCTGCAAAAGTATCCCATACCCAGAGAAGCCTTCCTGGGAATTCAGAAGCATATCCAGCCCTTGTGTGATGAGGGAATTCTTACAGAGTGTCAATCTCCATGGAATATGCACCTCCCTCCCATCAAAAAGGCAGAAGGAAAAGATGATTGACCATTGCAGGATTTGCAAGTAGTTAATAGTGTCTGGCCATGATACATTCTGTGGCCCCAAACCCATATCTGAGACTCCTACCAGCCCAAGTAAAGTGGCTCACCTGCCTACATCTCAAAGATGCTTTCTTCTGCCTCAGGCTGGCACTGACCAGTCAGCCAATATTTCCTTTCAAGTGAGAAGACCCCCACAAGGGCAGGAAAACTCAGTTGACCTGGACCCACTTACCACAGGGTTTTAAAAACTCACCCACCCTGTTTGGGGAAGCACTGGTCATGGACTTGACTGCTTTTCTGGGAGAAGCTCTAAACTGTACCCTGTTTCAGTATGACCTGTCCAGCCTCAATGAAGAAGACTGTTGAAAGGGAATTCGGGCCTCGTTAGCCTTGCTATCAGACGCTGGCTATAAAGTCTCTTGGTAGAAGGCAGAGATCTGTAAAGAGACAGTCAGGTATCTCCTGTTTATTTTCTCATAAGGACACCAGGCTTTGGGTCTGGAGCGGAAACAAGCCATTTGTGTTATGCCTCAGTCAGGCACAAAGAAAGAGGTCCATGAATTCCTGGGGGAAGCAGGGTTCTGCCAAATCTGGATCTCTGGTTTTTCAAACATAGCCAAGCCCCTGTACAAAGGCTCCATGGGATCTGGGAAGGAAACATTTGACTGGGAACCTAAGCAAGGAGAAGCATTCAATGAGATCAAAGAACTGCTGATGAGTGCCCCAGCACCAGGACTTCCAGATGTGATGAGAGAATTCAACTTGTTCATCCATGAAAAGAATCACACAGCCCTAGGGGTCCTCATCCAAGCAATGGGGTCATGGCAGTGGCCCATAGCCTATTTGTCAAAACGCCTGGACCCAGTGGCGTTAACATGGCCACCATGCTTATGAGCATTGGTTGCAACATTAACCCTGATCAAGGAGGCAGACAAGCTCAATCAGAGGCAGGTTATCAACGTAAAGTTTCTGCACACAGTCACCACCCTGATGAACAGCCAGGGGCATCTATGGCTGACCAACACTAGGATGACACATTACCAAGGGCTGCTTTGTGAAAATCCCAGGATCTTCCTGGAGATGGTGAGAACCTTGAACCCAGCCACCTTCCTGCCCAATGGACAGGGACCACCTGATCACAACTGTGAGGAAGTAATAAAGGAGGTCTACTCAAGCAGGACTGATCTGTCTGATATTCCCCTCCAGAACTCTAAACTTGAAATTTTAACAGATGGGACTAGCTACATGCAGGATGGACAACGTAAGGCAGGATATGTGGTGACCATGGCACATGAGATATTAAAGGCAGAACCTCTACTGCAGGGCTGGATGGCACAGAGGGCAGACATATGGGCACTCATCCAGGGATTGTGAGAGGGAAAAGGAAAGCAGGTCAACATTTACATGAACTCTCAGTATACATTTGCTACCCTGCATATACATGGTGCCATATATAAAGAAAAGGGTCTGTTAACAGCTGCAGGAAAAGAGATCAAAAATAAAGGTGAGATATTACAACTGTTAGAGGCAGTTTGGGAGCCTGCAGAGGTGTTGGTCATCCACTGCAAAGGACTCCAAAAGGGCAATGATCCCATAAGCAGAAGAAACTGATTGGCAAATCAGGCTGTGCGAGAAATGGCAAGTCAACTGGGCCATGCCAGAGATTGTGGGACCATTGTGAAGGTTCTGCTAGCACCCAAGCTGCCAGCACCTCCAAGATACAGCTGAGAGGGAAACATATGCATCAGAACTGAAGGAGAAATCAAAGGAGACGAAGGATTTTGGATGATGCCTGATAAATGAATATACATACCTGAACAATTAGCCCAAAAGGTTATCCGACAGCAAGATGAGCTCACCCACCTGGAAAAGACTGCCTTAGAGGCCCTGCTAGAGTGGTACTATCTGATTGCTCAACTTCCTTCCCTCTGTGTCTTAATTTCACAGCGCTGCCTCTTATGTGCACAGAAAAATGTGAAACTGGTTCCAGCTGGGCTCAGGGGAAACCAGCACTGTGGCCAGGCCCCTTTTGAAGATATGGAAGTGGATTTCACTGAAATATGGCCTAGCAGAAGATACAAATACTTGCTGGTTTTTGTCTACACCTTTTTAGGATGGGTGAAGTCATATCCGACACAGACTGAAAAGGTGCGAGAAATAACAAAGGCCTTACTCAGAGACATTATTGCCAGATTCGGGATGCCATTGACCATAGAGTCAAAGGACCTGCATTTGTGGTGGAGATATTACAACAAGTGGAAAAAGAGCTTAACATCCACTGGAATCTACATGCTGCCTACAGGCCCCAGAGTTCAGGGACAGTAGAGTGCATGGGACAAATCCTAAAGCAGATTATCTCCAAACTCAGTCAGGGAACTCAACTACCTTGGACTGAGATTTTGCCCTTGGCTTTCCTGCAGGTACGCTGTGTAAATTCGGACCAAGATAGGGTTATCCCATTTTGAAATCTTGCATGGGAGACCCCCTTCCCTGAGTAGACTAGGAGAAAACATTAAGGAGGTAGGAATCTTATAACTTCATAAACAAATACAGGGCCTCAGAAAGACCATATGAGAGGTTCATATATGAATAACTGACAGGATCTCAGTGTCACTGGGAACGACACTACATCCCTACAAACCTGGGACCAAGTCTGGGTAAAAGATTGGAAAAAGGAGCCCCTCAAACCCACTTGGAAGCAGTCTCTACCCAGTTATATTAACCACCCCAAGACCTCTCAAATTTGCAGAAATCATCCTGTAGATTCACCACACCAGGGTGAAGAGGGCAGACCCACCTCAAAATGAGGACTTTTGGAAAATCAATCAGGTTCCTGGAGAGCCACTAAAATTCAGGATCTATGAAATGCCCGCCACACATGTGGAGAACACTGAGCCCTGCTCTTGCCACATCCTGAAGATGGCTAGTCAATACACGGTGGAAGCTTGAAGAAATCACCAAGGATGAGCTGAGACAGATTAATTGGAACACTCCTTTTAATAGGGGTCACAACTGTGATGACCGAGCATTGCCAACCCTTGCTTCTCTCCCCCACAATAATCCTATGCCTACAGTTCCCCTCCTGGCCTATCCTGCTTCTCTGGAGGACCTAATGATGCTAACACCGTCTATAAGTGGGTTCTATGCTATTGTCTGAAGTAAAACTGAGCTGGCAGGAGCAGGGGGAGGACCATGTCCCCACAGGTATGAGAGAGAAACCAGACCGGCCAGCCCCTCTGTGGGATTATACCTTGGGTATGCAATCAAATTTATAGGAAACTTCTCAATATGCTTTCAAAACTTAAATAGTGATGAAGGCAATGAGATAGGATATGTTAAAGAGGCCTACTGCAATTACACCTTGTCATTCAACCACACAACCCTAGATTGGGAACCATGGGGGGATGATGATGAATATGATGTGTACTGTAATTTTACCTGGGGAGGACTAAATTTTACCTGGGGAGGCAGAGTCCATAATGTGACAATATAGTACAGTGAAACAATCCTGCCGATAAACAGCACCAACAGGACGACCAGCCAAGATTATGTTTGGATAGATCAGAAAACTGGGGCCCGCTTCAATCTGACCACAGGTGACCTAATAGACAGAAGTAATCCATATATGTTACAGCTGATGTTAAGATCCCAGCCGTATAGATACTGAGTAACTGCAGCCTGATGAAAATTGATGCTCAGTCCAGGAGTGAAGAGAGCATTAAAAGAGGGAAAGAAAGGGACCAGCAAGACCTTCCTGGCAGGGCCTTTGCCTTCCCACTTTTGTGATTCTGTAAAACGATTTTCTTCTAGGAAAATGAAATCTACCCATAAAATTCCATTGGTTTCCAAAAGCTTACTCCTGATTGCTCCAATTCAAACACCTCATTTGCATATGGGGCAAACTTAATCAAAACCTAAAACCTCATAACAGCCTGTGCAAATCTACAGATGGGGTCCAGAGCTTGAAGTGTTAATTCCTATGGGCTCACCGGCATAATAAACCTGAGTTCTCCAACCCTCTGAGTGTCACTTGGTCTCTCGATGGGATTCAGTTTCCTGTAACACTGCACAATGATAGTATGTGGCAAATACTTTAAAAACTGCTTACTTTTTACTTTTCTCTGTAAAAGAAAGTTGACTAATGGTTAAGAATTCTAATCAATATATGGAAATCCCCCTATGACTAATAACAGTAAAGAAAAAATTCCTGTATGCAAGGAAAGCAAGATGTGTTTTGTTAAGGAAAGATATGAAGGATGTGTTTTTCTTATGGAAGAGAGAGTGTAATTTCATTAAAAATATAGATTGTATGCTTTTCTGGAATGAGAAAAGTAAATAATAAAATGAAAGACTGAATAGATATTTATTAATTAGGGCAAATTTGTAGGAAAGGAATCTTGGAAAAGGAATCGTATTGGCAAACTGTCATAAATTTGATGGAATTATTTACATTATTTTAAATATTACTCATAAAATTAATACTACACTGATCTAAGACTAGAATTGGGTACTGTCCCTCTCCTAAAACAACAAAAAAATTTCTGAGATTATTGATCTGTTCTCAATAAGAAACTTTTTTAAAGATTTTTCTTTACTTTTCAAGTAATCTCTCTATGAAATCAAGATTTTGTTTATTAAAATAATTTCCTGTGCTTCGTGTCACTTTAACAGTTATTTGATTACTTAAGAAAACCATGTATTCTCAATATTAAAAGAGCTAACTCTTTTACAACTCTGTGACTCTGCATGTGATTTTGACATCTTGTGGTTGTCACTTTGGTTAAATGGACAACAAAGAATTGTTTTATAGTGACCTACCATCTTATTTAGTCAAGTGTCTAGGCCATATTTACATACTTAACAAGTTCCCAAAATCAAATTTCAAATGGAATATTTGACCTCAGAGGCCTCTGGAAATATCCTTAACAATTTGCCTCCCACCATGAAAGAGAGAGATGCTAAACTAATCAGGTTTACTTGGTATTTTAAATTCCGTGCCAGCTAAGAAGTGATGATAAACCTTCTTAGCTTATATGTGTGTGGATATGTGTTATTATATAGGTCTTTACAAGATAGTAAGAAGTTCATAGAAATCTGTCAATATGCTCAACATATATTTTTTATCATAAAATTTTATATGCCACACAAATGACTAATTTTTCTTATCAAGTGAACTCTCATCAAAACTTTAATCATGATCATTTTGACACTTGTCATTCAAAGACAGTTTCTTTAAAACATATTTATTGATTTATAATCATTTTACAATGTTGTGTCAAATTCCAATGTAGAGCACAATTTTTTAATTATACTTGAACATATATATATATTCATAGTCACATTTTTTTCCTCTGCGAGCTATCGTAAGATATTGTATATATTTCCCTGTGCTATACAGTATAATCTTGTTTATCTATTCTACATTTTAAAACCCCAGTCTATCCCTTCCCAATCCCTGCCTCCTTGGCAAACACAAATTAGTATTCTATGTCTATGAGTCTATTTCTGTTTTGTATTTATGTTTTGTTTGTTTGTTCGCTTGTTTCTTTTGGATTCCACATATGAATGATCTCATATGGATTTTTCTTTCTCTTTCTGGCTTACTTCACTTAGAATGACGTTCCCCAGGGACATCCACTTTGCTGCAAATGGCGTTATGTTGTCAGTTTTTATGGCTGAGTAGTATTCCATTGTATAAATATACCACAGCTTCTTTATCCAGTCATCTGTTGATGGACATTTAGGCTGTTTTCATGCCTTGGCTATTGTAAATAGTGCTGATATGAACATTGGGGTGCACGTGTCATTTTGGAGTAGGGTTCCTTCTGGATATATATCCAGGAGTGGGATTCCTAGGTCATATGGTAAGTCTATTCAAAGACTGTTATTATTTGACTTTGAGTCTTCTAAAAAAAAGTGTTTATAATTGGCTCTAGGCAGGAATTATCACTGATAGCATTACTTAAATAACTTTGAGACCATGTTTTTAGTCCGAGTAGAAATTTTCAAAACTACTGAAAAAGCTAATGGAATCATATAACAGCTAAACCAAGAAAAGTGAGAATATAAATCAGTTTCATGAGTTTCAATGAACTAATGAGTACCATTATAATCCTTGATGAATTTGTTTGAAACACTGCTGGTTTTTTAATGCCTGTTTTTAAAAATTTAAGGAAACTTTTTTGTTAAACTATGTGTAACTTACAGCAATTTGGTAATGTAATCCTTTGGGAACACAGATGCAACAATGATTTTTACTCCTTATCTGCTGTCCTACAATTTGAAAACTCTTAAAGAGTATTCTTAGCTTTATGGCAATATGATTACTTGCATAAATTCAATAAGAATCTGTTCTCCTTGTGAAAGGAAACAATTGGAAACGTCTGTTATTTTACGAAGGATTTGACTGGAAAGTCACATTAGGGAAAGATGTGCCTAGAACGAGGTAGAACCAGAAAGTTTAAAGGAACTAAAGTGGATTTTAAGGAGCCAATATTTATAAAATCCATTGGAAATAACAGCCTGTACCCATCTTAAAGGGTTTCCAAACTTACAGTTCAGTAAGGAAGCCCACTTCATGACAGACTCACGAATCTCAAGATATTTTTGGAATCCCTAGAAGAGAGGAACTCACCCGACTCTACAGGTAGCACAGGCAGTTTTATAGTGAGTCCTTGAATTCAGTTTCCATCCAGGGGAGATGATGAATACTCTAATCTGAGATTCCTAATTGAAAGTTCCAGCAAAGCAAACTCAAGAGGCCTTGCAGTAAATCACTATTCTTGCTGCACTTATGTAAATAATCAGGGCGAGTACAATGAAATGAGATGATCTTGCAAACAAATTCATCTTACTTTGTTTCTGATTGAATGTTCATGATCTTCATGAGAAAAATTACGTTTCAATGGAAAACTGCACTCTACTCTTTTGGATTCCACCTTGGACATTTTGCCAGTCTACACAATAGCCTGAGTTCTAGTTTCCTCTAGTATTGCCTATGATTCTCCAAATTAACGTTTCCAATTTTTCTCCCTTCTGACTTGGAGTCATGGACAAGTAAAACTTCCCTATTCCCAAATCTCTACAAGTTGAGACTTCATGACTAGATATAAACATCAATAGATTACCATTAATGATCATGTGTGGGCAAACTTCATGCCTACTTCTGGGTACACCATGCAGAAAGTTCAAAAGAAAACCCAATGCCATCAGCACATACATTTCAGCTCCAAAGAAGGATATCCATTTGATTACCACTGCGGTCTATACCCAGCATCCAAAGATGCTTTTAGAGCAATGTCAAGAAATCTCAACAGACTTCCTTCTAGAAACAGAAACGGGTTTTTATATTAGTATTTGTTTTTCTGTTATATTCCTGGAAACTCCACTTCCTTCAATGTTTGGTAGCTAACACCATAAACCATACCATCTACTACCAAATATCATCAGATAACTTAACAGGTCTTTAATGAACCATAGACAACCTAGCAAGAAATGGACTCATGTTATTCTAAGGGACAAAGAATCTCTCTTCAATCTTTTGAAAAAAAGGGTGGGCTGACTGCAGAATTGACCCTGGCTCAATACTGAAGGCTCTTTTACCCTGTTACAATAGTCATGAATTCCTGAATAAACCTATTTTTATCATTTTAACTGTTGTGCAACTATGGGTTTTCTCTAAGAGTAGCCAGAATCAATCACCTTAGCCAGCACCCAAACTCCCTCTCTTGCACATTGACTCACAGTCACTAGAAGCCCACTGTGGCCAGATGACACACTTAGTGTCCATCCAGGGGAATCACCACTTTGTTTCCCAGGGGAAGCAGTGCTTTCTGTGTATCTAAGAGCTCTAGGTCAATAGAGCATAAAGCTAGGGCACCAGGAATCAAAAATGATGCCTTTCCTTTTATCATCCCTTGATTCCTGGGCCCACGATGCCTAGAATATAAGGAAACTGCACCCTAGTGGCTGCTGATTCAGAGCATATACAGCCTACTGGAAAGGCCCATTACAGACTTGCAACAAATGTCCTCCCACCTGGCTTCATAAGTGAGCCTTTCATAGGCTGTTTCAACATACTGTCAAACAAGATACTTCAGAACGGTGGGGAATGCCATGCACATGGGCCCACTGCCACAGTTCTTTTCTTACAGAATGTATTCACTGATCTGAAACAATAGTGTATAATATACTGTAACAGTGGACAAGACATTCTTAAGTCCACGAATGATTGTTTCAGCAGTAGTTTTCCATACAGGTAAGGCAAAACTATACCAAGTTTACTATCTTTTCCAGTAAAAAAAAATAAATAAATATAAATAAATAAATAAATAAAACACTGCAGTTTCCATGAAAGAAGGATCCAGTGTAAACAGCCAGGCATAAGGAAACTGATTAATCTCCATAATCAGCTCACACCATTGTCTACCATTGCTCTGCTTATTATTGGAAATAGTCATTATCATCTTTAAATCTAATCAGATTAGACAGCAGATTCCAGAAAACTCAGAAACAGTCAGATGACCACAACAGAAACACTGTGGTAATTGTTACTCCTGGCAATTTCCCATCAGAGAGTCACCCAATTCTGGTTAGGATTTGGTACCAGGAGTCTTTTCTTCTTGTTTGTTGTTAGTGCACGAAAGCAATTCCTTTTTGCATGGCAGGTGGTTGTGCAGAGAGAAGAACATGGAAATTGTTCAAGAACTCCAGAACACTGAAGACCGGCTTGTAACAAAGGAGCTGGGTGTCTCCTATGTCCACCTGTGCACTTCCTTACAAAATCCTTAGCAAGGCCCCAGTTAAGTTAGTTTAGTAAGAGTCCCTCATTTTTCATGTCTAATCACCCTCTATATCAATCAAGTTTTGCATCCTCCAACATCTGACAGGTGATTACTGATCAGCCTGGCCTGTATTCAGCAAGAATCTAAGAATGCTGTTAGGTTGATTCAGGGAGAATTGCCCCTACACTTGATGCTTCCTCTTATAATAGTCCATCCACTGATCCACATCAGACTCCTTAGCTATAAATTCCCAGGTGTCTATGAAATATGTGGAAATGGAACCATTCCATACTGAGGCCTCCTTTCCCCTAGTGGAACTGTCCTGAGTAAAATCTGCTTTACTGCTTGAACGTGTGAATTCTCTTTGACATTATGGTACTACAAATGGGATAGGATCAAATTCATCAATGGAGCACTAGACCACCCACCCAGAACCATAACTGTGCACTTAGGAAGACTTTGTCTTCACTTATGACTGACCAAGGATCCAGTGGTAAGTCCAACTCCAACACAAATATTCCAGACAAAGATCCCTTGAACCTGGTGGTAATAGAGTTTTGTTTCTTAAGATTTGAATTATTTTGAATTATTTTCTAGAAGCTGTATTAGAGTCTCAGGAAAAGAAAGGCTTGGTTAGAATGCTGGGTTTTTCTGTTTGTAAAAAGCTGGGTTAGAGTCCCAGCCAAGCATTAGCTGAATCAGAGTCCAAAACAAGCACCTGTGTGTAAGAACCAGGGCTAAAGTGATAGACCACCAGATACTAGACTGAGAGTCCCAGATTTCTCTGTTCACAAGTATGTAGGTACTGATAATTAAGACCTTGGGAGCTTCTCCTTGGACTGGAGACCATCTTCAATGACCCCTGATGAAAATGTTCCCCATTAACTCTTTTTGCTCCTTTGTTCTTGGTATTTTATTTTACTAACAGTAACTTGAAACTTCAATGGACTCTTTGGGATACTTAAAGTCTTCCTATAGTGGCTTCTCTAAAACCTGTCCCTTCCAATCACAACTGCTTCTTCTTCCTCCTTTTACCTCTTTAAACCTTCCCTCCAGCTCCCTTGATACTTTAACATGCCTCCCTTCAAACCTTTATCTCCTCCATCTCTCTGACCACCAGCCAGACTTTTCTCACACCAGCTCTCCCATTCCCTGTTGTCACTTGAGCTTTAGGCCCCCTGCCTTCTATTGAGGGCTCTCCAGTGATTGACTCCTTTAATGAACCACTTGAGTTTGAATAGAGAAAAAAAGCCTATTTGAAACAGATGTTTTATCCATTTTGATGGCTTTGACATACTCAGAAAACTGCTAGATGTCACTGAACTTAAACTGAGTCCACAGCTGCTATCAGAACACATGTCAGGGCAAAAGAACATCTTAAAAGTCTTCTCCATAACAATTCAAATGAAAATATAAAGCGGAGATGAACCATTCTGATTATATCACAATGTTTTACTGACCTATAGCTAAGATTTATAATGAAAACTGTGAGGTCTCTTTTGGCATGTTTGTATTTTTATATGTGTTTGTGTATGTGTTCATACATGCATTTTATGTATACTAAACATTTGTGTACCCATGCATATATCCTGGAATCACTATATTAATTTATAAAATCCCATAAAGGAATTCTGCTTAAATAAGCTTAGAGAAAAAAACAAGTGCTTCTTACAGAATACTAGGTATTCCTAAAACCATATGTAATATAGGAACACATTCAGTTTCTAAATGATCCCCATGGTAGGGGATCATCTTTGGTAAATAAAGCTAGATTTTAAAATTGTTGGTAAAATAAAACAGGCATAAACTTCCAAGTCATCAGCATTCAAAATAATCCAAACACACTATTTAGTATATAAATTTATTAGTCAAAATTAAGCCTAAAATATCACCACTAGATTTTTCAAATTATAGAACTATAAATCCATCCTAAGAACAAAATGTATAATAAAAATGAATCGTGAATGATTTTCAGCAATTTTTGAAAGATAAGAAAAGCTAAAAAATTCCAACCAAATGGCATTGTGGGAAAGGCATAGCTATAGAAACAATAAAAAGATCATGGTTTTCATGGATTTGGGGAGACTGAGGGAGGGAGGAATAAATAGATGGAGTGCAAGGACTTTTAGGGCAATGAAATTATTCTGTATGATACTATAGTAATGGCTACATGTCATTAAGCTTTTATCAAAACCCATAGAATTTTATAACATTGAGTGAACCCTAATTTTAATGATAGACTTTTTGCCACACCAAATATGCCAAACTGATGAGGGATGTTGAGGGTAGGGAAGTAAATATTTGTGGATGGAGAGGGATATATGGGAACTCTATCTTCTGCTCAGTTCTGTTGTAAACCTGAAACTGCTCTAAAAGAATAGTCTATTAAATTTTTTTTAAATAAACTAAAAAAAGTCACTTTATGCATATCAAAACAGTACAAATTAAAAAAAGAAAAAGAAAAAAGGAAGGAGAATATGTTTAAATATTTTTAAAGCATTGAATTATTTTTCAGTATACATGAACATACATATATCCATTGTCACATTTTTCTTTTCTCTGTGAGCTACCACAAGTTTTTGTATATATTTCCCTGTGCTATAGAGTATATTCTTGTTTATCTATTCTGCATATGCCTATAAGTATCTACAAATTTTGAACTGCTAGTCTGTCCCTTCTCACCAACTCCCCCCACCCCCGGCAACCACAAGTCTGTATTCTAAGCCTATGATTCAGTTTCTGTTTCATATTTATGTTCTTTTTTTTTTAAGATTCCACATATGACCGATCTTATATGGTATTTTCCTTTCTCTTTCTGGCTTACTTCACTTAAAATGACATTCTCCAGGGACATCCATGTTGTTCAAATGGTTTTAGGTTTTCATTTTTATAGCTGAATAGTATTCCATTGTATAAATATGCCACATCTTCTTTATCCAGTAATCTGACGATGGACATTTAGGCTGTTTCCATGTCTTGGCTATTGTAAATTGTACTATGAACATTGGGGTGCAAGTGTGTTTTTGAAGTAGGGTTCCTTCTGGATATATGCCCAGGAGTGTTATTACTGGGTCATATGGTAAGTCTATTAATAGTCTTTTGAGGAATCTTCATACTGTTTTCCACAGTGGCTGCACCAAACTGCATTCCTACCAGCAGTGTAGGAGGGTTCCCTTTTTTCCACAGCCTCTCCAGCAATTGTCACTTGTGGACTTTTGAATAATGGCCATTCTGACTGGTGTGAGGTGATACCCCATTGTAGTTTTGATTTGTTTAATTATTTATGTTGATTGCTTCTGATATTTGGTACTTACTTAATATGCCAAAAAAAAAAATTTAGGATAATGGCTTGATGTGTTGTGTAGCTCATGAAACTTTCACAATTAAATCAAATTAATTGTTAAACTGAAATGAATTAAGCAGATGTAAACCATATAAAATGTATAAGGAAATACTCTCATAAGTGTTTTATGTTTTGTATAATTTATAACATGTTACATAATGGTCATGTTTTTCATATTTATGTTTTTTAATATTTATGCTTATAATTGTTCACATAAAAGCAGTTTGATTAACTTATTTGGTAACTTGAACTTTAAAGCTATATGACTGCAAGGTAAAAAATGGATATTCATTGACTACCTACAACCTTCCTTAATAAGGTTAAATTATGGAAGTTTAATTACTGGATATGTTTATCTCCTTGGCATCTTGTTTTTACAAGGGTTAGAAAGTCTAAATATTTGGGGGTCTGTTAATAAGCATGAGAAATTTTACTTTGACAATGTCGCATGCATGGAGGAACCTCAAAGTGATCATGCTAAGTGAAATCAAGTATACAAAAAGTACATACTGTGTGATTCCACTGAAGTAAATTTAGAAAGTGCAAACTAATTTATAGTTATGGAGAGTAGCTCAGTAGTGACCTGGGGATAAGAAGGCAGAGGGGGACAAAGTGGAGAGACAGCCAAGAGTCACAATGAAACTTTTGGGGTAATGATGTGGTCACTGTCTTGAGAGTGGTGATGGTTTCCTGTGTATACAGGTCAAATTTAATATAAATTTAAGAAGTTAATTACACATAAGAAAAGGACATAAGCCACTAGAAAATTATGAAATGATGTATTCATAAATTTGCTACAGAATGATACTGTTGGACCAAAACTAATAACTGCATACTTCTAGATTTTTCTCTGTGAAAGAAAGGACTAATTTTGAGATACTCTCATAATACATGTACATGAAACTACTGGGACTAATAAGGGTAAAGAAAAACTGTGTAAGCAATGAAAGTAAGATTTTTTTTTTGATGAGAAGAGTGATGAAGTATGTGTTTCTGTTAAAGGAAACAATGAACAATTTTGGCCTGAAGTAGAATGATTCATCAAAAATGGAATAATTAATGATTAACGGTTAATATTCCAGAATAGAAAAGAGGGAATATATAAGACAAAATTGGAATGGATATTAAAAGAAAAACAAAACAAAAGTTGTAGAAAGTTTGTGGGAAAAGAATCTTTAAAAGGAATCTTACAATGTATGGTCATATCTGGCTAATTTCAATGGATTTACTTATAAGCTTATATAGTTAGCCATATAAATACTAGTACACCGATGCAATATCAGAATTTAGTTGCCTGCCATTCTACAGAACCAATGTTTTCTTAGATTACAGGTTTGCATTACTAAGAAATGGCACAAAAAAAGTATTTTCTTTTACCTAAGTATTCTGCCTGAGGAACCAAGATTTTGTGTTTTAAAATCATTCCTCTACTTCAGGTTGTCTTTATCATTTACTTGATTACTTCAAAAATACTCTTTGTCTATTTAAAAGAGCTACATTTTTTACAACCATGTCACTTTCTCGATTTGCTTTTGAAATATTTAGCTGTCATTTTGGTTAAATACATAGCCAACTATGATTTCACAGTTGCCTGGGATCATATTTGGTCAAGCATTCAAATATTTTGACATTGCTTATAACTCCTCAAAATCAATTTTTTTTAACATTTTGTGTTGATTTATAATCATTTTACAATTTTTGTCAAATTCCAGTGGAGAGCACACATTTTCAGTTATACATGAACATATATATATTCACTGTCACATTTTGTTCTCTGTGAGCTGCCATAAGATCTTGTGTATATTTCCCTGTGCTATACAGTATAATCTTGTTTATCTATTCTACAATGTTGAAATCCAAGGCTATCTATTCCCAACCTCCACCCCCTTGGCAAGCACAAGTTTGTATTCTATGTCTATGAGTCTATTTCTGTTTTGTATTTGTGTTTCTTTTTTTTTTTTTTTAAGATTCCAAATACAGCGATCTTATATGGTATTTTTCTTTCTCTTTCTGGCTTACTTCATTTACAATGACATTCTCCAGGAACATCCATGTTGCTGCAAATGGTATTAAGTTGTTAGTTTTTATGGCTGAGTAGAATTCCGTTGTATAAATATACCAAATCTTCTTTATCCTGCCATCCATTGATGGACATTTAGGCTGTCTCCATGTCTTGGCTGTTGTAAATAATGCTGCTATGAACATTGGGGTGCAGGTGTCATCCTGAAGTAGGGTTCTTTCTGGATATATGCCCAAGAACGGGATTCCTGGGTCAAATGGTAAGTCTATCCCTAGTCTATTGAGGAATCTCCATACTGTTTTCCACAGTGGCTGCACCAAAGAGCATTCCCACCAGCAGTTTAGGAGGGTTCCCCTTTCTCCACAGCCACCCCAGCATTTATCATTTCCGAATTTTTGACTCATGGCCATTCTGACTGTTGTGAGGTATTACCTCATTGTAGTTTTGATTTGCATTTCTTTGATAATTAGTGATATTGAACATTTTTTCATGTGCCTATTAATCATTTGTTGTCTTCCTTGGAGAATTACTTGTTGAGGTCTTTTGCTCATTTTTGGATTGGGTTGTTTGGTTGTTTCTTATTAAGTCATATGTGCTGCTTATATATTCCGGAGATCAAGCATCTGTCTGTTTCATTTGCAAAACTTTTTCCCATTCTGCAGATTGTCTTTTTGTCTTACTTATGGTTTCCTTTTCTGTGCAGAAGCTTGTAAGTCGAGTTAGGCCCCATTTGTTTATTCTTGCTTTTATTTCTATTGCTTGAGTAGATTGTTCTCAGAGAACATTTTTGAGATGTATGTCAGATAAAATTTTGCCAATATTTTCTTCTAGGAGGTTTATTGTATCTTGTCTTATGTTTAAGTCTTTGATCCATTTTGAGTCATCCCAGGGACATAAGGGAGTTTCACCATACACAAATAAATCAATGTAATACATCATATCAACAAGAGAAAGGACAAAAACCACATGACTATCTCAATAGATGCAGAAAAAGCATTTGATAAAAGTCAACACCCACTTATGATAAAAACTCTCACCAAAGTGGGTATAGAGGGAACGTATTGCAACATAATAAGCTTTATATGACAAACCTACAGGCAGCATAGTAGTCAATGGTGAAAAATTCAGAAGCTTCCCACTAAAATCTGGGACAAGACAAGGATGCCCTCTATCACCACTCCTATTCAACATTGTCTTGGAAGTCCTAGCCACAGCAATCAGGCAAGAGAGAGCAATAAAAGAGATTCAAATTGGAAAAGAGGTAGATGTGTCACTATATGCCGAGGGCATGTTAGTATATATAGAAGACCCTAAAAAGTCCACACAAAAACTACTACAGCAGATCAAAGAATCAGTAAGGTAGCAGGTTACAAGATTAACGTGCAAAAATCAGTTGCATTTCTTTACACTAACAATGAATCAACAGATTGATAATTTTTTCTGTGTTGTTGGATTCTATTTGCTAATATGTTGGTGAGGATTTTATCGTCTATGTTCATCAGTGATATTGCCCTATAATTCTTTTTTTTTTTTTTTTTTTTTTTGGTAGTGTCTTTGCCTGGTTTCGGTATCAGGGCAATAGTGGCTTCATTGAATGAGTTTGGGAGTATTCCCTCCTTTTCAATCTTCTGGAAGAGTTTGAGAAGGACTCATTTGAGTCCTTCTTTGTATGTTTGGTAGAATTCCCCAGTGAAGCAGTCTGGTCCTGGACTTTTATTTGTAGGGAGGATTTTATTGCTATTTCGATTTCATTTCTAGTGATCGTTTGTTTAAGTGGTCAGTTTCATCTTGGTTCAGTCTTGGTGGACAGTATGTTTCCAGAAACTAGTCCGTCTCCTCTAGGTTATCCAGTTTGGGTCCATATAGTTTCTCATAATATTCTAGTATGATATTAAGTATTTCTATGTTGTTTGTTACAATTTCTCCATTTTCCTTTCTTATTTTGCTAATTTGTGCTCTCTCTCTCTTTTTTTTTTTTTCTCTGTGAGTTTTGCCAGAGGTTTCTGGATTTTATTTACTTTTTCAAAAAAACAGCTTTTGGTTTGGTTGATTTTTTCTATGTTCTTGTTAATCTCTATTTTATTTAATTCCTCCCTAATCTTTATATTTTCTTTCCTTCTGCTGCCTTTTGGGTTTTTTTATTCTTCTTTTTCTAGTTCATTCAGCTGGTGGGTTAAATTGTTTATTTGAGATTGTTCTTCTTTTTTGATGAAGGCCTGTATCGCTATAAACTTCCCTCTTAGCACTGCCTTTGCTGTGTCCCATAAATTTTGTGTGGTTGTGCTTTCATTGTCATTTGCCTCAAGGTATTTTTTAATTTCTGCTTTGATTTCCTTGTTGACCCAGTGTTTTTTTTTAATAGCATACTGTTTAATCTCCATGCATTCCTTTTTTTCTCCTTTGTTTCTCTGTTGTTGATTTCTAGCTTCATGGCATTGTGGTCAGTAAAGATGCTTGAGATAATTTCTATCTTCTTAAAATGGTTGAGGTTTCTTTTGTGTCCAAGTACATGATCAATCCTAGAAAATATTCCATGTTCACTTGAAAGGAATGTATATCCTATTTTGGGGTGATGTCATGCTCTGAAAATATCCACCAAATCTAATTTTTCTATTGTATTATTTAGTTTCTCTGTTGCCTTATTTATTTTCTGTCTGGAAGATCTGTCTAGTAATGTTAATGTTGTGTTAAAATCTCCAACTATGATTGTATTCCCATCAATACCCCCTTTATCTCTGTTTAATTGTTTTATGTAGTTATGTGCTTCTATATTGGGGGCATATATATTAACGAGTGTCATATCCTCATCTAGTATCACTCCTTTAATCATAAAAATTATCTTTTTTTATAGCCTTTGTTTTAAAGTCTATTTCATCTGAAATCACTGCTACACCTGCTTTTTTGGCTTTTCCATTTGCATGGAATATCCTTTTCTATCCTTTCACTCCAAATCTATATGTGTCCTTCTCCCTATAGTGGTTCTCTTGTATGTAGCATATTGATGATTCTTGCTTTATTATCCAGTCTGCCACTCTATGTCTTTTGATTGGAGCATTTAGTTCATTAATATTTACAGTAATTAATGATAGATGTGTGTTTATTGCCATTTTGAACTTATCTTTGCTGTTGATTTGGTATTTCCTCTTTGTTCCTTTCTTCTTCCTTTTGTGGCTTGGTAATTTTCCTTTGTATTATCATGGATTTTATTTAGTTTTTGTGACTAACATAAGTTTTTGGCTTGTGGTTACCCTTTTTTGTAAGTCTATTAGCCAATTAGGATAACTGTTTTTATTAAACTGATAGTAACATGATTTCAAACCCATCCTACTGAGAACAAAGTATTTAAAAAAAAACAGAAAAAATTCTATATTTTCTGCCTCCCTCTCCCATTCTCAATGATTTGTATGTCTTTTTTCATAATTTCTTGTTCATTTTATTTATAATTCATGAGTTATCACCTTTCCAGTTGTGAGTTTCTCATTTCCATAGCATCCTGCTGCTTTTCTATTTACAATAGACCTTTCAATATTTCTTTTAGCCTGGGTTTAGTGTTGCTAAACTCTTGTAGCTTTATCTTGTCTGTGAAATTCTTTATGTCTCCTTCTGTCCTAAAGGATAGCCTTGCTGGATAAAGTATCCTGGGCTGCATCTTTTTTTTTTTTCATTCAGGACTTTGAATATATCTTGCCACACCCTTCTGGCCTGTAGTGTTTGTGTAGAGAAATCAGCTGAGAGCCTTATGGAGACTCCCTTGTAATTCACTCTTTACTTTTCTCCTGCTGCCTTTAGGATCATTTCTTTATCCTTGACTCTGGTCATCTTGATTATGATATGTCTTGTTGTGGGTCTATTTGGGTTCGTCCTGTTTGGGATCCTCTGAGCTTCCAGTATTTGGATATCTGATTCCTTCTTTAAGTTTGGTAAGTTTTCAATCAATATTTCTTCAAAAACCATTTCAATCCCTTTTGACCTTTCTTCCCCTTCTGGGACCCCTTTTAATGAAAAGGTTGGCATGCTTTATATTATCCCATAGGTCCATTATGCTGTTTTCATTTGTTTATGTTATAGCTGCTATGATTGGGTGCTTTCTATTGTCCTGTCTTCTAGGTCAGTAATTCGTTCCTCTCCATTATCTAGTCTGCTTTGCACAGCCTTTAGATCATTCCTCATGTCAGCCAATGAGTTTACCAATTCTACTTGGCTCTTCTTTATAGCTCCAGTTTTATTTTTGACATATTTTATATCTATAAACACTATCTCTTTTAGTTCCTTCAGCACTTTGATCACTCCTTTTTTGAAATCTTCATCTAGTAGGCTATCAATGTCTATTTCATTGACTGTTCTTTCAGGGGATTTCTCTTGTTCTTTTAATTGGGAATGATTTCTCTGCTTCTTCATCTTACTCACACCTCTCTGGCACTGTGGTTTATCTAGTATCAGTTATCTATTGTGGTTCTTAAGGGGTTTATTTATCTAATGCCTATGTAGGAATAAAACTTAGAAAAAATAAAGAGAAAGCGAGAGAAAGAATTTTAAAAGATAGGAGAAAAAAGGTTTGAAAACATTGTATAATGAATAATAGAAGAGCAAGTTGAAGCAGAATAGCAATCAGGTTGAGAAGTCCTTTAAAAACCTTTAAAAAAAAAAAGGGAGAAAAGAGGAAAAGATATATTTGAAACCTGTGTATAATCAATAACAAGACATCAAAACCAATAGAAATACGAATGAAATGATGTGGATTTTAAAAAAGAATAATAATAAAAATATTTTTAAAAAATTTAAAAGGGATTATAACTGGGTATATAAATTGTTTATGAAGTAAAAATTAAAAGGGTATTAGAAAATAGAACAGGTAAAACAAATTTTAAAAAAGGGGGAGGGGTCGATATTCTCCCAGAGACTGTATTTTAATGCAAAGTCCTTCTGTCTTTGTCCTGTTTTGGAAGCTCAGCTTGCTGTTTCCAGAGGCCCTCTGTTGGCGCCCTTTTCTGTGTTGCTCTCAGTACTTGTTGGCAAGCAGATTGCTCCTCCTCCCAACACTGCGTTGGAGCAGCTCTCCTTTGCTGTGGGAAGGTGGGTCTCTTCCCCTCCCGGTGCCGCAGTCAGATGTTGCAGACTGGCCATGTAGGAGGGCGTGTCACGTCCTCTCCCAGCACCGTGGTCAAGGGCTGCATTTTTGCCCAAAAGGTGGGGGGCCACCCGCTCTCCTCTGGAGCCAGTCGCTCCACTGTTCTGTGCTTCTGCATGCTCTGCCTCAAGTTGGTGCTCCACAGGTGGGCTTGGGGAAGACCGAGAAACAGCCCCGTCCTTATTCCGGGCCAAAACCCAGCTCCTTGTTTGTGTTGGCAGAGCAAGTTCTCTGAGGGACCAGGACAGAAGGATCCTATCTGCCTCAGGCTGTAGACAAGTCTCTGTCTGGCCTTTGAGGTTGCTAAGTCCTTAGGTGTGGATGCAGGTTTCACCCCCGCCCCTACCTGGGTGTTAAGCACCAGAGGATATGGTGGCTGTGCCTGAGCCCCGCCTCTCTTCACCTGAAAAATTTCCGTGGATTTTCAGAGATGGGTATGCACCCTTCCTCCCAGGGCACATCAGTAGTGTTGTTTTATGGAGGGCCCAGGTTGTTCTGCCCTGTGCACCCACAGCCACAGCACTCAGTCCCCTGCAGTCCTCAGGGCTGCCTCAGTGCAGCCGAACCCATCCTCCGCCAGTCTTGGGTAGCCTGGCCCTGCCCCCAGCTCCAGGGTCGCATCTCAGGCTGGGTGTCGCGGGGACCCTCTGTGCCCGTAAAATGTAGTTCTGTCAGTCAAGGGCTTCTTGGTACTGATCCAACCCTCAGAGGCTCGCCCTCCATCCTGCTGGCCTCTCAGTTGGAGAGGGAGACCCAGTGAACAAGCGCCAGTCCTCCTTTGCTGGTCCCTCCCTGCAGGACCTGTCCAGCTCTGTTTTGCCTTTTCTTCTTTCTTTTTACCTTTTCTCCTACCAGACTTTTGGTGCCTTTATCTTTTAAAGAGGACGATGTTCTGTCGGAGTTCTGCAGGTGCTCTGGTTGGCTGAGTGGGTCTGTGGATGTGAGTCTTGGTGTATTTGTGGGAAAGGGTGAGCTACAAGCATCCTTCTACTCCGCCATCTTGGCCTCCTCCCTCCAAAATCAATTTTTAAAGGGAGTCTTTTTTACTTCAAACTGACTTTGGATTTCCCAGAAAAATCTCCAAAGATTTGCCCCTCACCTTGGAAAAGGGAGATGCAGAAATATTCTGGTTTATTTGGTATGTTAAGTTACATGGAAAACACTATCACATAATACTGATGATAAATCTTCTTAGGTTATATGAAGTGGATATATATCACTGATACAGGTACTTCAGGAATGGTATGAGGCACGTAGAAATATGTCAACACTAGTTGTCCAGATATTATTATGTTATAATGTTGCCTGCCACATAAATAACTAATTTCCTTTATACAGTGAGCTCTCAGAAGAACTGTAACCATGACCATTTTAAGTCATTTACCACTCACAAACAGTTAATTTGTTACTTTGAATTTTTTTCTGAAAGCTTTTACAATTAGCTACAGGCACGAATGCTTTGTGTTGGCAGAAGGAGAACAAATTTGAATCCATGTCACTAGACTGAGTAAGACTATCAGAAGGAATGACAACATTGATGAGTTACTAAAACCGTTAACCACCAATCATGTAGAATAAAAATGAATTCCCTGTGACTGAATGAACTGACGGGGGAAATTATGATGTTTTAGAAATTTTTTGAAACATCCCTAGGTGTTTATGTTGTTGTTTTGTTTTTATGTTTTCTTTTCCATATTGAAGGAAATCCTTTAATCTTAAGCTAGGTGTAACTTTCTGCAATTTGGTAAATTATATCTTTGTGAACAAACATATAACAATCCCTTTTTATCCCTATATGAACATACAGAATTCTAAAGTCTCAATGAGTGTCCTTATATTTTTGGCAATATAGTTATTTGCATAAGTTCAATTGTTAGGTGGTTTAGGTAGAAATGAGCACTAAGCAGGGGCAGAGGAAAGGGAAAAGAACAATCCAGAACAGAAGGAACCTGATCTGTCTAATTAACCAGTGCACAAGGAACCTGAGCTTTCAATCAATGACAGCATAGGGAATCTGAGTTATCTATCAATCAATTCATCAATCAATCATGAAACAAGGATATAAAACAGAAAAAAAAAAAAAAAGGAATGGTGCAGTTTTCCCTCTCTTGGATTGTCCCACTCCCAATTTTCAAGAGTGTACTACTATCCTTCACTGTGTTTTTTACTTTACTAATAAAAAATCTTGCTTATATCACACTTTTTGTCTCTCGTGAAAAAAAATTTTTTTTTCTGAGTGACTAAAAACTGAGATAATTTTTATTTACCTTTTCCTGGTAACATAAATTTTGGTGCTGTGACTTGGATGGTGTGCTTAAACCAAATCTTTCTTCCTTTATTTTCCCTTCCCTCCCAGGGACCAGCAGAGTGAGTGCTCCTGGTACTGGCTGTGGACGGTGGAGTGAGGATACAGGGTGTGGAGCTCAAAGTGCTGATGAGCCGGTCAGGCAGTAAGTGGCCCATCTGGGTCCCTGCACTGGGCAGGTTGCAGTGCAAGGTTACTAAGGCCATGCACCACCTTCCCCTATGTCCAGCCACATGCACAACTGCCCGAGTGCACTCTACCTCAACCAGGACTGCCTGCCACGGAGATCCAACTGGAGATAAACAGGGTTACTCCAGGAACACAGTAAACTAATCACTTCTGGCCCTCTCACTGGACTGGCCTATAGAGAAGAATACTGACCACCTTAAAACAATGTTCAGACAAAGGAGAAGCTACAAAATCAGGAAGAGAAGATGACATTTGAGGTAGACAGCTGACCCAAGACACCAAACCAGGCCTGTATACCAATTATTTTATCACTCACACTTTTATATACTGATCTCTATCCTTTGCTGGGGATCCTTGCTTCTGCTTTCTGACCTATGCTGTTGAGTTCTGTAAAAAACACCCACCTTCAATATCTAATTGTCTTTTTCCCACTGGTCACTGCAACATCCTATGGCTCCAACAAGGATGCCTCCCTCCTGGGCTGTTATTAACTTACTATCTGACTTAAAAAAAAAAAAAAACTCTCAGTTCCGTAATGTGGCTGGGGCCACACACTTGTTGCCACTATTTTAACCTATTGCGACTTGGGCTTTCTTATAATCATATCCTGTTTTCTTTATTCACTGGCCAGCAAGTATTTGGCCAACTCTTTTGTACATAGCTTGAGTAACATTTTCCCTGGTGGCCTTTTCTAGAAAACACCACCATGGACAGCAACCATGGGCTGAAATATCTCTGACTTCTTTCTGGCTTTATATCACTCCAGGGACACTCTCTCAGGCAAGAAAACATCTCTGCTTTAGAAAACTGTGCTGCTGGAATCCCAGCTCAAGTTCTTCTCTCCTACTGCCTTCCCAATTCAGGAACTTCCATAGGAAACCTCTAACCCTAACTCACTTCTCTATTTTTGCTCCCCCTGTCTCTGGCTATCCCAGTTAAGCAGCAATTCTGCTCCTGGATCACTGACCACCCATGGGGTTAAAATTGACTATTTCCTTGGACTGTGAAAACTCCCAGGTCATAGTAAGACTGTGGCTGCTGTACCCATTCAGAGAGGAGGCTTGGATGCCAGGTCTTCTTTCTGCAGACCAAGGGCCCTGGGACTCCAGGCTCACTTTTGTCCATGGCTTCAGGGTACTCTAGGCTACAGGTAGAAGACTGAGACTCAGACTATAGCCTGCGGGCTTCACCTTGGGAAGCTGAACTCTGAAGACCCTCCTTTCCCTAGTATCCTGTCCTTCAGATGGAAAGGCAACAGTTGATCCCCCCTGGGACTCCACTGGCTACATATTAGCCACAAGCATGGCCCATAAATAGGTGCATAAACTTAACAACCATGCTCCAGCTTAATCTCTTCTACAGTAAACAAGGCAAATGGTCTAAAATACCATACATCCAAATATTTTATCAGCTGAGGGAAGCAATGATCTCTAAAGAAATGCAAAATAACCACCTTGGCCGTGGTTACTCTCAGCAACCTGCTGTCCCCAATAACTCCTTGAGGCACACTCCCTTAAATGTATATCCTTCCCTGCTTTCCTTACCATATACCCCTTGTTTAAAGAATAAATTTCTTACCCAATGTGCCCCCGGTATTACACAAAAACTCAAAAAGTAATCCAGGAACCCAGAGTAACTCTTGATAAATGCTAACCATTGCTGCCACAGGTTATTGAGTTTTTTGTGTTTTTTTTTGTTTGTTTGTTTTTTGTTTTTTTCTTAGGTCAGGTACAGGAGGCCAAGTCTCAAAAGAAGGAAAGAAAGAAAGAGGCCAGGCATGCCCAAATAATTACAGCCCTTCAAGGCCAGCCACCGTCCCTAAGTCCTCAGGTCCCAGAGCCTGAGATACACCTGATGATCAATACATCTGACACTGACCTGGTCAGTGGGCCAATAAATGTCCTCATAAGGACAAATCTCCAAGGTGTACCTACTTTTGGTGTAACAAGCAAGGTCATTGGTTGGCCCTCTGTCCCTCAAGCCAAACAGCCTGTGAGGGAGAACCAGCCTGCAACCTGCAGATTGTTTTCGGGGACTAAAGAAGCCCCATCCAGGAAATCCCAATGTAAGAGATCTTCACAACAGGGCTAGAGCCACGGGGAAAAAATGGATTTGGCAGGTAGGACAATAACTTTCCTTTTGGATACTGGGGTCACCTACTCAGTCCCGACTTCCTTCTCCAGACCCTTCTCCTCTTGATTCTACAAAACACATATCCTTCTGGTCATTAAGAAGGATGAGGCCTATAGACTAGTCCAAAATTTAAAAATCATAAAGGAGGCTGTATTGCCTTTTCATCCAGTGGTCCCAAACCCCTGTGTATTACTGAAAGCATACCTCCAGGAGCCCAGTGGTACACTGTCTTAGATCTAAAGATGCTTTCTTCAGCATACCCTTTAGTTCTCAATTCCAATAATTATTTGTCTTTCAGTGGGACTCACCTAATGTGTATCAAC
The DNA here is from genome assembly GCF_009834535.1 of Camelus ferus. Taxonomy (NCBI): domain Eukaryota; kingdom Metazoa; phylum Chordata; class Mammalia; order Artiodactyla; family Camelidae; genus Camelus; species Camelus ferus. The sequence goes on along the minus strand of NC_045722.1, from coordinate 24,759,195 downwards.
AACAGCTAACCTGGACAGCACTACCACAGGGGTTTAGAGACAGCCTTCACCTCTTTGGGCAAGCTTTGGCCCAAGATTTACAGGACTTACAGCTTGAAAAAGGAACTATTCTCCAGTATAGAAGACTTACTTATCTGCTACCTTACTCAAGAACAGGCCAACCAACATGCAATTCAAACTCCTGACTTCTTGGCTGAGCGGGGACACAATTTTTCCCCCTACAATTCCTCTATCCTTCCAGTCATTTAAAAGATAGGGCCTATAGACTGGTGCAGGATTTATGAATCATAAATGAGGCAGTAGTACCTCTTCATCCAGTAGTTCCAAAGCCCTGTGTGTTACTGGGAGACATACCTCCAGGAACCCACTGGTATACCACCTTAGATCTCAAAGATGCTTTCTTTTGTATACCTCTGAGTCCCCAATCCCAATGTTTATTTGCCTTTCTGTGGGAATCACCCAATTGCTATCAATGCCATCTAACCTGGACAGTACTACCACAGGAATTTAGAGACAACACTCACCTCTTTGGGGAAGCTTTGGCTCAATATTTACAGGACTTACAGATTGAAAAAGGAACTATTCCCCAGTATGTAAATTTCCTACTTATCTACTCCCTTACCTAAAAACAGGCCACTCAGCATAACAATCCAAACTCAACTTCTTGGCTGAGCAGGGACATAAATGCTACAGGTCCAAGGCAAAAATGGTCAAACTAGAGGTAACTTATGTAGCAGTTGTTCTGACTCCTGAAAACCATAGCCATTCCCCTGGGTGAATTTAGACAATCTTACAACTCCCTAATCCCTCTACTTGAAAACAGCTCCGTTCATTTCTTGGACTAACAGGTTACTGTAAGCTTTGGTACAGACTAAACTCTGTATGACAGTTTAAATGGCAAGGATGACTCTGTACCACTCCAGTAAGGTCCTTCCCAACAGGAAGCAATGGAAAAATTAAAAAAAAATCTGCTAGTAAAATCCCCAGCCTTGGGTCTTCCAGATCCCAAAAGGCCCTTCAAGTTATACATTCATGAGAGAGGACGAATTGCCTTGGGGGTCCTTACTCAATGACTGGGTTCTAACCAACAGCCTAAGGGAAACATCTCCAAGGAGCTAGGTCCCACTGATCAAGGATGGCCTTCGTGTCTAAGTGTTGGGAGCTCCCTCCACTCTCCTGGTGGAAGATTTTAAGCTAACTCTGGGGGCCTCTATACAAGCATACACTAACTGCCAAGTTTCTGATCTTTTAAAAAGCAAGGAACATTTCTGGCTCTCAGATGCTCTAAAACCCAGAGGTCAATGTCTCTGTTTCTGGGACACTCATTCCTGCTACACTATTAGCATCACCAGATGAGTTTCTTCCCTTTCACCTATGTCATGAGACTTTATCCATTTCTCTAGGGGCTTTAACAGATCTCACTGGCAAACCCCTGGAAAACCTTGTTGAGATATGTTTCATGGATGGGAGCCACATATTCTTGTGAACCTCTTAGAAATCTGCAACTGCTTTTCAAGAAACACCCCAAATCAAACTTCAAATGGCTATACAAAGAGATAATCAACCAATCAGCCAAGACAGCTTTTATACAAGCCCCTTGATAGGCACCGACAGTTCACTCACCACCTGCCCAGTGACAGACAACTTGTCTGGGACAGCAGTGAGGTCCGTTGAAACTTGAGTTTTCAGTCAATCAATCATGAAACCAGGATGTAAAAACAGGAAAAATAAAGAAAAATGCCACTTTTCCTCTCTTGGATTGGCCTGCTCCCAATTTCTAGGAGTGTACTATATTTCACTACTTTTTAAATTCACTAATAAAAAATCTTACTTATATTACACTTTTTGACTCTTCAAAAATTCCTTTTTTTTTCAGGTGACTAAGAACCAAAATAATTCTTATTTTCCATTTCCTGGTAACACAATAATATTTCTTCTCCTTGCTACAGGACAGAATTGGAAACATTTACTATAATACCAATGCTTTGACTGGAATATCGTATTTGAAATTGATATGCACCAAGCCAGATATGACCTAAGAACTTTAAGTAACTAAGGTTGACTTTAAGGACCCAGTTCTTACAAAGTCCTCATTGGAAAATCTGGCCTGAACTTGGCTTATGGGGTTTCACAATTTAAGTCAGTAAAGAAAGTCACTTTCCATCAGGACCAGGAACCTCAGAATATTTGGTGAATGTATACAAGTTCAGGATTTCCAGTCAAGATGATGGGGTGGTAGGACAATCTCTCCTCTCCTTGCAACTACAATGAAACCACAACTGAATGTTAAAAAGACTGGAACATACAAAAAAATATTTTGCAACAGGAAACATGAAGAAGGAACCACAGCAGGGCAGTAGGAGGAGTGTGCTCAAGATATAATTAGGCCCCACACCCTCCAGGTGGGCAACCCAGAGACTGAAGATTTGTTAAGTCACAGAGGCCCTCACACAGGAGTGAGAGTTCTAAGCTCAACATTAGGCTCCCCAGCTCTGGTCCCAGCATTGGGAAGAGGAGATCCCAGGACAGGTTTTCATGTCCAGGGGGCTTGGTTCTGAAAGTCCCACAGTACTGGGGGAAATGGAGACTCCATTTCCTTGGGAAGTGTAGACAGAAATTCAAGTGCACCAAGGCCAAGGGCAAAGACAGTGATTTCTTAGGAAGCTGGGCCTGGCCTGCTCGCTGGATATGGAGGATCCCCTGAGGATGTAGGGGATGGCTGTGGTTAACACAGGGGACATAAATGCTGATGGTGGATATTCTGAGTGTGTTCATTTGCATAAGCTTTCTTGGAGGCTGACATCTTGATGGGATCATTAGTACCAAGACACAGCCACCCCAACAGTCTGGAAGCCTCAGATCAAACAACATAAGGGTGGGAACACAGCCACATCTATCAGCAGACTTCCTAAGTCACAAAGGCCTCTAGACACAGCCCTACCCACAAGAGGTCCAGGACCAAGCTTCACACAGCAGTGGGCAGGCACCAGCTCATTAAGCCTCTAGCCCAGCCTCATCCACAAGGGGCAGATAATTGAAATAATAAAACAACAATCCCACAGACTGTGGAAGGAACCCACAAACACATAGAAAGATAGATGATATGACACAGCAAATGAATATCTCCCAAACAAAGGCAAAAGATTAAAATCCCAGAAGAAGAAATAAATGATAAGAAGATAAGTAATTTATCTGAGGAAGAGTTGAAAGTAATGATGGTGAAGGTGTTCAGAGAACTCAAGAGGAGTATAGATGCACAGACCAAAATTTTGAGCAGAGTTGGAAAATATAAAGAATGAACATATAGAGTTGAAGCACAAAATCACCAAAATAAATAACACAATAGAAGGAACTAAGAATAGAATAAATGAGTCTCTTAAAAAAAGGACAAAGGGGGCCAAGATGGAGGAAGAGGAGTAGGATACTCGTAGCTGACCCTCTCCCACAAATACACCAAAAATCACATCTACCACATCTGTGGACCCACTCAGCCAACCAGAGGACCTGTGGAGCTCCAACAGAACATTGTCCTCTTCAAAAGACAAAGATGGCAAAAATCTCATAGGAGAAAAGGGAAACAGAAAGAAGAAAAGGCAAAACAGTGCGGGACTGGTCCTGGGGTGAGGGAGTGGCAAAGGAGGACTAGCGCTTGTTCGCTGGGTCTTCCCTCTCAGCAGAGAGACCTGTGGGATGAAGGGGGAGCCTCTGAGGCTTGGATCTGTATGAAAAACCCCTTGACCAAAAGGACTAAGTTAAATAGGCACACAGGATCCCTGTGACACCCAGCCTGAGATGTGAGCTGGCAGCTGGGGGCCAGGACAGGCTGCCCAAGCCAGGCAGAGGACTGAGGTGACTGCACTGAGGCAGTCCCAGGGGACTGCAGGGTGCTGAGTGCCATAGTTAAGTGGGTACACAGTGAAGATCAACCTGGGCCCTCCATAAAACAACACGGCTGATGTGTCCCGGGGGGAAGGGTGCCATACCCCCATCACTGAAAACCCGCAGAAGGTTTTCAGGTGAAGAGAGACGGGCTCAGGAACAGCGGCCATATCTTCCAGTGATTAGCACCCAAATGGGGACGGGGTCGAAACCTGAATCTGCACCTAAGGGCTCAGCAGCTTCAAAGGCCAGATGAAGACTTCTCTACAGCCCGAGGCAGATAGGATCCTTTCTGCCTTAGTACCTCAGATAACTCGTGCCGTCAAGACAAACAAGGAGCTGAGTTTTGGAATGGAGCAGGGGCGGGGTGGTTCTGTGGTCTTCCCTGAGCCAAAGTACAGAGTGTTGATCTGAAGTGGAGCAGGCAGCAGGACAGAACAGTGGAGCAACTGGTGCTGGGTGAGGGCAGGTGGTCACCTGCCTTCCTGGCAAGGCAGGAACGCATGACATTATCACGGCTCTGGGAGGGGGCAAGATCAGCCCGCCTACATGACCAGTCTGAAACATCTGACTGCAGCATTGGGAGGAGGAGTGATGTGCCTGCCCACTGTGAAGGACAGCAACACCTAACCCAGTGTAGGGAGGGTGAGCGATCTGCTTGCCCACAGGCACAGGGAGCAGCACAGATGAGGTAGCCAATGGAGGGCCTCCGGAAACGGCAAGCTGAGTTCGGAAAACAGGGTGAAGACAGAAAGACGTCTCATTAAGAGTGCACAGTCTCCAGGAGAACACCACCCCCCTTCACCCCTCCTTTTTTTAAAATCTGTTTTTACCTCTTCTATTTTCTATTAACTTATAAATTCTAATTGCTAAACAATTAATATGATTCCAGTTTTAATCCCTTTAAAGTTTTTCTTTTAAAATACTTTTATTATTATTATTTTAAAAAATCCACATTATTTCATTTTTATTTCTCTTGGTTTTGATTTCCTGTTATTGATTATACACAGGTTTCAATTTTTTTTCCTCTTTTCTCCTTTTTTAAAGGTTTCAAAAAGACATCTCAAACCAATTGCTATTCTGCTTCAACTTGCTCTTCTATAACTGATTATAGAGTTTTCAAACGTTTTTTCACCCTTCTTTTAGAATCCTCTCTCTTTCTCTTTTTTAAAATTTATTCCTACATAAGCATTATATAGATGAATAAATAAACTCCTTAAGGGCCACAATAGATAACTGATGCACCATAAGGCACAGTGCCAGAGAGATATGAGCAGGATGAAGAAGCAGAGGAACCACTCCCAATTAAAACAGAAAGAGAAATCCCCTGAAAGAAGGATCAATGAAATAGACATTGACAGCCTACTAGATCAAGATTTCAAAAAAGGAGTGATCAAAGTACTGAACTAAAAGAAATAGTGTTTAGACATATAAAATATGTCACAAATGAAATTGAAGCTATAAACAAGAGCCAAGTAGAATTGGTAAACTCAGTGGCTGAGATATGAACTGATCTAAAGGCTGTGCAAAGCAGACTACATAATGCAGAGAAACGAATAAGTGACCTAGAAGACAGGACAACAGAAACCACCCAATCAGCTGAGAGATAAACAAATAAAAACAAATGAAAACAACATAAGGGACCTATGGGATAATATAAAGCATTCCAATCTGTGCATAATAGAGGTCCCAGAAGGGGAAGAAAGATCAAAGGGGATTGCAAAGGTAATGGAAGAAATCATGACTGAAAACTCCCCAAACTTAAAGAAGGAATAAGATATCCAAGTACAAAAAGCTCAGAGGGTCCCAAACAAGAAGAACCCAAAGAGACCCACACCAAAACATATCATAATAAAGATGGCCAGTGTCAAGGATAAAGAAATGATCCTAAAGGCAGCAAGAGAAAAGAAAAGAGTGAGTTACAAGGGAACCCACATAATGTTCTCAGCTGATTTCTCTACACAAACACTACAGGCCAGAAGGGAATGGCAAGATATATAAAAAGTCATGAATGAGAAAAAGATGCAGACTGGGATACTTTATGCAGCAAGGCATCCTTTAGGACAGAAAGAGAGACAAAGAATTTCACAGACAAGCGAAAACTAAAAGACTTTACAACACTAAACCCATGCCAAAAGAAATCTTGAAAGGTCTACTCTAAATAAAAAAACCAGCAGGAATGCTACAGAAATGAGAAACTCACAACTGGAAAGGTGATAAATCATGAATTACAAATAAAAAACCACAAAATTGTAAAAGAAGACATTTAAATTATTAAGAGTGGGAGAGGAAAGCAAGAAAAATACAGAGTATTTTTTTTCTTTTTAAATTTTTTTTGTTCTCGGTAGGATGGGTTGGAGATTATACTATCACCAATTTAATTAAAACAGTTATAGTAATGGTTTAAAAGAATTACAAAACAGGGTAACCACAAACCAAAAACTTACAAGGGAGTCACAAAAATTAAATAAAATCCTTGAGAATACAAAGGAAAATGACCAAACCACAAAAGGAAGAAGAAAGGAACAAAGAGGAAATACCAAATCAACTGCAAAAATAAGTTCAAAATGGCAATAAACACACATCTATCATTCATTACAGTAAATGGTAATGGACTAAATGCTCCAGTCAAAAGACAGAGTGGCAGACTGGATAATAAAGCAAGAACCTTAAATATGCTGTGTACAGGAGACCCACTTTAGGGAGAAGCACACATATAGATTGAGAGTGAAAGGATGGAAAAGGACATTCTATGCAAATGGAAGAGCCAAAAAAGCAGGTGTTGCAGTACTGATCTCAGACAAAAGACTTTAAAACAAAGGGCATAAAGAAAGATAAAGAAGGACATTTTATGATTAAAGGAGTAATACAAGATGAGGATATTACACTCATTAATATATATGCTCCCAATGTAGGAACACCTAAGTACACAAAACAATTACTAACAGAGATAAAGGGAGATACTGATGGGAATACAATCATAGTCAGAGATTTTAACACCACATTCCTTCACTAGAGCAGATGGACATACTGTCCACCAAGACTGAACAAAGAAGAAACTAACATCTTGAACAAATCGATCACTAGAAATGAAATCGAAATAGCAATAAAAAACCTCCTTACAAATAAAATTTCAGGAGTGGACGGCTTCAATGGGGAATTCTACCAAGCATACAAAGAAGAACTCATACAAGTCCTCCTTAAACTCTTCCAGAAGATAGAAAAGGAGGGAATACTCCCAAACTCATTCTATGAAGCCACCATCACCCTGAAACCAAAACCAGGTAAAGGCACTACCATAAAAGAGAATCATAGGCCAATATCACTGATGAACATAGATGCAGAAATCCTCACCACAATATTAGCAAATAGAATCCAACAACACATAAAAAAGATTATACTTCTTGACCAAGTAGGATTCATCCAAGGGGCAGAAGGGTGATTTAACATATGCAAATCAATCAATGTAACACATCATATTAACAAGAGAAAGGACAAAAACCACATGATTATCTCAATAGATGCAGAAAAAGCACTTGATAAAATTCAACACCATTTATGACAAAGACTTTCAATGAAGTGGATGTAGAGGGAACATATCTCAACATAATAAAAGCTATACATGACAAGCCTATAGCCATCATAGTTCTCAATGGTGAAAAACTCAAAAGCTTCCCACTAAAATCTGGGACAAGACAAGGATGCCCACTAACACCACTCCTATTCAACATTGCCTTGGAAGTCTTAGCCACAGCAATGAGGCAAGAGAGAGAAATAAAAGGGATCCAAATTGGAAAAGAAGTGGTAAAAATGTCACTATATGCCAATGACATGTGACTATATGTAGAAAACCCTAAAAAGGTTCACACAAAAAGTGCTAGAGCAGATACAAAAATTCAGCAAGGTAGCGAGTTACAAGACTAACATTGAAAAATCAGTTGCATTTCTTTACACTAATGAGGAATCAACAGAAAAAGAAAGTAAAGAAGCAATTCCCTTTAAAATAGCACCCAAAATAAATTTAACAAAGGAGTTGAAACACTTAGGCACAGAAAACTATAAATCATTGGTGAAGGAAATTAAAGAAGACTTTAAAAAATGGAAACGTATTCCATGCTCTTGGATTTGAAGAATCAATATTGTTAACATGGTTATACTGCCCAAGGAAATCTACAGATTGAATGCAATCCCTATCAAATTACCCAGGACATATTTCACAGAACTAGAAAAAATCATAATAAAATTCATATGGAAAAATCAAAGACCTAGAATTGCCAAAGCATTACTGAAGAGAAAGAAAGAGGCTGGAGGAATAACTCTCCCAGACTTCAGACAATACTGTAGAACTACAGTCATTATGACAGCATGGTATTGTTACAGAAACAGATATATAGACCAATGGAACAGAATAAAGAGCCCAGAAATGAACCCACAAACTTTTGGTCAACTAAACTTCGACAAAGGAGGCAAGAATATACAATGGAATAAAGACAGTCTCTTCAGCAACTGGTGTTGGGAAAACTGGACAGCAGCATGTAAAGCAATGAAGCTAGAATAATTCCTTACACCATACACAAAAATCAACTGAAAATGGATCAAAGACTTAAACATAAGACAAGATACCATAAACCTCCTAGAAGAAAATATAGGTAAAACATTATCTCACATACGTCTCAAAAATGTTCTCCTAGGGCAATCTACCCAAGCAATAGAAATAAAAGCAAGAATAAACAAATGTGACCTAATGAAACTTAGAAGCTTCTGCACAGCAAAGGAAACCATAAGTAAAACAAAAAGACAACTTAAAGAATGGGAGAATATTTTTGCAAATGAAACCGACAAAGGCTTGATCTCCAGAATATATAAGCAGCTCATATGACTTAATAAGAAATAACCAAACAACCCAATCCAAAAATGGGCAGAAGACCTAAAGAAACATTTCTCCAAGGAAGACATACAAATGATCAATAGGCACATGAAAAAAAAAATGCTCAGTATCACTAATTATCAGAGAAATGCAAATCAAAACTACAATGAGATATCACCTCACACCAGTCAGAATGGCCATCATTCAAAAATCCACAAATGACAAATGCTGGAGAGGTTGTGGAGAAAATGGAACCCTCTTTCACTGCTGGTAAGAATGTAGTTTGGTGCAGCCACTGTGGAAAACTGTATGGAGATTTCTCAAAAGACTAGGGATAGACTTACCATATGACCCAGGAATCCCACTTCTGGGCATATATCCAGAAGGAATCCTACTCCAAAATGGCACCTGCACTCCAATGTTCATAGCAGCACTCTTTTCAATAGCCAAGGCATGGAAACATGTCTTGGCCTAAATGTTCATCCACAGATGACTGGATAAAGAAGCAGTGGTGTATTTATACAATAGAATACTATTCAGCCATCAAAAACTGACAACATAACGCCATTTGCAGCAACATGGATGCTTCTGGAAAATGTCATTCTAAGTGAAGTAAGCCAGAAAGAGAAAGAAAAATGCCATGAGATCGCTCATATAGTGGAACATAAAAAAAATAATTATAATAAATTCAAAACAGAAACAGACTTATAGATATAGAATACAAACTTGTGGTTGCCAAGGGGCAGAGGGTGGGAAAGGATAGGCTAGGATTTCAAAATTTAGAATAGATAACAAATTATTCTCTATAGCACAGGGAAATATACACAAGATCTTATGGTAGCTCACAGAGAAAAAACTGTGACAATGAATATATATATGTTCATGTATAACTGAAAAATTGTGCTCTACACTGGAATTTGACACAACATTGTAAAATGATTATAAATCAATAAAAATTGTAAAACAAAACAAAACAAAACAAAAAACCCACAATGTACCAATGAGCTAGAAGACAGATTAGTGGAATGAACTTAAATATAAAACAGAAACAAACTCAGACATAGAATACAAAATTGTGGTTGCCAGGGTAGAGTGAGGTGGGAAGGGATACACTGGGAGTTTGAGATTTTTAGATACTGAGAAGTATATAACTGATCTAAAAAATATTTTCTATTAAATAAAGAATATTTGGGGAATGTACAGAAAACAGTAATTCACATCCATCAATATGGTATTGTAGACAAAATCTAGTGCAAACTCTTGTCTTGGCTTCATAGTCTCCAGAGGCTTTTAAAAGTCTGATTTCAGGTTCCTTATGTAAATTTCCAGCAAAGCAAACTCAAGAGACCATGTGGTCAATCATTATTCTTGCTGTATTTACAGAAGTAATCAGACTAAGTTTAATGAATCAGCTTAGTTTGCAAACCAATTTGTCCATGATTCTCACTGATAGAAGAGGTGGTGACAATTGAGGTAAATTTTTGTTTCAATGGAAAACTATGATGTAGACTTCTGGGTCTGATCTCACATGTTTTGGCAGTCCTTGACAAATCCTGGATTATTCTACTTTCCTGCAAAATCTGACTAAACTCTCCAAATTAGCCTTTCCAATTTTTCTCCCTTATGACTTGGAATCATTGTGAAGGAAAACTGCCCTTTTCCCATAGTCTGGCAAGTTGAAGCTAAAAAATGTATCATAAATTTCAAAGAATTCACAGCAGACCATGAATAGGAAACTTCTGTGTCTACTGCTGTGTGGGACACTCAGCAAGTTCACCTGAATACCTGAGGCCATCACCACAGACAGTCAAACTGAAATCTGGGACATCCATTGGATTGCCACTGCTGCCCTCTCTCCACTATCTAAAGAGGTTTTGAGCCCAACATCTTCTTGACTGGCTGCTTTCTGGTTTCCAATTTTTGTTTTATTATTTCTCTTATTTTTTTTCTCTGATATTCATAGAAACTACTCTTCATTAAATACTGGAGGGTGCTGGTACTAACAAGTCTTAACAGATGATTCAATTTGTCCTTAATGAACAAAGTGTGTCTGAACAAGAATTGAGTTTATATTATTAAAAGGAAAGAAAAACAATTGTCTCTTCTTTTCTTGAACAAGAAGGGGCCTGACAAATATATCTGGGGGGAACTCTAACTGGAAAAGATACATGAACCCCAATGTTCATAGCAGCACACTTTACAATAGCCAAGAAATGGAAGCAACCTAAATGTCCATCAACAGATGACTGGATAAAGAAATCATGGTGTATATATACAATGGAACACTCTTCAGCCATAAAATAGAATGAAATAATACAATTTATAGCAACATGGACAGACTTAGAGATTGTCATTCTAAGTAAAGTAAGCCAGAAACAGAAGGAAAAGTACCATGTGATATCATTTATATGTGGAATCAAAAAGAAAAGCAAAAAGGATACATATGAACTTATTTACAAAACAGAGACTGACTCACAGATATAGAAAACAAACTTATGGTTACCTGGGAGGAAAGAAAGTGGGGAGGTATAAATTGGGATTTTGGGAATTGTAGATACTAACTACTATATATAAAATAGATAAACAACATATTTCTACTCTATAGCACAGGGAAATATATGCAATGACTGTTAATAAATATAATTAAAAAATACACATATATCTGAATCACTATGCTGTACACCAGGAATTAACAGCATTGTAAATTGACTATACTTCAGTTAAAAAGGGAGACTACAGTCAGGTTATCTTACAATGATTGCCTAAGAGTCATGCTGTAAGAAGCAACCTCTCTTCATCCTCTCCACCATCTGTTCAGCAGCCGCTAAAAAACAACTATGCCTGAGTGCATCTCCATCCACATTTGCCAGGCTGCTGTCCAGATCAGCAATGCCTGCTGGGAGATCTACTCTCTGGAACACAACATCCAGCCCAATGTCCAGATGTCAAGTGACAAGACCATTGTGGGAGGAGATGACTCCTTCAATATCTTCTTCAGTGAAACATGAGCTGGAAAGCATGTGCCCAGGGCAGTGTTAGCAGACCTGGAATCCACAGTCATTGCACTGGGACCAAGAGCAAGACACCAGCTCTTCCACCCTGAGCAGCTAATCACAGGCAAAGAAGATGCTGCCAATATCTATGCCGATGGTCACTACACCATTTGCAAGGAGATCATTGACCGCGTCTTGGACCAAATTCGGAAACTAGCTAACCAGTGCACAGATCTTCAGGGCTTCTTGGTTTTCCACAGCTTTGATGGGGGATCTGGTTATGGATTCACTTCCGTGATGATGGAAAATCTCTATGTCAAATATGGCAAGAAGTCCAAGCTTGAGTTCTCCATGTACCCAGGCCCCAGGTTTCCACAGCTGTAGTTGAGAACTACAACTCCATCCTCAAAACCCAAACCACCCTCGAGCACTCTGCCTTCATGGTACACAATGAGGCCATCTATGACATCTGTTGTAGAAACCTCGATATTGAGCACCCAACCTACACTAACCTGCATAGGTTGATAGGCCAAGTTGTATCCCACATTACTGCTTTCCTGAGGTTTGATGGAGCCTTGAATATTGTTCTTAAAGAATTCCAGAACAAACTGGGTCCCTATCCTCACATCCACATCACTCTGGCCACATATACCCCTGTCATTTCTGCTGAGAAAACCTACCATTAACAGCTTTATTTATCACAGATCACCAATGTTTGCTTTGAACCAGCCAACCAGATGGTGAACTCCTCACCATGGTAAATACATGTCTTGCTCCCTGTCATACCATGGTGATGTGATTCCCAAAGATGTCAATACTGCCATTGCCAAAATCAAGACCAAGCATACTATCCAGTTTGTGGACTGGTGCCCCACTGACTTCAAAGTTGGCATTAATTATCAGCCTCCCACCAGGGTACTTGGAGACCTGGCCAAAGTACAGTAATCTGTTTGCATGCTGAGCAACACCACAGCCATTGCTGAGGCCTGGCCTCACCTGGACCACAAGTCTGGCCTGATGTAAGAAAAGCATACCTTTGTTTAGTGTATGTGGGTGAGGTCACGGAGGAAGAAGAGTTTTCTGAGGCCCATGAGGACTTGGCTGCCCTTGAGAAACATTATGAGGAGGCTGGTATAGATTCTGTTGAAGGAGAGGGAGAGGAAGAAGGGGAAGGATAGTAAGGTCGTAATGTCACAAAGGTGCTGCTTTTGCAGAGAAGCATATTCTGTTTAAACATTGAAAATTTGCAGTCTGATCAGTTAATTTGTATATAGCAGTGCATATTTCAATATACAATTACTGACTTATGCTTAAAAACACAATGCTTTATTACAGACCCAAATTATCCATTTCTCTGATGGATTTGAATAAAGTATTTCCTGTCTTAAAAAAAACAAAGATTACAAAGAAGGGTCTGACAAGGATTAGTTGGTTGACCAAACTTTAATCAGATCCTTGAAACTTCTCCTAGGCCCATATGGGTACCTCCTTGTAAAATCCTCAGCAAGAATTCTGCTGAGAGTGCTTTGCATGAGGCCTTCATCCTCCAGGTCTGATCACCCTCAATATCTAATTAGGTTTCACATATTCCATCCCCACCAGCAGGATTTCCTCTTCCCAATTCCCTATTCTTCATTGAGCCCAGTTGTATATTGAGGTCTATTTTTCATTATTACTATAGTTCTGAATAAATATGTTTTTACCACATTAAATACTCTCCATGTATGGCTCTCCTGTGACAGTTTTCAGAATCAGTCACCCCATATAGTGCAGTAACTCCCCTCTTTGCCTGTTGACACAGAGTCATGAGGAGCCCAAAGTGGCCGGGTGTCAGTCTTAACCACCACTCTGGAAAATTATTTTTCTTTCTACTGGCAGAAACATTCCTTCACCTGGAACTACAAAGTCTAGGTGGGAGAGGGCAAAGGCCAAGATGGTGGAGTAGAAGGACACTCATAGCACACACTCTTCCACCAATACACCAAGAACTCACATCCACAGACCCAAGCAGCCAACCAGAGTACCTGCTGAATGCTGACAGAACATCACCATCTTCAAAAGACAAAGATATGAAGAATCTGGTAGGAAAAACGGAAAAAAGAAAGAAGAAAAAGCAAAACAGTGCAGGACCGGTCTCGCGGGGAGAGAGTGGTGAAGGAGGAATAGCATACATTTGCTAAATCTCCCGTCTCCAATGGAGAGGTCAGTGGGAAGGAGAGGGGCCTCTGAGGTTTGGTTCTGTACAGAGCAGCCCTTGACTGACAGAACTAAGTTAACCGGGTATAGAAAGTCTCTGCAACCTCCAGCCCTAGGGGCAAATCTGCAGGTGGGGAATGGGACAGGCAGCCTAAGCCAGGCAGAGGACTGGGACAGCTACACTGAGGCACCACTGGGGAACTTCAGGGTACTGGGTGCCATGAATGAGTGGGTATGCATGGCAAAACAAACTGGGCCCTCCATAAAATAACATTGCTGATGTGCCCTGAGGGGAAGGGTGCCATAACCCATCTCTGAAAACACACTGAAGGTTTTGGGGAGAAGAGAGGCAGGGATGAGCCACAGCCACCATATTCTCTAGTGTTTAGCACCCAGGCAGTGGAGAGGTTGAAACCTGAATCCATACCTAAGGGCTTAGCAGCCTCAAAGACCAGATGGAGACTTGTTTACAGCCTGAGGCAGATAGCATCCCTCTGTCCTGGTACCTCAGAGAACTCATGCCACCAAGAAAAACAAGGAGCTGAGTCTTGTCATGGAGCAGGGGCAGAGCATCATCTTTCCTGAGGCTGCCTATGGAGAGCAGACCCTAGGTGGAGCAGGCAGCTGCACAGAGCATGGGAGTGACCAGCATAGGGAGAGGGCAGGCAGCCACTGGTCTTCCTGACAGGAGCAAAGCACCTGACCACGGTGCTGGGAGAGGACATGATCCACGAGCCTACCTTTCCAAAGCACAGCATCTGACTGCATCATCAGGTGGGGATGTGACCCACCCGTCCACAGTGTAAGAGTGCAGCACTTGGCCATAATGCTAGGAGGGGGCGCATCCTGCCCACCTACCTTGTGTGAACACAGCATCTGACCATGGCATGGGGAGGGGGAGTGACGTGATCGCCCACTGTTTAAGAGCTCAGCATCTGACTGTATTGTTGGAAGGGGGTGTGAACTGCTTGCAGACAGGCACTGGGAGCAACAAAGATGAGGGATGCCAACAGAGGGCCTCTGGAAGCAGCAAGCTGAGTTTACAAAACAGAGAAGACAGAAAGAATTCTCAATAAAATCATTAAGAGTGCACAGTCTCCATGAGAACACATCAACCCCCTTTTTTAATCTGTTCTATTTCCTATTACCTTTTTAATTTTTACTTTTTAAACAATTTTATATAATTCCATTTTAATCCCTGTTAAATTTTTTGTTAAAATACATTTATTATTATGTTTTTACATACACATTTCATTTTTCTTTCTCTGCATTTGGATCTCCTGTCATTGCTTATACACAAGTTTCATTTTTTTTTCTCTTTTCTACTTTCTTAAGGTTTTTAAAAGAAGTCTAAACCTTTTTGCTATTCTGCTTCAACTTGCTATTCTACTACTGATTATACATTGTTTTCAAACCATTTTTCCTACCTTCATTTAAAATTCTCTTTTTATTTAATCTTTTTTATCTATTCTATTTTCTATTACCTTTTTAATTTTTACTTTTTAAACAATTGTATATGTATCAAATTTTAATCCTTTTCCTTTAAAAATGTTTTTAGTATCATTATTTTTAAAAATCCACATGATATCATTCTCATTTCTCATGGTTTTGATTTCCTGTTATTGATCATAAACAGGATTCAAATATTGTTTTTGTTCTTTTCTCCTTTTCTTAAAGTTTTTAAAAGATGTCTCAACATGATTGCTATTCTGATTCAACTTGCTCTTCTATTATTAATTATACACTGTTCTCAAACCTTTTTTTCTGCCTATATTTAAAATTATCTCTCTCTTTTTTTAAAGTTTTATTCCAGCATAGGACATAGATCAATAAATAAAATCCTTAAGGACTAAAATAGATAACTGATATGACATAAGCCACAGTGCCAGAGAGATATGAGCTAGATGAAGTAGCAAAGAAACTATTCCAAATTAAAACAGCAAGAGAAATCCCCTAAAAGAACAATCAATGAAATAGACATTGACAGCCTACTAGATCAAGATTTCAAAAAAGGAGTGATCAAAGTACTGAAGGAACTAAAAGAGATAGTGTTTACAGATATAAAATATGTCACAAGTGAAACTGAAGCTATAAAGAAGAGCCAAGTAGAATTGGTAAACTCATTGGCTGAGATAAGAACTGATCTAAAGGCTGTGCAAAGCAGACTACATAATGCAGAGAAACGAATAAGTGACCTAGAAGACAGGACAACAGAAACCACCCAATCAGCTGAGAGATAAACAAATAAAAACAAATGAAAACAACATAAGGGACCTATGGGATAATATAAAGCATGCCAATCTGTGCATAATAGGGGTCTCAGAAGGGGAAGAAAGATCAAAGGGGATTGAAAAGGTATTGGAAGAAATCATGACTGAAAACTTCCCAAACTTAAAGAAGGAATCAGATATACAAGTACATGAAGCTCAGAGGGTCACAAACAGGAAGAACACAGACCCACAACAAGACATAACATAATCAAGATGACCAGAGTCAAGGATAAAGAAATGATCCTAAAAACAACAAGAGAAAAGCAAAGAGTGAGTTACAAGAGAACCCCATAGGGCTCTGAGCTGATTTCTCTACACAAACACTACAGGCCAGAAGGGATTGGCAAGATATATTCAAAGTCCTGAATGAAAAAAAAGATGCAGTCTAGGATACTTTATCTAGCAAGAGTCTACTTTAGAATACAAGGAGAGTTAAAGAATTTTATAGACAAGCAAAAACTAAGAGACTTAAACAACAGTAAACCCATGCTAAAATAAATATTGAAAGGTCTACTCTAAATATAAAAGAAGCAGGATGTTACAGAAATGAGAAACTCATAACTGGAAAGGTGATAAATTACCATGAATTACATATAGAGTAAACAAGAAATTGTAAAAGAAGACATCTAAATCATTAAGAGTGGGAGATGGAAGCAAGAAAATATACAGTATTTTTTCTTTCTTTTAAAAATTTTTGTCCATGGTAGGATGGGTTGGAGCCTATATTACTATCTGTTTAATACAAATAATTACAGTAATGGGTTAATAAGACTTACAAAAAAAGGATAACCACAAATCAAAAACTTAGAAGTGAGCCAAAAAAACTAAATAAAATCCAATACAATACAAAGGAAAATTACCAAACCACAAAAGAAATAAGAAAGGAACAAAGAGGAAATAGCAAATCAACTGCAAAGCAAATTCAAAATGACAATAAACAAACATCTATTATTAATTACTGCAAATGATAATGGACTAAATGCTCCAATCAAAAGACATAGAATTGCAGAATGGATAATAAAGCAAGAACCTTCAATATGCTGCATACAAGAGACCCACTTTAGGGAGAAGCACACATATTGATTGAGAGTGAAAGGATGGGAAAAGTTATATCATTCAAATAAAAAAGCCAAAACAACAAGTGTAGTATTAATGATTTCAGACAAAAAAAAATACTTTAAAGCAAAGGCCACAAAGAGAGATACAGAAGGACATTTTTTAATGCTTACAGGAGTAAAGAAATATGAGAATATAACAGAAATTAATATATATGCACCCAATATAAGAGCACATAAGTACATAAAACAATTACTAACAGAGATAAAGGGGGATATTGATGGGAATACAATCATTGTCAGAGATTTTAACATCACATTCACATCACAAGAGATATCATCGAGGAAGAAAATAAATAAGGAAACAGAAATTAAATAATAAAATAGAAAAATCAGATTTGGTGGATATTTTCAGAGTATTACACACACACACCCAAAATAGGATATACATTCTTTTCAAGTGCACATGGAACATTTTCTAGGATTGATCATGTACTTGGACACAAAGGAAGCCTCAGCAATTTTAAGAAGATACAAATTATCTCAGGCATCTTTACTGACCACAATGCCACAAAACTAGAAATCAACTACAAAGAAACAAGGAGGAAAAAGGAAAGCATGGAGAATAAACAGCATGCGACTAAAAAACCAATGGGTCAATGATGAAATCGAAATTGAAATTGAAAAATAACTTGAGGGAAAAGAAAATGAAAACACACACAAATTTTGTGATACAGAACAAAGACAATGCTAAGGGGGAAGTTTACAGTGATACAGGCCTTCCTCAATAAACAAGAACAACTTCAAAAGAAGAATCTAAACCATCAGCTAAAAGAATTGGAAAAAGAAGAGCAAAAAACCTGAAAACGCAGCAGAAGGAAGGAAATTATAAAGATCAGGGAGGAAATAAACAAAATAGAGATTTATAAAACCATAGAAAAAATCAGTCAAACCAAAAGCTGTTTTTTTTAAAAAGTAAATAAAATCAACAAACCTCTCAACAAACTCACAAAGAAGAAAAAAGAGAGAGCACAAATAAGCAAAATAAGAAAGGAAAATGGAGAAATTTCAACAAATAAAATAGATATACAGAATATCGTATGAGAATATTATGAAATACTATATGGAACCAAAATGAATAAACTAGAGGAGATGGACAAATTTCTGGAAACATAGAGTTCACCAAGACTGAACCAAGAAGAAACTGACCACTTGAACAAGTCGATCAATAGAAATGAAATAGAATTAGCAATAGAAAACCTCCCTACAAATAATAGTCAAGGACCAGACTGCTTCACCAGGGATTTCTACCAAACATATAAAGAAGAACACATAGCAGTCCTCCTCAAACTCTTCCAGAAGATTGAAAAGGAGGGAATACTCCCAAGCTCATTCTATGAATCCACCATCACACTGATACCAATACGAGGCAAAGACACCACCAAAAAAGAGAATTACAGACCAAATTCACTGATGAACATAGATGCAAAAATCCTCACCAAAGTATTAGCAAATAGAATCCAACAGCACATAAAAAATATTATACATGATCAAGTGGGGTTCATCCCAGGGACACAAAGGTGGTTCAACATATGCAAATCAGACAATGTAATACATCACGTCAACAAGAGCAAGGACAAAAACCACATAATCATCTCAATAGATGCAGATAAAGCAGTTGATAACATTCAACACTCATTTATGATAAAAATTCTCACCAAAGTGTGTATATAGGGAATGTATCTCAACATCATAAAAGCTATATATGACAAACCTACAGCCAGCATAGTACTCAATGGTGAAAAACTCAAAAGCTTCCCACTAAAATCTGGGACAAGACAAGGATGCCCATTATCACCACTCCTATTCAACATAGTCTTGAAAGACCTAGCCACAGCAATCAGGCAAGAGAGAGAAACAAAAGGGATCCAAATTGGAGAAGAGGTAAAAGAGTTACTATATGCTGATGACATGATTCTATAGACAGAAAACCCTAAAAGATCCACACAAAAACTACTAGAGCTGATCAAAAAATTCAGCAAGGTAGCAGGTTACAAGATTAATGTTCAAAATTCAGCTGCATTTCTTTACACTAATGATGAATCAACAGAAAAAGAAAGTAAAGAAACAATCCCTTTTAAAATAGCACTCAAAGTAATAAAATACCTAGTAATAAATTTAACCAAGTAGGTGAAAAACTTATACACAAAAAACTATAAAACACTGATTAAGGAAATTAAAGAAGACAAAACAAATGGAAAGATATCCCATGCTCCTTGATTGGAAGAATCAATATTGTTAAAATGGTGATACTGCCCAAGACAATCTACAGATTGAATGCAATCCCTACCAAATTACCGAGAACATATTTCACAGAACTAGAACAAATCATAATAAAATTTATATGTAACCATGAAAGGCATACAATTGCCAAAGCATTACTGAAGAAAAAGAAAAAGTCTAGAGGAATAACTCTCCCAGACTTCAGAAAATACAATAGAACTACGATATTCAAGATAGCATGGTATGGGTACAAAAACAGACATATGGCGCAAAGGAGAAGAATAGAGAGCCCAGAAATGAAACCACAAACTTTTGGTCAACTAGTCCTCAAAAAAGGAGACAAGAATATTCAATGGAATAAAGACAGTCTCTTCAGCAAATGGTGTTGGGAAAACTCGACAGCAGCACATCAATCAATGAAGCTAGAACACTCCTTTACACCGTACACAATAATAAATTCAAAATGGATCAAATACTTAAACATAAGACAAGATACAATAAACCTTCTAGAAGAAAATATAGGCAAAATATTCATCTCACATACGTCTCAAAAATGTTCTCCTAGGGCAGTTTATCCAAGCAACAGAAGTAAAAGCAAGAATAAACAAATGGGACCTAATGAAACTTACAAGCTTCTGCACTGCAAAGAAAACCATAAGTAAAATGAAATGACAACCTACGGAATGGGAGAAAATCTTTGAAAATGAAGCTGACAATGGCTTGATCACCAAAATATATATGCAGCTCATATGAAAAATAAAAAAAACAAACAAACAACCCAATCCAAAAATGGGAAGAAGACCTAAACAAGAAATTCTCCAAGGAAGACATACAAATGATCAATAAGCACATGAAAAAAAAGTGCTCAATATCTCTAATTATCAGAGAAATGCAAATGAAAACTATGATGAGGTATCACCTCACACCAGTCAGAATGGCCATCATTCAAAAGTCCACAAAGACAAATGCTGGAGAGGCTGTGGAGAAAAGGGAACTCTTGTACACTGCTGGTGGGAATGTAGTTTTTTTTTTAACATTTTTTTATTGATTTATAATCATTTTACAATGTTGTGTCAAATTCCAGTGTTCAGCACAATTTTTCAGTTATTCATGGACATATACACACTCATTGTCACATTTTTTTCTCTGTGAGTTATCATAACATTTTGTGTATATTTCCCTGTGCTATACAGTGTAGTCTATTCTACAATTTTGAAATCCCAGTCTATCCCTTCCCACCCTCCACCCCACTGGTAACCACAAGTCTGTATTCTCTGTCTGTGAGTCTATTTCTGTCCTTTATTTATGCTTTGTTTTTGTTTGTTTGTTTGTTTTTGTTTTTGTTTTTTAGATTCCACATATGAGCGATCTCATGGTATTTTTCTTTCTCTTTCTGGCTTACTTCACTTAGAATGACATTTTCCAGGAGCATCCATGTTGCTGCAAATGGCATTATGTTGTCAGTTTTTATGGTTGAGTAGTATTCCATTGTATAAATATACCACATCTTCTTTATCCAGTCACCTGTTGATGGACATTTAGGCTGTTTCCATGTTTTGGCTATTGTAAATAGTGCTGCTATGAACATTGGGGTGCAGGTGTCATCTGAAGTAGATTTCCTTCTGGATACAAGCCCAGAAGTGGGATTCCTGGGTCATATGGTAAGTCTATTCCTAGTCTATTGAGGAATCTCCACACTGTTTTCCATAGTGGCTGCACCAAACTGCATTCGGTGGGAATGTAGTTTTGTGCAGCCACTGTAGAAAACAGTATGGAGATTCCTCAAAGTACTCGGAATAGACTTACCATATGACCCACTAATCCCAATCCTGGGCATGTATGCACTACAGCTCTCCACTTTCAGGTGACTCTTCCATATGGTTCAAAACCATCAGCAAACAGGCTTGCATCTTATCTTCCTGTGTCAAGGGGCCAATGGGAATTCCACATTATGTGATACAAGTATGTATGAGAGAGGCCACTTTTTCTTGTTAGTTACATGTAACTTCCTGGCCTGTCTGGACCCAATCATATACATACCACTCCCATTTGATGTAGGAATGCAGCTGTGCCTTCCCAAATTTAAGTCTTTTTGGGTTATGTAACACTCGGGTAGCTCCAGTCAAATAATGTTTTCGTGGCCTGTGGTTAAAGCCACAGAGTGAGAGTTGTTTCTCAAAAAGAGAGTATTAATTGGTCATTGATAGCTAAACTTTGCACTAAAATCCTTAACTCCAGTACTGTGATTTATCTGTGGGCTGCTATAGGCTTCAAATAGCATCCCTGTGAAGCAATGGAAATTCAAGAACCATTGGGTCTGCTGGGTTATGTGGTCCAAGTGGTAGAATGGCTTGCACAACATCCTGGACCATTTACAGAGCCTTCCCTACTCCCCCCACCACACACCATCAAAACTAGTAACTTCCTGTCACTTGATATGTGGGGTAGATTAACACACCCAAATGATGAATATGTTGTCTTCAACATCAAAATGCCCCCTGGGGGCTGTGCCTCTTAGTTTTAAGAAGGGACACAGATACAACAACTTGCCCTTTACCTTAAAGAGTATCTGGACATGTCCCACACTTTTGGCTCCCTAGAGATGGCACTGAAGCAGAAGCTCCTGCAAATTTATTGGAATTTAATCTCCATCTCTGACATGCAAATGTCTTACCATTAAGTCTAGAATAGTTGCTGGTCCTCCTCACTAGGTCCCAGCACCTTAACCTCATAATTTAATGCATCATCTTAATGGACAAGTGTGACATTTTGTGGGAGGGAGGGGCGATCAACATCCTTGCAAAGTAAACTTTGACTCAGGCTGGAGAGTTGATACATGCTTGACGTAGGAGTGTTAAGGTGCATTACTGGCCTCACACCTGTAAGGAATCTGCCTCTAGTAGGAACTAAGGTGAGGGAGGCATTTGTGAGGTCAACAGCTCACTACTGGGTATCAGAGAATGTGCAAATTCCCTATATCAATAAAACCACATTTAGTACAACAGTTGCATCAGTATGTTAATTCTTCAACAATCTGCTCTCAACCTTCAATACATTTGTTCTCTGCCCAGGCCAAATAGAACAGTTGAAAGGGGGACTTTTATGTATTGGCTCCTTAAAGTCCATCTTAGTCCCTTAAAGCTCTCAGAACATATCTGATTGGTTGCTCAACACTCTCAAATATAAAATTCTAGTCAAAGCCATTGTAATGTAACCAATGTTTCCAATTGTGTCCTGTTGTAATTAGAAGGTATTTTCTTGAACTTATGCAAATTATTATAGTGTCATACATATAAGCATTCAAATTATAGAGGGATCAAGTAGAGTGAAAAACAATTGTCACATCTTTGGTCACAAATGGATATTTTACCAAATTGGTATATGTTACAGATAGCTTTAGGGAAGTTTCCATCATCCCAGAAAACAAAATTTTAAAAAAGGAGCACAGTTTCAAGTAAAACGCTCATAGTTTAAATTCTGACATAGTTTATTTGATGATGGATATTAGTTATTCCTGTGGCATGAAATATTTTAATATGGTAATCTAAAAACGAAGGTGTTGACAAATTTATTAATTCTGATTTGACAATGTGTCCAAGATAATTTAACATACAAAATAAACCAAATTAATTTGACATCTATCTTTTACAAGATAAGATACAAATACTTTGAGATATTCCAGAGACCATTTGGAAAATCTCAATGTTAACCGAAGGTCAAAAAGACTCTATTTAAAAATCTGTTTTTGAGAAGCTGCCAAAATGTCAAAAGGTTAAACACTTCACTAAATAGAATAACCAGTCACTGTAAAACAATATGTTCATTTAACCCAAATGACAAAGTATTTTAAAAGAATATATGTCAAGTTATATAGTTGCAAAATATCTAGCTCTGTTAATATCAAGAACTCAGTTTTCTTTATGTAATCAAGGATCTATAAAGACAATCTAAAACACAGGAAAACATTTTCAGATACAAATATTAGATTCCCAGGCAAACACTTAAAATGTAAGGAATATATTTTTTTTTTTTTTACAATTTCTTATCAAGTGTACACTATGAAGCTAAGTAATCTTTGTTGTTTTAGCAGAGAATGTGAACCAAATTCTAGTTTTGCTTATTGGTACTATTAATTCTAAGACAGAGCTTTAAAAACCTTGTAAATAATTCTTCCAGTTTTAGCACTGACCACAAAAGATGTCTTTTCCAAGATTCCTTTCCCATATATATTCTATAACCAAAAAAAAAAAAAAAAATCCATATCTGAATCACTTTACTGTAAACATGAAACTAACACAATATTGTAAGTCAACTATACTTCAATTTAAAAAAAATAATGTCTTACTTTTCCTGCTAACAGAACTATTTTTTTTTTTACCATATTAGTCCTGGTACTATAATTTATAAATATTGATTTAAAAATTTAACCATTAATCACCTTTGTTTTAAAGCAAAAACTAGGAAGTAAGCAATTGTTAACTGGTACATATCATTTGGTAGGAAATTTATTAATAAATTAATTCATAAATTTCTAGATGCTGGTGTCTTTTTCACAGTATAAATTCTTACATTTGAAAATGGACCCAAATGGGAGAGTTCCCATTGAGATGGCAGAGCAATAGGTCCGTGAGCTCACATCTTCTCATAACTAAAATGAAACCAGAACTGAATACTAAACAACCATTGAAAAAAGACTGGAACCTAGCAAAAAATATCTTCTGCAATGGCAAACATAAAGAGGGAACCACAGTAGGATGATAGGAGGGGTGTGCTAGTGATATAATTGGGCCACATATGACCAGGATGGGAGACCCACAAGCTGAAGATTTGTTAAGTCACAGAGGCCCTCACACAGGGTTGATAGCTCTAAGCCCCATATCAGGCTCCCTAGCTCAGGTCCTGGCATTGGAAAGAGGAGACCCGAGTACATCTGATTTTTAATGCCAGGGGGTCTTGGCTTTGAGGACCCATGGGAATGGAGGAAACAGAGACTCCATTCACTTGAGAAGCATACATGGAAACTAATGTGCAACAGATCCAATGGCAGAGGCATTGATTTCATAGGAGCCGGGGCAAGACGTGTCTGCTGGATTTGGAGGGTCTCCTGGGGATGTGGGGGATGGCAGTGGCTCACTCAGGTGACATAAAAGCTGATGGCTGACATTCCAGGAGTGTTCATCTACATGAGCTTTCCTGGAGGCTGACACCTTGATTGGATTATTAGCACCAAGATCCAGGCCCAACCAATAGCCTGTAAGGAAGCCTAAGGCAAAACAACATACAGGGTGTGGATACAGTCACATCCATCAGCAGACTTCCTGGGCCACAAAGGCCTCTAGACACAACCCTACCCACATAGAGTTCCAGGACCAAGCTTCACCCAGAAGTGGGTAGGCACTGGCTCCTTCTGCCAGGAATCCTGTGTAAGCCTGTAGCCCAGCCTCATCTTCCAGGGACAAATACTAGAAGTAAGAAAGCAGTCATCCTAAAGCCTGTGGAAGGAATCCACAAACACATAGAAAGACAGAAAATATGAGGCTGCAAAGGAATATCTCCCAGGACAAGGCACTAAGTAAAATGCCAGAAGAAGAAATAAGTGATAAGGAGATAGGTAATTTATTGGAGATAGTGTTTAAAGTATTGATGGTCAAAATTCAGAGAACTCAAGAAGAGTATAGATGCACAGAGTGAAGTTGTGATCAAAGAGATGAAAAATATAAAGAATATCCAAAAAGAGTTGAAGAATAAAATCACTGAAATGAACAACCACTAGAAGGTACCAAGAATAGACTAAATGAGGCAGAAGAATGGATCAGTGAGCTAGAAGACAGATTAGTGAAAATCACTACTTCAGAACAGAAAAAAGAAAAAAGAAAAAAAAAAAGGAGAGGATAGAATTAAGAGAAATGGGACAATATGAAGTGCTGTAGTATTCTCATTATAGGGGTCCCAGAAAGAGAAGAGAGAGAAAGAACCAGAGAAAAGTTTTTGAGAGATAATAACTGAAAACTTCCCAACTTGGGAAAGAAAATAGTCACCCACGTCCTGGAAGCACAGAGAGTACCACACAGAATCAACCCAAAGAAGAACACACCAAGGCACATAGTCACCAAATTCACAACAATTAAGGTTAAGGAGAAAATATTAAAATTAGCAAGAGAAAAGCAATGAATAACATACAAGGGAACTCCCACAATGTTACCAGCTACTTTTCAGCAGAAACGCCACAAGCCAGAAGGGAGTGGCACAATATATTTAAAGTGATGCAAGGGGGAAATTTACAACCAAGAATACTCTTTCCATCAAGACACTCATTCAGATTTGAGGGAGAAATCAAAAGTTTCACAGATAAACAAAAGCTAAAAGATTTCAGCACCACCAAACCAGCTTTACAACAAATGTTCAAGGACTTTCTCTAGTCATCAAACCATAAGAAAAGAGAACAGAAAGAAGAAAGAGAAAGAGACCTACAAAAGATTGCTTTGGCTGTCTTTTATGGTTCCTTATAAATTTTGGAATTGTTCTAGTTCTGTGAGGAATGTCGTGAGTATTTTGATGGGAGTTGGGTTGGATCTGTGGATTGCTTTGTGTAGTGTGGCCATTTTGATAATGTTGATCCTTCCAATCCAAGAGCACAAGAAATATTTCCATTTCTTTGTGTCATATAGGTTTTCAGAGTATAGGTAACCTCTTTGCTTAAGTTTATTTTTCAGTGCTGTTTGTTTGTTTGTTTGTTGATGTAATGGAGATATCTCTGCCAGTTAAAAAATTCTGGTGTTTGAAGTAAAAAAGAAGTGAATAAAGGGCTGCAAATGGCAAAATATCCTTCTTTTATATGGGTGAATTTTATTTGATTACACACACACACACAAACACACACACACACACACACACATTGAATCTCCATTGTCTATTCAACGGTTGATGTAAAATTGGGATGCTTCCATGTCTTGGCAATTATAAATAATGTGCCTTTTAATAGCAGGGTGTATGTATCTTTTTGAGTTAATTCTTATTTTGTGGTTGGCATTATTCCTTTGTTTAATAATTAAGTTTAAAAATCTAAAGATGTAAACATTCTTAGAAACAATGTACAGTACATATATGCAAATTTAAAAATATTTGTGCAGTAAAAAAATAAAAGAGGTCTATCAAGCCATGAAAGACATAGAAGAAACATAAAAAGACCTATTACTAAATGAAAGAAGCCAGTTTGAAAAGGCTACATACTGTGTGATTCCAACCAAATGACATTCTGGAAAAGGCACAGCTACAGAAATAATAACAGTATCGTGATTTCCGTGGGTTTGAGGAGAGGGAGGGAAGGAGGAATGAATAGATGGAGCACAAGGAATATTTAGTGCAATTAAATTATTCTGTAAGATAGTATAATGGTGGCTTCATGCCATTATGCATTTGTCAAAACCCATAGCATGTGCAACAAGATTGAACCCTAATGTAAACTATGGACTTTGGTTGATAATATTGTGTCCATGTTGGTTCATCAATTGTACCAAGTATGTCATACTGATGATAGATGTTGAGGGTGGTGATGTATATATATGTGGGTGAGAGGGCTATATGGGAACTCTGTATTTTCTGCTCAATTCTGCTGTAAACCTGAAGCTGCTCTAAAAAACATTAAGTCAATTTAAGAAAAAGAAAAAAGAAAATGGACCCAAATATATTTAGCTTCTCTATATAATTTTTAAAAGGATGCTAAATGTAGACAAAGCTTTGTTCCAAAATTAATGTTTCCATATCTTATCTTATTTGGAAATAACCTATATGTTAATAAATATACATAATTGACCTTAACTTAGTATAGATATAAGGATTCAAGTTACCAAAAATTTTTGTAAAATTATTTTACGTAGCTGTAGTATAAAACAAAATTGATGTTGAGAAGTTCACTTATATATTTTATCACACCTACATCTATTTAACATACTTATGCTTAACAAGTATGTGTGCATTGGTCAAGAATCGTTAATGAATTAAACAAACAAAGCTAGCCATCATCCATTTAATCTTTTCTTGCTGACAAATTAGGCAAAGATTTAAAAAAAAAAAAGAGGCTAAAAACCTAAAAAGTTAAATGTATGGTTCTTGTCTCCTTACTTAAAAAAAGTTCTACTGTGCTTGACATACATCAAGTAATTCATGTTTATTGCACATTTCATACTTAGGTTGGATTTATAGTTTATAATCTTGAACATTTAGTTGAGATATTATAAGCTTGTTTAACTGTTAAACCTAAAAAGAAAAAAACATATATGTCTGCATTATATTTACTTCTGAAAACATACTTGTCTTTATTTTACCAACAATTTTTCAAACTAGCTTTGTTTAACAAAGATTATCTCAAATCATGTGAAATTAACAAATTAGATAGGTTTATATATTTCTGAATTTTAGGAACTTAATATATGGAAGTATTCATTTAGCTCTAAGCCAAGTTTAGTAGAACTTATATAAGGGACATTATAAGTTGATTTAGAAATAATTTGGGGAGGTAGAAAATGTCACAAATACATTACATATTGCACATATACATAACCACATAGATGCAGAGTTCTTATATATTTTATTCTAAAATATTATCTCTGACTCAGTGAAACATAGTGATGCAATCTAATTGGTTTATCTCTACATTTTTAAACATTTTTTATTGATTTATAATCATTTTGCAATGTTGTGTCAAATTCCAGTGTAGAGCACAATTTTTCAGTTATACATGAACATATATACATTCATTGTCACATCTTTTCTTTCTGAGCGACCATAATATTTTGAATATATTTCCCTGTGCTATACAGTATAATCTTGTTTATCTATTCTACAATTTGAAATCCCAGTTGATGACTTCCCATCCCCCAACCCCCTTGGCAACCCTAAGTTTGTATTCTATGTCTATGAGTCTGTTACTGTTTTGTATTTATGTTTTGTTTGTTTGTTTGTTTTAGATTCCACGTATGACCAATT
Source organism: Camelus ferus (assembly GCF_009834535.1). Classification (NCBI taxonomy): domain Eukaryota; kingdom Metazoa; phylum Chordata; class Mammalia; order Artiodactyla; family Camelidae; genus Camelus; species Camelus ferus. The sequence continues at coordinate 24,730,667 of NC_045722.1, read as the reverse complement.
TTATATGGTATTTTTCTTTCTCTTTCTGGCTTGCTTCATTTAGAATGGTATTCTCCAGGAGGAACCATGCTTCTCCAAATGGGGTTATGTTGTTGGTTTTTACGGCTGAATAGTATTCCATTGTATAAATATACCACTTCTTCTTTATCCAGTCATTTGTTGATGGACATTTAGGCTGTTTTCATGTCTTGCCTATTGTAAATATTGCAACTATGAACATTAGGGTGCAGGTGTCATTTTGGAGTAGGATTCCTTCTGGATACACGCCCAGGAGTGGGATTCCTGGGTCATATGGTAAGTTTATTCCTAGTCTTTTGAGAAATCTCCATAGTTTTCTGCAGTGGCTGTACCAAACTACATTCCCAGTAGCAGTGTAGGAGGGTTACCTTATCTCCACAGTTTCACCAGCATTTGTCATTTGTGGATTACTGAATGATGGTCATTCTGACTGGTGTGAGGTGATACCTCATGGTAGTTTTCATTTGCAATTCTCCGATAATTAGTGATATTGAGCATTTTTTTCATGTGCCTATTGATCATTTGTATGTCTTCCTTGGAGAATTGCTTGTTTAGGTTTTCTGCCCATTTTTGGATTGGGTTGTTTGTTTTTTTCTTATTAGTTCATATGAGCTGCTAGTATCTTCTGGAGATCAAGCCTTTGTCAGTTTCATTTGCAAACATTTTCTCCCATTCCGTAGGTTGTCTTTTTGTTTTACCTATGGTTTCCTTTGCTGTGCAGAAGCTTGTAAGTTTCATTAGGTCCCATTTGTTTATTCTTGCTTTTATTTCCATTGCTTGAGTAGACTGTTCTAGGAGAACATTTTTGAGATGTATGTCAGATAAAGTTTTGCCTATATTTTCTTCTAGGAGGTTTATGGTATCTTGTCTTATGTATAACTCTTCAATCCATTTTGAGTTTATTTTTTGTATGATGTAAGGGAGTGTTCTAGCTTCATTGCTTTACATGCTGCTGTCCAGTTTTCCAAACACCATTTGCTGAAGAGACTGTCTTTATTCGATTGTATATTCTTGTCTCCTTTGTCGAAGATTAGTTGACTAAAAGTTTGTGGTTTCATTTCTGGGCTCTCTATTCTGTTCCATTGGTCCATATGTCTGTTTTTGTGCCAGTACTATGCTGTCTTGATGACTGTAGCTCTATAGTATTGTCTGAAGTCTGGGAGAGTTATTCCTCCAGACCCTTTCTTTTTCTTCAGTAATTCATTGGCAATTCTAGGTCTTTGATTGTTCCATAGAAATTTCATTTCATATGTCCTGGGTAATTTGAGAGAGATTGCATTAAATCTGTAGATTGCCTTGGGCAGTGTGACCATGTCAAAAATATTGATTCTTCCAATCCAGGAGCATGGGATATCTTTCCATTTTTTAAAGACTTCTTTAATTTCCTTCTCAATGGTTTAAAGCTTTCTGTGTATAATTCTTTCACATACTTGGTTAGATATATTCCTAGGTATTTCATTACTTTGGGTGCTATTTTAAAGGGGATTGTTTCTTTACTTTAATTTTCAGTCATTTAATCGTTATTGTAAAGAAATGCAACTTATTTTTGAACATTAATCTTGTAAACTACTACCTTGCTGAATTCTTCAATCAGCTCTAGTAGTTTTTGTGCGGACCTTTTAGGGTTTTCTATATATAGTAACATGTCGTCAGCATATAGTGACACTTTTACTTCTTCTTTTCCAATTTGTATCCCTTTTATTTATCTCTGTTGCCTGATTGCTGTGGCCAGGACTTCCAAGCCTATGTTGAATAGGAGTGGTGATACTGGGCATCCTTGTCTTGTCCCAGATTTTAGTGGGAAGCTTTTGAGTTTTTCACCATTGAGTGTATGCTGGTTGTAGGTTTGTCATATATAGCTTTTATGATGTTGATATACATTCCCTCTATACACACTTTGGTGAGAAATTTTATCATAAATTGGTGTTGAGTATTATCAACTGCTTTATCTGCAACTATTGAGATGATCATGTGGTTTTCATCCTTTCTCTTGTTGATGTGATGTATTACATTGTCAGATTTCCATATGTTAAACCACCCTTGTGTCACTGGGATGGACTCCACTTGGTCATGGTGTATAATCGTTTTTATGTGTTGTTGGATTCTATTTGCTAGTATTTTGGTGAGGATTTTTGCATCTAAGTTCATCAGTGATATTGGCCTATGATTCTCTTTTTTTGGTAATGTCTTCTTGATTTTGGTACCAGGGTGATGCTGGCTTCATAGAATGAGTTTGGGAGTATTCCCTTCTTTTCAATCTTCTGGAAGAGTTTGAGAAGGACTCATTTGAGTCCTTCTTTGTATGTTTGGTAGAATTCCCCAGTGAAGCAGTCTGGTCCTGGACTTTTATTTGTAGGGAGGATTTTATTGCTATTTCGATTTCATTTCTAGTGATCGTTTGTTTAAGTGGTCAGTTTCATCTTGGTTCAGTCTTGGTGGACAGTATGTTTCCAGAAACTAGTCCGTCTCCTCTAGGTTATCCAGTTTGGGTCCATATAGTTTCTCATAATATTCTAGTATGATATTAAGTATTTCTATGTTGTTTGTTACAATTTCTCCATTTTCCTTTCTTATTTTGCTAATTTGTGCTCTCTCTCTCTTTTTTTTTTTTTTTTTTTTTTTCTCTGTGAGTTTTGCCAGAGGTTTCTGGATTTTATTTACTTTTTCAAAAAAACAGCTTTTGGTTTGGTTGATTTTTTCTATGTTCTTGTTAATCTCTATTTTATTTAATTCCTCCCTAATCTTTATATTTTCTTTCCTTCTGCTGCCTTTTGGGTTTTTTTATTCTTCTTTTCTAGTTCATTCAGCTGGTGGGTTAAATTGTTTATTTGAGATTGTTCTTCTTTTTTGATGAAGGCCTGTATCGCTATAAACTTCCCTCTTAGCACTGCCTTTGCTGTGTCCCATAAATTTTGTGTGGTTGTGCTTTCATTGTCATTTGTCTCAAGGTATTTTTTAATTTCTGCTTTGATTTCCTTGTTGACCCAGTGTTTTTTTTAATAGCATACTGTTTAATCTCCATGCATTCCTTTTTTTCTCCTTTGTTTCTCTGTTGTTGATTTCTAGCTTCATGGCATTGTGGTCAGTAAAGATGCTTGAGATAATTTCTATCTTCTTAAAATGGTTGAGGTTTCTTTTGTGTCCAAGTACATGATCAATCCTAGAAAATATTCCATGTTCACTTGAAAGGAATGTATATCCTATTTTGGGGTGATGTCATGCTCTGAAAATATCCACCAAATCTAATTTTTCTATTGTATTATTTAGTTTCTCTGTTGCCTTATTTATTTTCTGTCTGGAAGATCTGTCTAGTAATGTTAATGTTGTGTTAAAATCTCCAACTATGATTGTATTCCCATCAATACCCCCTTTATCTCTGTTTAATTGTTTTATGTAGTTATGTGCTTCTATATTGGGGGCATATATATTAACGAGTGTCATATCCTCATCTAGTATCACTCCTTTAATCATAAAAATTATCTTTTTTTATAGCCTTTGTTTTAAAGTCTATTTCATCTGAAATCACTGCTACACCTGCTTTTTTGGCTTTTCCATTTGCATGGAATATCCTTTTCTATCCTTTCACTCTAAATCTATATGTGTCCTTCTCCCTATAGTGGTTCTCTTGTATGTAGCATATTGATGATTCTTGCTTTATTATCCAGTCTGCCACTCTATGTCTTTTGATTGGAGCATTTAGTTCATTAATATTTACAGTAATTAATGATAGATGTGTGTTTATTGCCATTTTGAACTTACCTTTGCTGTTGATTTGGTATTTCCCCTTTGTTCCTTTCTTCTTCCTTTTGTGGCTTGGTAATTTTCCTTTGAATTATCATTGATTTTATTTAGTTTTTGTGACTAACTTGCAAGTTTTTGGCTTGTGGTTACCCTTTTTTGTAAGTCTATGAACCCATTACTATAACTGCTTGTATTAAACTGATAGTAATATAATCTCAAATCCATCCTACCAAGAACAAAAAATTTTAAAAAGAAAGAAAAAATAGTACGCTATATGTTTTGGTTCCATCTTCCACTCTTAATGATTTAGATGTCTTCTTTTACAATTTCATGTTTATTTTATTTGTAATTCATGTGTTATCCCCTTTCCTTATGAGTTTCTCATTTCTTTAGCATCCTGCTTGTTTTCTATTTAGAGTAGAACTTTCAGTATCTCTTTTAGCATGGGTTTAATGTTGCTAAACTCTTTTAGTTTTTGCTTGTCTGTGAAATTCTTTATCTCTACTTTTATTCTAAAGGCTAGCCTTGCTGGATAAAGTATCGTAGGCTGCATCTTTTTTTTTCATTCAGGACTTTGCATATATCGTGCCACTCCCTTCTGGCCTACAGCATTTATGTAAAAAATCAACTGAGAGCATTATGGGGGTTCTCTTGTAACTGACTCTTTGTTTTTCTCTTGCTGCCTTTAGATTCATTTCTTTATCCTTAACTCTGGCCATCTTCATTATGATATGTCCTGCTGTGGGTCAGTTTAGTTTGTTCCTGTTTGGGACCCTCTGAGCCTCATGTACTTGGGTATCTGTTTCCTTCTTTAAGTTTGTGAAGTTTTCATTCATGATTTCTTCCAATAACTTTTCAACCCCTTTTGATCTCTCTTCCCCTTCTGGGACCCCTATTATGCAAAGATTGGCATGCTTTATATTATTCCTTAGGTCCCTTATGTTGTTTTCATTTGTTTTTATTTGTTTTTATCTCAGCAGTTCTGATTGGTTGCTTTCTGTTGTCCTGCTTTCTAGGTCACTTACTCATTACTCTGCATTATGTAGTCTGCTTTGCACAGCCTTTAGATCATTTCTCATCTCAGCCAATGAGTATATCAATTCTACTTGACTCTTGTTTATAGCTTCAATTTCTTTTTTGACATATTTTATATCTCTAAACAACTTCTTTTAGTTCCTTCAGTACTTTGATCATTCCTTTTTTGAAATCTTGATCTAGTAGGCTATTGATGTCTATTTCATTGAGTATTCTTTCATTGAATTTCTCTTGTTCTTTTAATTGGGAGTAGTTTCTCTGCTTCATCTTGCTCATATCTCTCTTGCACTTTGGCTTATGGAGTATCAGTTGTCTACTGTGGTCCTTGAGGGGTTTATTTATTTGTCTATCTAATGTTTATATCAGAATAAAGCTTAAAAAAGAGAGAGAGAAAGAGAATTTCAAAAGAAGGGAGAAAAAAGTTTTGAAAACAGTGTATAATCAATTATAGGAGAGCAATTCGATTCAGACTAGCAATCGAGTTGAGACGTCTTTTTAAAAATCCTTTTAAAAAAGGGAAAAAGATCAAAGAACAATATTTGAAACCTCTGTATAATCAATAACAGGAGACCAAAACCAAAGGAAATGAAAATGAAATCAGATGGATTTTTAAAAAATAATAATAACTACTTTAAAAGAAAAAATTTTAAAGGAATTAAAACGAAAAGCAGTTACAATTGTTTAGAGAGTAGAAATTAAAAAGGTAATAGAAAGTAGAACAGATTAAAAAAAAGATGTATTAAAGAGAGAATCTTAAAAACAAGGAGGAGAATAACCTTTGAAAACAGCTTATAATGCATAATAAAAGAGCAAGTTGGAGCAGAACTGCAGTTGGGTTGAGAAGTCTCTTAAAAATCTTAAAAAAGTAGAAAAGAGAAAAAAATGTATTTGAAACCTGTGTATAATCCATAACTGGAGATCAAAACCAAGAGAAATAAAAATGACATGACATGGATTTTTTTTTTAAATAATACATTATTTTAAAAGAAAAATTTAAAAGGGATTAAAACAGGGAGTGTATATATTTGTTTAAAAAGTAAAAATTAAAAAGGTAATAGAAAATAGAACAGGTAAAAATAGATTTTATAGAACTGGGAGGTGCTCTGTAGACTGTGTGCTCTTAATGAGAAGGCTTTCTGTCTTCACCCTGTTTCACGAACTCAGCTTGCTGTTTCCAGAAGCCCTTTGTTGGCACCCTTGTCTGTGCTGCTCCCAGTGCCTGTTGACAAGCAGATCATGCCCCCTCCCAACACTGGGTTAGGTGCAGCTCTCCTTCGCTGTGGGAGGTCAGGTCACTGCCACTCCCAATGCTGAAGTCAGATGTTGCAGACTGGCCAGGTGTGCAGGAGGATCTTGCCCCCTCCCAGCACTACAGTCAGGTACAGCATTCCTGCTAGGAAGGCAGGTGGCCACCCACCATCTCCCCGCACCAGTTGCATGGCATCTCTGTGCTGCCACGTGGTCCACCTCAGGTTGGCGCCTCGGACTCGGGCTCAGGGAAGATCGTGGAACAGCCCCACCCCTGCTCTGTGACCAAACTAAGTTCCTTGTTTGTCTTGGCAGCAGGAATTCTGTGAGGTACTAGGGCAGAAGGATCCTATCTGCCTCAGGCTGTAAATAAGTCACTGTCTGGCCTTTGAGGCTGCTGAGCCCTTAGGTGCAGATTCAGGTTTCACCACCGCCCCCACCTCTGTGCTAAGTGTCAGAGGATATTGAGGCTGTGCCTGAACCCCACCTCTCTTCACCCAAAAACTTTCCGTGGGTTCTCAGAAATGGGGATATGCACACTTCCCCACTGGGCACATCAGCTGTGTTGTTTTATGGAGGGCCCATGTTGTTCTGCCCTGTGCACCCGCTCATCCATGACACACAGCACACTGCAATACCCCGGGGCTGCCTCAGTGCAGCCGCCCCTGCCCTCTGCCAGCTTAGGCAGCCTGGTCCGCCCCCCAGCTGCTGGCTTGTGTCTCAGACTGTGTGTTGCAGGGACCCTCTGTGCCCATTTAACTTAGTTCTGTCAATCAAGAGGTGCTCTGTACAGATCCAAGCCTCAGAGATTCTCTCTCTATCCCCCTGGCCTCTCCTTTGGAGAGATGGAGACCCAGGAAATGAACACTAGTCCTCCTTTGCCATTCCCTCCCCATATGACTGGTCCCACACTGTTTGGCCTTTTCATCTTTCTTTTTCCTTTTCTTCTACCAGATTCTGGCATCTTTGTCTTTTGAAGAGAACGATGTTCTGTTGGAGTTCCACAGGTGCTCTGGGTGGCTGAGTGGGTCCGTGGATGTGAGTCTTGGTGTATTTGTGGGAGAGGGTCAGCTATGAGCATCCTACTACTCTGCCATATTGGCCTCTTCATTTATCTCTAGTTTATATATTTATCTGAACTGTGTTTTTGGCAAATGGGATAAATAATGGTCCCTTTTAACCAATATTTTTGGAGACTTTTAAGATTTCCTTTTGCTCTGAAATGTAACCTGATGGAGGCCATGGATAAAATTTTAGGCCAGTGATGAGGACACATATAGTAACTACCTAGATGTCTCCAAAACCCAACTCAGTGGGCAAGACACTATGTTCCCAAATAACATTTTTTCTCACTTCACCCTCACTTTGCTACTGCCAACTACAGAATTCTCACTTTCCTTCTGTTTCTACAAGAATGAAGTCACTGGCTACTGATGTCACTGAACTTCAACACAACTTGAAAGGATTTCAGGGTGTAGTTCATGAATGAGGCACCCTGTGCTTTGTGGAAAACTGGCAGGACAGACTTTCAGATAGTTACTCTCAGGAAAAGAGTTTATTAACCCAATTTCTTGAATTTCTCATATCTGGAAAATCACTAAAAATCATTGATGAAGACATTTGCTCTTCATGGCTAACAGCAGCATTCTTATGACTAGCAGTAACTTTCTGCCAAAATGTGTGCTTGACTGCAGTCATCCTCCTTCACCAAAGTCATATGTTTACTGTCCTCCCCCCTTACCTCTTCAGAGCATTTCTGCAGAGCTATCTAAGAGGCTGTCCCTCATTTTGTCCCAAATAAAAACAGAACTCATGATTCTCACATTGCGCATTTTCTCAGTCAAAAGTTTTGGTGTTCCAATGAAAGAACTAAGAGCAGACTTCTCTCCATCACTTGAACTCTATAAGGAACCAGAACTTGGTACCAGCAAAGGGCTCTTATGCCCATCTGCCTCCTTGGAGAGTCCCAACAAATTTGGTAGAGTCTCTCCTGGTTTTCAGGTCTCCTGTATTGCTTGATGATCCTGAGATTTATTTTGTGGTGTATAACAGGTACTGGACCCCTGATTCAAAACATATTGGAAGAGTGCTCAACTAATTAAAGTATACTGAGGGGAGCCTGGTTGAAAGACAGTGGGCTTTGCTTAGTTGAAAGACATTGAGTTGTCTGGGATGAGTGGTTGTGTAGGAGGCTGATCTGACACATTTCCTCAATTCAGGTGCCTTATTAGAATTTGTTGGAATAAAAATGAAGATACTACATGAGATCTTCGCTCTGAAGAAGATTGGCAAGACTCCTCCTAGTTGGGTATGGCTTTCTCATACAACTGAGAAATTTATGGGAGCAGTGGATGTAGAGTCCTTGTACTGTGTAGTGATCCAACAGGAAAATCCATTAATTAATTAATTAAAATATTTACTCATTCAGAGATCACATACAGGAATTGAACAATCAGTGATCTGAGCACCCAAGGTGGTCTTTTAGCACCCAAGGTGGTCTTAGACCACAAAAGGGAGAAATCAAGACACATAAGAAAGTGGAAATGAGTCTCAGGTGATGTTTAGAGGAATTCAGCCCACAGGTAGCACAATGGTCCACCACATAATTCCGTTAGTTCATCTTATCCATGACATATTCAACTTTAAAATGGGAAATAGAGCCTCTGAAACAGAGAAATGAGGGGTGTCAGAAAGCCAGCCTCCAACTAGCACTCCAGCCAGATTTGTGTATGTACAAAAAGTATACTTACAAGTACTTAATTGAGAATTAAAAATCTTGCACTGAAAATGACCAATATGAGCTCTTTTATTGCATACAGAGTTCTTAGAGAAAGCTGGCTTGATACAAAATCTTTTCAAAATTCTGACTCTGAGGGAACAATCTTTCAAGGAAAAACTGTTTTACTTACCCTGTGCCTTGACATGCAAATACCCTACCAGGGCTTCCAGGAACACATCTTATCTACCATTTCTAATTCTGACACTGAAGGGGAAAATAGGGGAAATAGTCCATTTAAATTTAACTTATTACAGCTGTAATTTATAAACTAGTGAGTTTTACATTGTAATACCTAATTCATGGCTAAATTTAAAAGGAACCTATGAGATTTCTGGTTGTGCATATATATCTTTAACTTTGGATGGTATTACCAAAATTAATTTGCAAATGAACTCTACTTAATTGGCTTAGTGGAAATTAGGCATCCATATAAATTCTCAGAAATATAAAAGGAAACTGACCAGAATGAATTTCAGGTACATGTGAACTGGGAAATTGTCAATATCAAATTAATACCTGGTAATAAATTTTGTTGAACTAATTAATATAGATATTTAGAGTCATCAACATATTAAGTATAATACTTTTAATGTACCCAGGTTTAACCGAAATCAAATAAGATTATATCTATTGCCAATTTGTCAGCAAAAAGTATAACTTGGTATGATGCAATTTTATAAGTAAATTAAATATAAATGAGATAAGGGCTTTAGGATGAACTCTTCAGGAATAATTATATTCTAGGAATTTCTACTTAAAATAATCTCTCCAGATTTTTGGTAACTTGAAATCTTAGAGTCACACTAAATTAAGTTAAAGGATGGACATTTACTGAGCAGTTAGGCCATTCCCAAAAAATATATTAAAACGTTAATTATTGAATATAGGATTCCTTTTACAGAGAAACTACTAATATTTAGGACTTTTATTAAACTTTATTTCTAAACTTTTTTTTAATTTGGGGGGAATTTAATTAAGCTTATTTATTTATTTTTGATGGCAGTTATGGGAATTGAACCCAAGACCTCATGCATGCTAAACACACTCTCTACAACTGAGCTATAACTTGACCATAGGAATATTAATACATATGTTTGAGGCCACACTTAGATCTTTTCTATAAGAAAGCACAACTTTTTAGAAATTATCATTGGTATTTATGTTTGCCAATCTACAAAATGCTAATGTAAAAGATGGTTTACAATTATTTACTTCTTAGGTTTCACTAGAAATCAAGGTTTTTAAGAGTTGAAGATTCTAACTTAAATATGTAATTAAAGCTACTACAAATAATAAGGGAATTATTTCAGTACACAGTAGCAAAGTGTGATGTGTGCTTTTAATAAAAGAAGGCATGAGAAATGGAATTGCATTTTGTTAAGTAAAAATAAAATAATTTTATACTTAGTTATCCATGAGTGACATCTAGGCCATGATGCAAAATCCTAAATGCCTGTTCTATAATTCATCTACAGGACTGCTGCAGCTTCAAGCAGCAATCACATCTGTCATTGAAACTCCAGACACTCTTGGATCTGCTGGAACTTATGGTCCATATGGTAGAGTGGTCAGAAGTACAGCCTGGGCATGTTGCAGAGCCATCCCTCATTCTGGATGCTCCACCAAACTAGTGGGCTTTCTGGTTATCCAATAAACGAGGCAGAGAAATACACTCAAATAAGGAATATGTGGCCTCTAATATCTAAAGAGCCCCAATCAGCATGATGCATCTTTCTTGGTTGTAGGAAGGGCCAGATCATACAACTCTTTACTTTGAAAGGGATATATGGGCATGCCCTAATCCTTAGAACTCTATAAATTTTAATCACTTAGAAGTCCCCTGAATTTTAGTTGACTGTATTCTCCACTCTCAGATACATAAATGTCTTACCAGTCAGACTGAAGTGGTCATTCTTCCTGCTTCAAAGAGCCATTTAGCATAATGTTATCAATAAAGTGAACAAGTATAGTATCTGGTAGAGGGAATGATTATCACTGTGTCACAAGCTGTAAAGATGATATTCCCCAGACTTAGGATGTAAAGGTGTATTACTGACCTTACCACCTAAAAGGAAACTGTTTCTGGTAAACCTTATGGACAAGTTGGAGAAAAAGGCATGTGCCAGGTCAATAGCTACTTAGTGACTACCATGGGGTGTATGAATTTGTTATCCAATGAAAACACATCTGGTTAAGATTTCCTTAATCCACTATTACTCAATAAGTTTCCTCTGTCTTCTGCACAGACCACATAGAAGATTTTAGGGGATGTGTTCAGAATTATAACCCATACATCCTTTGAGTCCTTAATGGAGGCACAGACCATTGTGATCCCTCCATGAATGTTGCACTGCTTTTGATGTTAAATAGAGGCAGTTCAAATGAATCCCATGTGGCCTTGCAAAATAATAGCCATCACCATTCAGATTGAGGAACCAGTGAGAGGATTCTGACAGCTTCTAAATATCTCTATTCCAATTATATACTCTAGAGTTGGCAATGGCCACAAGATGAGTTAGGATAACTGTTGGACTTTCTGTGACATGGAATTGAGCTGAAACATCCTTGATCACCTGACCTCCATAAACCCCTCCTTTGAGCAGTGGGCAGTAATGTTTTGATTCTCCTAAAGGCAATGTCAAACACGGCCAATACCCAAGTAGTCCTTGATGTGTTTAATTACATCACTCACCCTCCCATCAAGTGCAGTTACCCTGGTAAATTGCAGTAGATCCCTTTCAGGAAGGCAAGGAGCAAGACTAACAGTATAATTTTTTGTTACTGAAATAATGTCCTTTTGTAAGGACTTCATTCCCTTTCATTCAAGGGTCTCTAGGTCTATAAATTGGCCCATGTCATGGAACTGATTGAGAGGCTATGACTATTTTTATGATTCATGTTACACTTTTCTTCACTTCGATCATAACGTTTCTGCTTATGCAGATTTAGTGATATTTAATTAGGTTCCCTGTTTCCTTCACTTTTAGGAACACCATGATTAATTAGCCAACACCATATGCCTGTACAAACCAGAATATTTACATTGCTGCTTTGCTTCTGCTGCTCACTATAGAAACTATTCCTACCTTGAATTAGGTGGCTAAGTCATGCTATTTGTTCTGTTACCCCATGATCCAATTATGCACAGTGTATTTAGATTTTTCAATTTAGCAGATTTTCCAATTCAGCAGATTTTCCAATTCCCACTGTGAGTTCCAGCCAACAAAGAAAAGAAAACACAGAGATCTTCAAGGTGCATGACCCCCTCTCAAAATTATTTCTCATATAAATGGCAAAAGGTGGTCTTCAGGACCCTCCTATTGTAAGTAAATAGATCTTCAACAACAAATACACAGTTACATTCCAGTGTTTCTAAGATTTTGAGCACCTTCCTCTATGTTAAACCAAGTAAGAATAAATATACCCAGTTTCCACATTGTGGGCCATCTTTTTATCCACATTTTTGTTCATAATTTTGTCATAAAAAATAATTTGTTGGATTCCTTTCTAACTCCAAATACCACAACAACAAATGGACAATCTCTGACTTATGGGCTTATACCAGTTAATTGGGACTGATTCAAATTTATATTACTTCTACCATTATCTCCCACACCCATAAAGTACATCCCCACACATATTCCCCAGATTCCTCAATACACACACACACAATCAAGTAGTTATTTTGCAGTGTCCATACCTCCTCATTGGTTACATTTTGAAAACTCACCTTTAGTGGCTTACAGGGACCTGAGTCTAGTCAAAAGTGGCCACTGCCTCAGGAGATGATATTACTATTTTCCTGTTTAATCAGGGTTAATATCCTCAGACTGGGGTATAAAGGCTGATACCATGGTGAATTAGGAGACTGGTACCACTTGAGATGGAGATGAGAAACCCAACGATACAGGAGAACTCACTTCCACTGTGGATGATGAGACAATTTGCACTGGAAAAAAATACTCCTAATCATGAGGGGGATCAAGATCACAGAGCAAAAGGATGCAGGGCTCTCACCTCCCCTCACAAACACATCAATGTACAACTGCGTATAGAACTACTCACCAACATCAGCCTGGGGACTAGCAGGATGGCTCTCCTACAACCAAGGCTGCAAATAAAGATCCACAGTCTGGTTAAGAAGGAGGGAAAGTGATCTATTTAGGACACACAGTCTTAGCAGGGGTCACAGGAGTAGAGGAGGATATCACAGGTTCAGGGACCCCTCCTGGGAAGCCAGTGATTTGAGCCACACATTAGGTACCCAAACCCTGGGGTCTGATACGGGGAAGACAAGACCTCTTACTTGGTTTGAAAACCAGTGAGAATTCCTGGAGGGCTGTAAGAAACTGACCCCACCCTCGAAGATTGCAAGCAGTGACTTCTTTATGCCCTGTCACAGTGCTGAAGGAACGGACTGAAAACATCCTGGGGCTCTACTCAGATTGTCAGGAAAACCAAAGCACATCCCACAGCCTGCATCAGCCTCCTGCTCCAGCCCTTCATGCTCCAGATCTGCTCCTCACTAAGGTGGAGGCTGCCATTGCCAATGAGTGTGCAAACTTGAAGGGAACAAAGCCAGCTCTGACCCCAACCCAGCCTCTGACATGGGAGGATGTAGCCACAGACAATATGCACTTTGGTGCACTCACAAGGAAAGACTGATATTAGCTGAAAGGTAGAGACCACCACCTCTACAACATGCTTACTTGTGCCCACTTGAAAAAGAACAAAGCTAGCTCCTGGGTGGAGACCATTACCAGAATGCCTGTCCCTGCACACATGTGGAATGGAGCCAATTCAGCAGTGTGTCACCAACCCCCTGGGCCCTACCCAGACTCTAATCGAGGTACTCACACTGCAAAAATCATGAAATCAGCTCAGTAGTGAAGCCTTAAACTCCCAGGTCCTGGCAATATCCCAAGCCAAGGCAGAGACTGTCAGCACATCTGGGAGAAATTAATTACTGAGTTTTTGCTCCAGAACCTCAGGCCTTGATCACACCTGCAAAGTGGTGACTGCCATTGAGCATGGGAGATATCTCAGTTTGCAAATTCTGGCTCTAGACCCTTTAAATGCAGTACTGTCTCCCAGCCAAACACTGGTTGTTAGCACATTCTAGGGAAAAACATGGCCTATGCACACTTTGAAACCAGCTCTCCCAACAGAGCCACTGTGTATATGCAGACTCCACAGGGAGGCGCCCACATAAGGCCTCAGCTTCAAAATGGGATAGATGACTGTTTCACCTAATTTCATAAACACCAAGGAAGGTAAACACAATGAGAAGACAGGACAATATGTTTGAAATGAAAGAACAAGGGAAAAAAACCCTGAAATCACCCCTAATTAAATAGGGATAAATTAATTAAACTGATAAAGATTTCAAATCAATAGTAATAAGAATGCTAACTGAACTTGGGAAAAGAATAAATGAGCACAGTGAGAAACTTAATAAAGAAATAGAAAATATAAAGAAGAACTCAACGAATTGAAAAATAAAAAAAGAGAAATGAAAATTACACTAGAGGGAATTAAAAGTAGATTGGGTAATACAGAAGAATGCGTAAGTGATATGGAAGACAGAATACTAGAAATCACCAAATCAGAACAGGAAAAAGAAAAATGAATTTAGAAAAATGAGAACAGTTTAAGGGATTTGTAGGAGAACATCACACATATTGACATTAAAATTATAAGAGTTCCTATGTCTATGAGTTTGTCTCTGTTTTGTATTTAAGTTTTTTTTTTTTTTTTTTTTGGTTTTCGGTTTTTGGTTTTTTTTTAGATTCCACATATGAGTGATCTCCTATGGTATTTTTCTTTCTTTCTTTCTTTCTTTCTTTCTTTCTTTCTTTCTTTCTTTCTTTCTTTCTTTCTTGCTTGCTTGCTTGCTTGCTTGCTTGCTTGCTTGCTTTCTTGCTTTCTTGCTTTCTTTCTTTCTTTTCTGGCTTACTTCACTTAGAATGATGTTCCCCAGGGACATCCATGTTGCTGCAAATGGTGTTATGTTGTTATTTTCTATGGCTGAGTAGTATTCCATTGTATAAATATACCACTTCTTTATCCAGTCATCTGTCGATGGACATTTAGGCTGTTTCCATGTCTTGGCTATTGTAAATAGTGCTGCTATGAACATTGGTGTGCAGGTGTCTTTTTAAAGTAGCGTTCCATCTGCATATGTGCCCAGGAGAGGGATTACTGGGTCATATGGTAATTCTATTCCTAGTCTGTTCAGGAATCTCCATACTGTTTTTCACAGTGGCTTCACCAAACTGCATAAATACAAAACAGAAACAGACTTATAGATGTAGAATGCAAACTTGTGGTTGCCAAGGTGGAGAGGGTGGGAAAGGACAGATTGGGAGTTCAAAATTTGTAGATACTGATGGGCAAGTGTAGAAAGATAAACACGATTATACTGTGTAGCACAGGGAAATATATACAAGATCTTGTGGTAGCTCACAGCAAAAAAGAATGTGACAATGAATATACGTATGTTCATGTATAACTGAAAAATTGTGCTCTACACTGGAATTTGACACAACATAGTAAACAGTTCCCTAGAAGAAAAGATAAAGTACTTGAGTGCTGTTTATTCATCTAAACATTCTGAAACATGCAAAGACATCTGATATATATATATAGTCAAATATCATATATATGCTATACATGCACACATACACATAATCACAATACAACAAGTATGGAAACCTTATAACACTGGCAGTCCTCATTTGTGTAGCTGGTAAAGTGGTAGCAGCTAAGTTAGTAAATACCTTCTTCTACTATCTATTATGCATTCCCTTTTTATTAGGAAGCACCTCAACTTGTGGTGACTCTACCTGGTGACCCAGACCTTCATTCCAGAAGGGATGGACCATTAGTACTCCTGCTCAGACTGAGTTGTAATTTTCCATTGAACTTAATTACAAGGCAGAGTTATAGTAATAGAAACCCTAAAGAATCTCCTGTATTCCAGACATACTCTTCCTTTCAACCATTGTGGAATAGTTGTTCAATTTTCCTCTGGTAGTGACAGATTATTTGTCTCAACAAAGCTTAGGCATGATTCTGAACACTCCCCAAGCATATCTGTGCACATCCTTGTAAAATCCTTAGTGTGAACCCTGCAAAACCAGTTTAGGAAGGGTCTTTCATCCTTATTCTTGATTATCCTCAATATCTAATCAGCTTTATCATCCTTCAAAATCCACCAAGTGATGACAGATCAACCGGCATGACTTATATAGGATGCTTGTTAGGTGGGTTTAGCCACAATCATGCTTTTGTCATTTGCTCTTAGCAATTTTCCATCTACTGAACTCCACCTCAAAGCTCCTTATTTATAAATTCCAACTTCTTCATGCTGTATTTGGAATTGAGCCAGATCTATACCGACATCCCCTTTTCCCATTGCAGAATTCCTGAATAAAACCTGTTTTTACTTCTTTAAAAATTCTTGTTGCTATTTGGCAGTTACGATAGTGTAATGCAAATAAACTAGATTCATCCTGGAGCTTTCAGTACTCCTTTAGAGCCTTTGTATTCACTCCTGGTGATTGGGGATACTTTATTGAGTGTGACTTCAAATCATTGGTCCAGACAAATACATGTTAGAGTCCCAGACAAACAGAGGCTGTGTTAGAGTTCTGGGCCTCTCAATAAGAAGACAGATTGGAGTCACACAAAACACAAACTGTGTTAGAGTCCCAGGCAAGCATGCATTTGCAAGAAGCTGAAGGTTGGGTTAGAGTCCCAGCATTCTGTGTTCATATAAAGCTAATACTATTTAAGATCTGGGAAGAATCTCAGTGGACTGAATATGCCATTATTAAATACTTGCTGAGTATATGCTCCACCACTTTTCACTTCCTTTTCTTTTGGTCACAGCTTTACTAAAGATAATTTGGAAACAGTCTGGCTCCTTAGTCCTCTCCCTTCCTGTCCTTTCTGCTCCTGTTTCCCCCATCACTGCTTTTCATCTTTCCTCCAGTTCCCTTAAGTCATTTGATGTGTCCCTTCAAATCCTACCTTTTCCATCTCTCTGCACCACACAGACTTCTCCCTTCCCACCTAGCCCCTTGGTTCTTGACACTCACTTGAACATTAGGCCCACATGGAGGGTTCTCAGCAGATTAATATACCCCCTCAAAGCAACCACTTTGGACTTAAAAGAGAAAAATGTCTTACTAAGAAACAGAACTGTACTTTTTGTCAACTCAAATGGGTGTGTCAGCTGCTAGGGGTTTCCTCAGTTAGTGGCCTAAAATTTTACTTCTCTGCCTTCATCAGATACATGTCAAAGCAAAAGAAAATTAAAAGTCTCCTCCAAAATATTGATAAACAGGTCACTTTTATTTGTCCCCTTGCCTGGAACACAATTCAAATGAGAAGATAATGTGAGGATAAACCAGTGAGGTTTTATTACTATGTTTTACTGTCTCATATCTAAAATGTTTGAATGAAAGATGTAAAAAGTCTGTTTCCACATGTTTATAATTTAGGTATGTTCATGTGCTTTTGTGTGTGTGTTTGTATGTTATGTATATAAGTTTTTTTTCTACCTCTGGATAATATTATTGAATTAATTTATAAAATCCTTTAATGGAGTTTTATTCAAATTATCTTACAGATAAATAAGCACTTCTATAAATTAAGTGTTCCTAAACACTTGGAAATACAGTCAGCCCTCTGTATACAAAGGTTAGGCATCCATGGATTCAACCAACTGTAGATCAATAGTATTAAAAAAAAAAAAAAACTAGAGAAGTTTCCAAAATTCAAAACTTGGATTTGTCCTGTACCAGAAACTATTAACATATCATTTACACTATGCTAAACATTGTACTTAATCTAAAAATTATGTAAGTACACAGGAAATAGGATACAATTTTATACCATGAACTTGACCATCCATGTATTAATGTATCCGTGGGCAGTCTGGTGCCAATTTTCTGAGGATACCAAAAGATGACTGCATAGAAAAAAATAATTTTTTTAATAAAATTGATAAATTTATCCCATTTTATTTGGGACAATGTTTGTAATAAAGCTAGTTTCCAAAACTGTTGGTAAAATAAAATCTTGCAAACAGGAATGTCTTCAGATCAACTATAATGCAGGCATGCACCTTTATTCTGCCTAGGATTTCTAGGCAAGGAAGTTTAAGTTATCTCTCCTTGATAGTTAAGATTGTAAAACCAAAAATTCAAGCTAAGGAAAACTGTGCAATAAAATTAATTGCTTAATTCATTTTCAGCACAGTATCAAAAAAATAAATGAAACAGACTGTTTACTTACCTTATAATTTCTTTGCTTATGTGTTTTTTTTTATAGCTGCCTAATTTGTAAACAAAAAATAACTCAGGATTATGTATAGACTTGTTTAGTTCATGAAATTTTCATGATCAATTCAAACATAACTATTCATAGCACGTGATTAAATAGATGCAAATGAATAAAATTTCAAAATAAACTTCAACATAATTATGTTTTATATTAGTAAAGTCCACTAAAACTAGTCCTGCAAACTTTTTAGTAACTTGAAAATTTAAAGTTATACTAAATGAAGGTAAATAATTTATATTTGTTGAATATCTAGATCATTTCTAAATAAAATATTTAAACATTAATTGCTGAACAAACATTTATCTTCTTTTTTATGCTATTGAATTTTTTTATTGAAGTATAGTCAAAAGTTTGTCTACTTTTGGCATCTTTTCAAATACAGTAAAAAGAAGCTAAACATATTTGCGTCTGTTTGTAAAAAATCAATTGTACTATAAAAATGTATTACATTTAAAATTTATGAAATTGTATTAATAAATTTGGGTGCTGAAAGTGTAAAACCCACAAAGGGACCAGTAAGAACTGCCAGGCAGGGCCATTGCCTTCCTGCTTTTGTGTTTCTGTAAAACACCTTGCTTCTAGGAAAATGAAATTTATCCCTAAAATTCCATTGGTTCCCAAAAGATCATTCCTGATTGGTCCATTCTAACACTCCATTTGCATATGGTGTGAACTTAATCAAAAGCTAATACCCTAAAAAACCTGTGTAAACCTACAGATGGGGTCCAGAGCTTGGAGCGTTAACTTCTGTGGGCCCACTGATGTAATAATCCTGAGTACTCAAACCATCCAAGTGTCACTTGGTCTCTCGACAAGATTCAGGTTTCTGTAACATTTCTGGAGGCCCCAGTGAGATTCCAATCAGGCCAACACCTTGAGCCACCAGGATGGTGGAGCAACCCCAAAAGTGAACGAGGCTGCCTGCCACCTGATGGTATTCTGGGTCCTCTTTCACTGAGGTGGTTCAGTTTTCTGGGCAGCTGAATCCTGACTAGATTCAGTGGGTGGATGGACCAAGTCACCAGGGGATCAGGTAAGAACCTGAGAACTAGTCTGTAGTCAGGTCCTATCCCAGTGGGCAGAAGAGGAGACTGATCACCTCTTAAGGGTTCCCTAATTGGGAACATAGTTCAGGTATAGGTCAGGTATCCCTGAGTTGGAGGGGAGATGTGAAATTAAAATCTGAGTGTGTGTGTGAGTGTGTGTGTCTGTGGCCTGACCTGCTTGCACTTCAGGTTCGAGTCTGTAGCTCCAGGGCACTCTGCTACAGAGTTCAAGTGAGTCCCAACATGAGGTTCCATGGTGACCTCATATGGCACAGTGTGGTATCAACCCTTCGGGTTATTGATCAGAGTCAGTGGGTTATACTGCCCCACAAATGCTAAGAGGCACCTTCATCCCCAAGAGAGGAGTGCCCAAGTGGATACAGCAAAAGTCCCTCCCTTTGTCTTCTCTGTGACACTGGCACAGGGTGGCCACACAAGGAGGGAAAGGAACATAGATCATCCTATAAGTAAGTGACCCCTGTGCTCTCAGGGACTTGTATGAGACTTTTTTGAGAGTTTCTGATGTGACCATATCAACGGACATCTGAGATATCCTGTCACAATTAGTGAACCAGCCCCAGTACTGCCCTTTCTGTCTGACGTTGAGACCTCAATATTTGAGCCAGGGAGGGTTTCCCTAGGACTGGCTGCACCCCTCCTTGGAGGCCCCTTTTTGGCCCACTTGTTTTGTCACCGGCTCATCCAGGCCCCATGATTTGTCAGTTCAGGCTATAGAGAGGGCTTTGTACAAAGGCCCCTTAAACTTGTCCAAGCTCTAGAATTTGCCAGAGGTTTCTTTTCTGGGAGAAAACCTGACTCATTGGCAATGCTTGCAGCCAAGGAGATATTAGACCCTGTGAGTCAGCCGGCTTTTTGGGACTCCACTCTTTCAAGGAGTGGAGGAAACAGAGATACCTGGGTCACTATCCATGGCACCAGAAGCAGACCCATGCCTATAGTTAGTAAAATTTCTCAGATAACAATGGGGACCTCAAAGTTAAAGCCAACTGCTCCAGACTGCATGATTAAAAATTTCAAATAGGGCTTTTCAGGAGACCATTGTATTAAATTGATACCAGGAAAATTGCACACTTTGTGCAAGCTAGAATGGTCCACCTTTGGAGTGGGATGGCCCTCAGAAGGCACACATGAGCTGCCAACTGTCCAGACTGTATACCAAGTGATTACTGGCAGCCCAGGGCACCCTGACCAATTTCCATATATTGAATCTTGCCTGACAATTGCCCAAACCTTGCCTCCATGGGTCCAGTTCTGTGCAAATGGTCAGGGACAGTGTAGGATCCTCGTGGCCCAAACATTGAAGGTGAAAAAGGAAGATATGATGAAGCCAATCCTTCAGTGGGACCTTGAAAATGTGCCAGTGATGACCCCGACATGTATCCTCCCAGATCTTATAGATCCACCACAGTCATCCCTACTGGATACTCCACCTCCACCTGTGTCCCCACTGCCAGAACCCTCAGCTCTAAGCAAGAAGCCATAGGGAGGAGACTCCACTTGGCCCAGTGAGTCACAGCAAGCGGCCACCCTCCAGATGCATCTTCAGGAGATCAAAGTCCCCAAAAAGTAAGCGATGATGGCTCTGTGCAACCCGAATGCTCCATCCTATACTACCAGACTTTCAGCATGATGGACCTCTTAAACTGGTGACACCATGCTCTGCCCTATTCAGAGAAACCTCAGGCCATAATTGACATCCTAATGTCTATCATCCAGACCTACCAATCAACCTGAGACTATATCCATCAGCTGCTCATAACACTCTTCAACACTGCAGAAAGAAAGCATATCCTGACAGAAACCATAAAGTGGCTACAAGGACAGTCCATGGAAGGGACTCTAGACGCAGAAAAATGCAGCCCCCAAAATGAGATCAAACTGGGACTTTAACACCCAAGCCAGATGAGGGGCTTTGCATGAATATTGGTGCGCCTTCCTACATGGGTAGTAAGCTGGAGCAAAGAAGCCAACCAACAGGTCCAAGACCGCCATGGTGATCCAAAAACTGGATGAGTCCCCCACGGACTTCTATGAGAGGCTATGTGAAGTTTTTGCATCTACATCCCGTTTGATTCCGAGGCCCCTGAAAACCAGTGAATGATCAGTGCTGCTTTTGTAGCCCAGTCCTTCACTGACATCTCCCAAAAACTTCAAAAGCTGGAAGGTTTTCCTGCACTAAATTCTACTCAACTGCTGGAGGTAGCCAACAAGATCTTCATAAACCAAGACCACAAAGCCCAATGAGAAGCTGACAAATGGATGAAACAGAAAGTATCCCTATTGGCAGTGGGATGAGGGAGCCCTGATCCAAGCTGGCATCCCGCCCCCCCACAGAAGGGGGAACCATGTGCAAGGGCCCCACTGCAGCAGGACCAATGGCACACTGTAAGGAGATTGGTCACTGGAAAAATCAGTGCCCTCATCACAGATAGGCAAAGAATCTACCAAAGAGAAAGCCCCCAGCCAGCAAAGGAAATTACCGACCCAAGCCGCCTCTGAGGGACCTCATCATATTGGCAAAGTTTGATGCAGAATAGAGGGGACTGGGCTGCCTGCTCCTTGGCTCCTGGGAGCCCATGGTCGAGATGTTGGTGGGGGGCCACTGATGACATTTATGGTGGACATGGGGGCGGAACATTTGGTGGTGACTGAGAAAAAGGCAACTATCATGGGGGCTACCGAGGACCAATCCACTCACCCATTTTGCCATCATCAATCATTCCAGGTGGGAGAACATCTGGTCATTCATGAGTTTCTATACCTACCAGAGTATCCTATCACCCTTTTGAGAAGAGTCTTACTATGAAAACTGGGGGCTCAGATAATGTTCTTTCCAGGAAAACGAACACATCTGACTCAGAGGGAAGGAAGCTTTACTCATGATGGTGACCATGCCCTGAGAAGAAAAATGGCACCTATGCCAAATGGAAAGCACTCAAACACTGACTCTCTACTGAAGGAATTCCCCTCCATCTGAGCAGAAGAGGGACCACGTGGATTAGCCCAAAACCATGCACTGCTGGTCTTAGACCTACAACTAGGTGCAACCTTGGCCAGGCTGTGACAGTACCCCATAACTAGAGAAGCCTGTCTGGGAACCAAGAAGCATATCCAGAGCTTACATGATGAGGGAATGTTTATAGAGTGCCAGTCTCCATGGAATATGCCTCTCCCACCGATCAATAAGGCAGAAGGAAAAGACTATAGGCCAGTGCAGAATTTGCAAGTAGTCAACAGTGCTAAGACCATGATACATCCGGTGGTCCTGAACCTATATCTGAGACTTCTACTGGCCCAAATCAGACGGTTCATGTGCCTAGATCTCAATTACGCTTTCTTCTGCCTCAGGCTGGCACCGGCCAGTCAACCAATATTTGCCTTCAAGTGGGAGGACCCCCACATGGGCAGGAGAACTCAGTTGATCTGAACTTGCTTACTACAGGGTTTTAAAAATTCACCCACCCTGTTTGGGGAAACAATGGCCACAGACTTGGCTGCTTTCCTGGGAGAAGCTCTAAACTGAACCCTGTTTCAGTATATGGATGACCTGTTATTGGCCAGCCCCTATCAACAGAAATGTTGAAAGGGAGCCTGGGCCCTGTTAGCCTTGTTATCAGACACTGGCTATAAAATCTCTTGGAAGAAGGCACAGATTTGTAAAGAGAAAGTCAGGTATATCCTGTTTATTGCCTTAGAAGGACACCAGGCTTTGGGCCTGGAGCGGAAACAAGCCATTTGTGCTATACCTCAGCCAGGCACAAAGAAAGAGGTCCAAGAATTCCTGGGGGAAGCAGGGTTCTCCCAAATCTGGATCCCTGGTTTCTCAAACATAGCCAAGCCCCTGTATGAAGCCACCACGGGATCTGGGAAAGAACCCTTGGACTGGGGACCCAAGCAGAAGGGAGCTTTCGATGAGATCAAAGGACTGCTGATGTGTGCTCCTGCCCTGGGAGTATCAGACGTGACAAGAGAATTCAAATTGTTCATCCATTAAAAGAACCATACAGCCCTAGGTGTCCTCACCCAAGCAGTAGGGCCATGGCAGCGGCCCATGGCCTCTTTCAAACACCTGGGCTGGTGGCATCAGGATGGCCACCATGCCTATGAGCATTGGCTGCAACAGTAACCCTGGTCAAGGAGGCAGACAAGCTCACTCTATGGCAGTTTATCAATGTAAAGCTTCCACATTCAGTCACCACCCTGATGAACAGCCAGGGGCATCGATGACTGGCCAACACTAAGATGACACATTACCAAGGGCTCCTTTGTGAAAATCTCAGGATTTGCCTGGAGACAGTGAGAACTTTGAAACCAGCCACCCTCCTGCCTGAGGGAGAGGGCCCACCTGACCATGACTGTGAGGTAGTAATAGAGGAATTCTACTGAAGCAGGCCTAATCTGTCTGATATTCTGTTCCAGAACCCTGAACTTCAAATTTTTACAGATGGGAGTAGCGACATGCAGGATAGACAATGTAAGGCAGGATATACAGTGACCATGGCACATGAGATGATAAAGGCTGAACCTCTACCGCAGGGCTGGATGGCACAGAAGGTAGATATATGGGAACTCATCCAGGCATTGTGAGAGTGAAAAGGAAAGCAGATCAATAGTTACACAGACTCCAAGTATGCCTTTGCTACCATGCATATACATGGTGCCATACATAATGAAAGGGGTCTGTTAACAGCCAGAGGTAAAGAGATTAAAAATAAAGATGAGGTATTACAACTGTTAGAGGCAGTTTGGGAGTCTGCAGAGGAGTTGGTCATCCACTGCAAAGGACTCCTAAAGGGAAATGATCCCATAAGCAGAGGAAATTGACTGGCAGATCAGGCTGTGAGAAAAGCAGAGAGCCAACCAGGCCATGCCAGAGACCCTGGGAACATTGTGAAGGTTCTGCTAGCACCCAAGCTGCCAACACACCCGAGATACAGCTGGGAGAAAACCTATGGGCCAATACTGAAAGAGGAAGCAAAGGAGAGGAAGGATTATGGGTGATGCCTGACAAATGAATACACATACCTGAACAATTAGCCCAAAAGTTGACACTATAGCAAGTTGAGCTCAGCTACCTGGAAAAGACTGCCTTAGAGTCCCTGCTGGCCGGTACTATCTGATTGCTCAACTTCATCCCTCTGTGCCCTAGTTTTACAGTGCTGCCTCTTATATGCCCAGAACAATGTGAAACAGGAGTCAACTGGACCCAGGGGAATCCAGCGCTCTAGCCAGGCTCCTTTTGAATATATGGAAGTGGATTTCACTGAAATAGGGCCTAGCAGAGGATGCAAATTCTTGCTGGTTTTTGTCTGCACCTTTCCAGGATGAGGAAAAGCACATCTGACACATACTGAAAAGGCTAGAGAGGTAACAAAGGCCTTACTGAGAGACATTATTGTCAGATTCGGGATGCCATTGACCATAGGATCAGACAACGTACCTGCTTTTGTGGTGGAGATAGTGCAAAAAATGGCAAAAGCACTAATCATCCACTGGAATCTTCATGTGGCCTACAGGCCCCAGAGTTAAGAGACAGTAGAGTGCATAAACCAAACCATAAAGCAGGTTATGACCAACCTCGGGAAGGGAACTCAAATACCTTGGACTGACATTTTGCCCCTGGCTCTTCTGCATGTATGCTGTGCCCCTAAGACCAAGATAGGGTTCTCCCATTTTGAAATCTTATATGGGAAATTCCCACCCCTATTTAGACTAGGAGAAAACATTAAGGAGGTAGGAAGCTCATAACATCATAAGCAAATACAGGGCCTCAGAAAGACCATACAAGAGACCTATAGGTGGGTAACTGACAGGACCTCAGTGTTACTTAGAATGATACTATACCCCTACAAACCCAAGGATCAAGTCTAGGTAAAATATTGGACAAAGGAGCCCTTCAAACCAACTTGGAAGGGTCCCTACCCAATTAAGCACCCCAACATCTCATCTTTCAAAGTTGCAGGAATCATCCTGTGGATTCACCACAACAGAGTAGAGGCCTCAAGATGATGATGTCTGGAAAATCAACCAGGCTCCTGGAGAGCCACTAAAATTCAGGATCCATTAAGTGCCCACCACATCTGCTGGAGAACAGTGAGCCCTGCTTTAGCCACACCAAGAAGCTGGATAGTCAACTCATTGTGGAAGACTTAGGAAGTCACAAAGGATGAGCTGAGACAGATAAATTGAAATGCACCTTTTAAAAAGATTGCAACTGTGATGACCGATCATTGCCACCACTTGCTTTTCTCTCCCATAACATTCTGCATAGGACTGACTGTAGTAGCTCCTGCTGACTGGCCATACTCCAGGAGACTCCTACTTGCAATTTCATATCTTTCTGTGGTAGATGCCTCACAACTATCCTATGGCTGTGACCTGGCCCTCTCCTCAGGCAAAGCTAGGAATGGCCAGAATTGTAACCCTCAGCCTGCTTTTATGGATAAATCCCCTTTGCATGATGGAAGGTCAACCATCCATGTAGCCAGATGGTAACTGATATGGCAGGGATTGCCAAGCAGAGGGAATACTGGGCTTGCCTAAGAAAGGATACAAAATGCGATATGCCTACAGTTCCCCTCCTGGCCTATTAGGCCTCTCTGGAGGACCTAATGATGCTAACACTGTCTATAAGTGGGTTCTAGGCTATTCTCTGCAATAAAACTGAGAGGGCAGGAGCAGGGGGAGGACAATGTCCCCACTGATATGAGAGAGAAACTAGACTGGCCAGTCCCTCCACGTGATTATACATTGTGTATGCAACCAAACTAATGGGAAACTTCTCAATATGCTTCCAAAACTTATACAGTGATGAAGGCAATGAGATAGGATATGTTAAAGAGACCTACTGCAATTAAACTTTGTCATTCAACCAGACAACCCTAGATTGGGAACAATGGGGGGTGATGATGAATATGATGTATACTATATGAATAACACAGGATTAAATTTTACGTGAGGAGGCAGAGTTCATAATGTGACAAGATGGTACAATGAAACTATCCTACCCATAAACAGCATCAAAGGGGAGACCAGCCAAGAATATGTGGGGATAGGTCAGCAAACTGGGGCTCTCTTCAATATGACCATGGGTGACCTAATAGACAGAGGGTATTCCTTTATTTTACAGCTAGTGTTAACATCCTGCCCTATAGACACTGAGTGAGTATCTGCAGCCAGAGGAAAATTGATGCTCACTCCAGGAGTAAAGAG
Source organism: Camelus ferus (assembly GCF_009834535.1). NCBI lineage: Eukaryota > Metazoa > Chordata > Mammalia > Artiodactyla > Camelidae > Camelus > Camelus ferus. The sequence continues at coordinate 24,704,216 of NC_045722.1, read as the reverse complement.
AGTATCAAAAAGGGGGAATGAAAGGGCAAACCCCACAAAGAGACCAGCAAGACCTCCCAGGCAGGGCCTTTGCCTTCCCACTTTTGTGCTTCTGTAAAATGGCTTGCTTCTAGGAAAATTAAATTTACACCTAAAATTCCATTGGTTCCCAAAAGCTCAGTCATGATTGGTCTATTCCTAACACCACATTTTCATTTACCCCTAATATTCCATTGGTTCCCATTAGCTAACTCCTGATTGGTCCATTTCTAACACTTCATTTGCATAAGGTGCAAACTTAACCTAAACTTAAAACCTTATAAAAAGCCTGTGTAAACCTACAGACGTGGTCCAGAGCTTGCAGTGTTAATTCCTCTGGCCCACTGGCATAATAAACCTGAGTTCTCCAACACTCCGAGTGTCACTTGGTCTCTTGATGGGATTCAAGTTTCTGTAACACTGAAGAATGATAGTATGTGGCAACTTGTTTAAAAAAAATGCTTACTTTCTACTTTTCTCTGTAAAAGAATGTTGACTAATGGTTAGCAAATGTAACCAATATATGTAAATCCCCCTATGAATTATAACAGTAAAGGAAAAATTCCAGTATAAAAGGATAGTAAGATGTGTTTTGTTAAGGAAAGACATGATGGGTGTGTTTTTCTTATGAAAAAAATAGCGTAATTTTTTTAAAAATAAATAGATTGTATGCTTTTCTAGAATGAGAAAAAGTAAATAATAAGATGAAAAACTGAATGGATATTGTTTAATTGGGGAAGATTTTTGGGAAAGGAATCTTGGAAAAGAAATCTTGTATTGGCAATCTGGCATAGATTTGATGGATATATTTACATTATTTTTTAAGTTACTCATAAATTTAATACTACACTGATGTAACACAAGAAATGGGTTCTGTCCCTCTCCTAAAACAACAAAAAATTACTGAGATTATTGATCTGCTCTCAATAGGAAATTTTTTTAAAAGATTTTTCTTTACTCTTCAAGTAATCTCTCTATGACACCAAGATTTTGCTTCTTAAAATACTTTCATGTCCTTCTCTTTGTTGTAACAGGTATTTGATTACTTAAGAAAATCAAGTCTTCTCAATATTAAAAAAGCTAGCTCTTTTACAACTATGTACCCTATATGTGATTTTGACATCTCTTAGTTGTCACTTTGGTTAAATGGACAACAAAGGATTGTTTTATAGTGACTTCCACTTATTTAGTCAAGTCTCTAGACCCTTTTTACATATTTAACAAGTTCCCAAAATCAAATTTCAAATTTCGAACAGAGGCCTCTGGAAAAATCCCTAATTTGCCTCCCATCTTGAAAAAGAGAAATGCTAAACTAATCAGGTTTACTTCGTATTTTGAATTCCGTGCCAACTAAGAAGTGATGATAAACCTTCTTAGCTTATACATGTGTGGATATGTGTTATTATAAAGGTATTTACAACATAGCAAAAAGTTCACAGAAATCTGTCACTATGCTAATTGTATAGTTACTACCATAAAGTTTTATATGCCACAGAAATGACTAATTTTTCTTATCAAGTGAACTCTCATCAAAACTTTAATCATGACCATTTTAAGTCATTTGTCATTCACAGTTATTATTTGACTTTGATTTTTCTAAAAAAAAGTTTACAATTGGCTACAGTCAGGAATTATCACTGATAGCATCACTTAAATAACTTTGAGACTATGATTTTAGTCTGAGTAGAAATTCTGAAAAGAACTGAAAAGGCTAATGGAATCATATAACTGCTAAACCAAGAAAAGTGAGAAGAAAAATCAATTTCATGATTTTCAATGAATTAATGAATGCCATTATAATCCTTGATGAATTTATTTGAAACACTGCTGATTTTTTATTGTTTGTTTCTAAAAAGTTAAGGAAACCTTTTTTTCTTAAGCTCTGGGTAACTTACAGCAATTTGGTAATGTAATCCTTTGGGAACAAAGATGCAACAATGATTTTTACTCCTTATCTTTTGTCCTACAATTTGAAAACTCGTAAACAGTATTCTTAGTTTTATGGCAATATGATTATTTGCATAAATTCAATAAGAGTTTTTTCTCCTTGTGAAAAGACACAATCAGAAACATCAGTTATATTACTAAGGATTTGACTGGAATGTCACATTAGGGATAGATGTGTATAGAATGAGGTAGAACTAGATATTTTAAAGGAAGTAAAGTGGATTTTAAGGAGCCAATGCTTATAAAACCCATTGGAAATAACAGCCTGTACCTGTCTTAAAGGGTTTCCAAACTTACAGTTCAGTAAGGAAAGTCACTTCATGACAGACCCAAGAATCTCAAGATATTTTTGGAATTCCTGGAAGACAGAAACTCACTGGATGCTACTGGAAGCACAGGCACAGTTTCCTGGTGAGTCCTGGACTTCACTTTCCAACCTGGAGAAACACTGAATAGTCTTATGGAAAATTCCAGCAAAGCAAACTCAAGAGGTCTTGCGGTCAATCACTATTCTTGCTGCATTTATGTAAATAATCAGGCAGAGTACATTGAAACAAGATGATCTTGCAAACAAATTCATCTTACTTTGTTTCTGATTGAATGTTGGTGATCTTAGTGAGAAAAATTATGTTTTGATGGAAAACTGCACTCTACCCTTTTGGAATCCATCTTGGACATTTTGCCAGTAAACACAAAAGCCCAAGTTCTAGTTTATTCCAGTTTCTGCCTATGGCTCTCCAAATTAATGTTTCCAATTTTTCTCCCTTCTGATGTGGAATCGTGGACAAGTAAAACTTCCCTATTCCCAAATCTCTACAAGTTGTGGCTGGATGACTAGGTTTAAACCTCAGGAGATTACCATGAATGATCATGTGTGGGTAAACTTCATGCCTACTTTTGGGTGTACCACACAGAAAGTTCAACAGAAAACCCAATGTCATCACTATAGACATTTCAACTCAAGCCAGGATATCCATTGGATTACCACTGTGGTCTGTACCCAGTATACAAAGATGCTTTTAGAGCAATGTCAAGAAATCTCAACAGGCTTCCCTCTAGAAACAGAAATGGGTTTGTCTTTGTTTTTCTGCTATTTTCATAGAAATTCCACTTCCTTAAATGTTTGGTAACTAACACCATAGAGCATACCCTCTACTACAAAATATCAGACAACTTAACAGGCCTTTAATGAACCATACACAACCTAGCAAGAAAGGAACTCATGTTATTTTAAGGGACAAAGAATCTCTTTTCAATCCTTTGAACAAAAGGGTGGACTGACTGCAGAATTGACCCTGTTACAATTGTCATGAATTCCTGAATAAACCTGTTTTTACCATTTTAACTATTGTGCAACTATGGGTTTTCTCACAGAGTAGCTAGAATCAATCACCCTAGCCAGCACCCAAACTCCCTCAGTTGCACATTAACTCACAGTCACTAGAAGCCCACTGTGGCCAGGTGACATGCTTAACGTCCATCCAGGGGAATCACCACTTTGTTGCCCAGGGGAAGCAGTGCTTCCTGTGTATCTAAGAGCTCAGGGTCAACAGAGCATAAAGCTGGGGCCCCAGGAAGCAGAAATTGTACCTCTCTCTTTACCATCCCTTGATTCTGGACCCATGAAGCCTGGATATAAGGAAACAGTGCCCTAATGGCTGCTGGTCAGAGCATATACAGCCTACTCAAAAGCTCTGTTAAAGCCTTGCAACAAATGTCCTCCCACCTGGCTCCATAAGAGAGTCTTCTAGAGGTCCTTCCACCATTCTGTCAAACAAGCTACTTCAGAACAGTGGGGAATTCCATGCACATGGACCCACTGCCACAGTTCTTTTCTTACAGAATGTATTCACTGATCTGAAGCAATGATGTATAATATAATGTAACAGTGGACAAGGCATTCTTTAAGTCCTTGAATGATTGTTTTAACAGTAGTTTTGCATACAGGTAAGGTAAATCTGTACCAAGTTTACTGTCTATTCCAGTAAGTAAAAAATAAAAAATAAAAAATAAAAATAAAAATAAATAAATAAATAAATAAATAAATAAATAAATAAATAAATAAAAACTGCAGTTTCCATGAAAGAAGGATCCATTGTAAAGAGCCAGACCCAAGGAAACTAATTAATCTCCATAATCAGCTGAAAACACCAACAGTGCTCTGCTTACTATTGGAAGTAGTCATTATCATGTTTAAATCTAATCAGATTAGAGAGCAGATTCCTGAAAACTCAGAAACAGTCAGGTGACCCCAGCAGAAACACTTGGGTAAGTGTTGCTCATGGCAATTGCCCATCAGGGCTGGAAACAACATTTGCTAGGGCTTTGGTACCAGCAGTCTTTTCTTTTTGTTTGTGTGCTGGTTCCCAAAGGCAACTCCTTTCTGCATGGCAGGTGGTTGTACAGAGAGAAGAACACTGAAATTCTCCAAGAACTCCAGAACACTGAAGACTGGCTTGCAACAATGGAGCTGGGTGTCCCCTATGTCCATCTGTGCACTTCCTTGATAAATCCTTAGCAAGAACTCAGTTAAGTCAGTTTAGTAAGAGTCCCTCATCTTTCATGTCTAATCACCCTCCATATCAATCAGGTTTTGCCTCCTCCAACATCTGACAGGTGATTACAGATCAGCCTGGTCTGTATTCAGCAAGAACCCAATAATCTTGTTAGGTTGATGCAGGTAGAGTCACCCCTATAGTTGATACTTCCTCTTATAATAGTCCATCCACTGACCCATATCAGACTCCTTAGCTACAAATTCCCAGGTGTCCATGCACTATTTGGAAATGGACCCATTCCATACTGAGGCCTTCTATCCCCTAGTGCAACAGTCCAGAGTAAAATCCATTTTACTGCTTGAACCTGTGTCTTCTCTTTGACACTATGGTACTACAAATGGGATAGGATCAGACTCATCAATGGACCACTAGATCACTCACCCAGGAACATAACTGTGCACTTAGGAAGATTGTCTTCATCTCTGACTGATCAAGCATCCACTGATTTGTCCAACTCCCACATAAATATTCCAGACAAAGATCCTTTGAAGCTGGAGGCAACAGATTTTGTTTCTTAAGATTGGAATTATTTTCTAGAAGCTGTATTAGGGTCCCAGGAAAAGAAAGACTAGGGTACAATGCTGGGTTTTTGTGTTTGTAAGAAGCTGGGGTAGAGTCCCAGCTAAACATTAGCTGAACCAGAGTCCAAAACAAGCACCTGGGTGTAAGAACCAGGGCTAAAGTGATAGACCACCAGATACTAGACTGAGAGTCCCAAATTTCTCTGTTCACAAGTATGTAGGTACTGATAATTAAGACCTTGGGATCTTCTCCTTGGACTGGAGACCATCTTCAAGAACCCCTGCTAAAAATGTTCCCCATTAACTCTTTCTGCTCCTTTGTTCTTGGTATTTTTTTTAACTAAGGATAAGTTGAAACTTCAATGGACTCTTTGGGATATTTAAGGTCTTTCCACACTGGCTTCTCTAAAACCTGTCCCTTCCCATCACAGCTGCTTCTCCTTCCTCCTTTTACCTCTATAAACCTTCCCTCCAGTTCCCTTGATACTTTGACATGCCTCCCTTCAAACTCTTAACTCCTCCATCCTTCTGCCTACCAGCCAGACTTTCCCCCCCACCTCAGCCCCTCCATTCCTTGAAGTCACTTGAACTTGTCTTCCATTGAGGGCTCTTCATAGATTAAGAGACCCCCTTAAAGAATCACCTGAGGTTGAATAGAGAAAAAAAAAAGCTACTTGAAAGCAGATGTTTTACCTGTTCAGATGACTTGGAGACACTCAGAACACTGATAGATGTCTCTTCAGTCACTGACCTTAAACTGAGTCCACAGCTGCCATCAGAACATATGTCAGGGCAAAGAAACATCTTAAAAGTCTTCTCCATAACAATTCAGATGAAAATATAAAGTGGAGATGAATCAATCTGATTATATCACTATATTTTACTGATCTGTATCTAAGATTTATAGTTAAAACTGTGAGGTCTCTGTTGGCATGCCTGTATTTTCATGTGCTTGTGTATGTGTTCATACATGCAAGTTATGTATACTTGACGTTTGTCTAGCCATGCTAATACCCAGGTTGAAATTAGTTGATAAAATCCCACAAAGGATTCTGCTTAAATAAGCTTAGAGAAAAAAGCAAGTGCTTCTTACAGAATGTTAGGTATTCCAAAAACCATATGAAATACAGTAACATATTCAGTTTCTAAACTTTCCCATGGTGTGGGATAATCTTGTAGATAAATCTAAGTTTTAAATTGTTGGCAAAATAAAACGCATAAACTTCCAACTTGCCAGCATTAAATATAATGCAAACTCCCTACTTTGCACCCACATTTATTAGTGAAAATTAAGCATAAATTATCTCCACTAGATTTTTCAAATTATAGAACTATAAATCCATCCTAAGAACAAAATGTATAATAAAAATAAATGATGCATTTTTTTCAGCAATTTATGAAAAGTTAGAAAAGCTAAAAAACTCCAACCAAATGGCATTCTGGAAAAGGCATAGCTTAAGAAATAATAAATAGATCGTTGTTTCTAGGGGTTTGGGGAGAGGGAGGGTGGGAGGAATGAAGAGATGAAGAAAAAGGATTTTTAGGGCAATGAAATTATTCTGTATGATACTATAGTGATGGCTACATGTCATTACGCATTTGTCAAAACCCATAGAATTTTACATCGAGTGAACCGTAATATAAACTATGGACTTTGATTAATAACCTGTCCATGTTGGTTCATCATTTGTACTAAGTATGCCACACTGATGAGGGATGTTGAGGGTAGGGGAGTATATATTTTTGGGTGGAGAGGGATATGTGGGAACTCTATCTTCTGCTTAGTTCTGTTGTGAACCTGAAACTGCTCTAAAAGAATAAAGTATTAAAATTAAAAAAAAAAAGAATCACCTGATGCATGTCAAAACACTACAAATAAAAAAAGAATGAGGAAAAAAGGAGAATATGGTTAAATATTTTTTAAACCATTGAGTTTTCTTTTTCAGTTATATATGAACATATATATATATTCATTGTCACATTTTTTTCACTGTGAGCTACCACAAGATCTTGTATATATTTCCCTGTGCTATACAACTCTGTATATGCCTATCAGTATCTGCAAATTGTGAACTCCTAATCTGTCCCTTCCCACTCCCCTCCCCCTTGGCAACCATGAGCTTGTATTCTATGTCTATGCATCTGTTTCTGTTTTGTATTTATGTTCTCCTATATTTTTTTTCTTTTAGGTTCAACATATGAGCGATCTCATATGGCATTTTTCTTTCTCTTTCTGGCTTATTTCACTTAAAATGACATTCCTGAGGGACATCCATGTTGCTGCAAATGGCATTATGTTGTCATCTTTTGTGGCTGAATAGTATTCCATTGTAGAAATATACCATATATTTTTTATTCAGAGATCTGTTGATGGACATTTTGCTGTTACCATGTTTTGGCTATTTTAAGTAGTGCTGCTATGAACATTGGGGTGCAGGTGTCTTTTTCAAATAGGGTTCCTTCTTTCTATATGCCCAAGATTGGGATGCTTGGGTCATATGGTAAATCTATTCCTAGTCTCTTGAGCAATCTCCATACTGTTTTCCACAGTGGCTGCACCAAGCTGCATTCCTACCAGCAGTGTAGGAGGGTTCCCTTTCCTCCACAACCTCTCCAGCATTTCTCATTTGTAGACTTTTCAATGATGGCCATTCTGACTGGTCTGTGGTGATACCTCATTGTAGTTTTGATTTGTTTAAATGTTTATATTGATTGCTTTTGATATTTGGTACTTATATAATATGCCACCAAAAAAAGAAAAAAAAAACAGAATAATGGCTAGATGTGTTGTGTAGCTCATGAAACTTTCACAATTAAATCAAATTAATTGTTACAAAGAATTGAATTAAGCAGATGTAAACTATATAAAATGCATAAGGGAATATTTAATAAGTGTTTTATGTTTTATATGATTTATAACATGTTGCATAACAATCATGTATTTCACACTTAAGTTTTTTATATTTATGCTTATAAATGTCCATATAAAAACAGTTTCATTAACTTATTTGAAAATTTGAACTTTAAAGCTATATGACTGCAAGGTAAAAATGAATATTCATTGACTACCTACATCATTCCCTAATAAGGTTAATATATGGAAATTTAATTACTGAACATGTTTATCTCCTTGGCATCTTGATTTTATAGGGGTTAGAAAATCTAAATATTTTGGGGTATGTTAATAAACATGAGAAATTGTACTTTGACAAAGTCACATGCATGGAGGAATCTCAAAATTATCATGCTGAGTGAAATCAAGTATACAAAAAGTACATACTGTGTGATTACATTGATATAAATTTAGAAAATGCAAACAAATCTACAGTGATAGAGAGTAAGTTAGTGGTGGCCTGGGGTTAAGAAGGCAGAGAGTGACAAGAAGAGTGACAGCCAAGGATCACAATGTAACTTTTGGAGGGAATGGCATGGTCATTGTCTTGAGAGTCGTGGTGGTTTCCTGGGTATACAGGTCAAATTTAATATAAAATTAAGATTTAATTACATGCTAGATAAGGACATATGTCACTAAAAATTATGAAATAATCTATTCATAAATTTGCTACAGAATGGTACTGTTGGGCCAAAGTTAATAATTGGTTACTTCTGAATTTTCTCTGTAAAAGAAAGGACTAATGTTGAGATATGCTCATGATACATGTACATGAAACTACTTGGACTAATAAGGGTAAAGAAAAACTGTGTAGGCAAGGAAAGTAAGATGTGTTTTTGATGAGAAGAGTGATAAAAGATGTGTTTCTGTTAAAGGAAACAATGAACAGTTTTGTCCTAAAGTAAAATGATTAATCTAAAATAGAATAATTAATGATTAATGATTAATATTCCAGAATAGAAAAGAGGGAACAAATAAGACAAAAATGGAATGGATATTAAAAGCAAAACAAAACAAAAGTGGTAGAAAGTTTGTGGGAAAATAATCTTTAAAGGGAATCTTATAATATATGGTCAAATCTGGCTAATTTGAATGGATTTACTTATAAGGTTTTGAATAGATTTACTTATAATTAACCTTATAAATAGTGGTACACTGATGAAATATCAGAATTTAGTTGCCTGGCATTCTACAGAAAGAATGTTTTCTTAGATTATAGGTTTGCATTAGTAAGAAATGGTGAAAAAAAAAGTTTCTGTTTTACCTAAGTATTCTATCTGGGGAACCAAGATTTTGTGTTTTAAAATCATTCCATCTCCTTCAGGTTGTCTTTATCATTTATTTGACTACTTAAAAATAATTTGTCAATTTAAAAGAGCTACATTTTTTACAACCATGTCATTTGCTGTATTTGCTTTTGAAATATTTTAATTGTCACTTTGGTTAAACACATAGCCAAGTAAGGTTTCACAGTTGCCTGGGGTTGTATTTAGTCAAGCATTCAAATATTTTGATATTGCTGATAACTCCTCAAAACCAATTTTTAAAGGGAGTTTTTTTTATTTCAAACTGATTTGGTATTTCCCAGATACTCCACAGAAAACCCCCAAGGATTTGTCCCACAGCTTTGAAAAGGCAGATGCAAATAATCTGGTTTATTTGGTATATTAAATTACATGGAAAACACTATCACATAATAGTGAAGATAAAGCTTCTTAGGTTATATGAAGTGGATATATGTCACTGATACAGGTACTTCAGGAATGGTATGAGGCTCATAGAAATCTATCAACACTAGTTGTCCAGATATTATTATGTTATAATGTTACTGCCACATAAATAATTTTATTTATACAGTCAGCTCTCAGAAGAACTGTAACCATGACCATTTTAAGTTATTTACCACTCACACACAGTTAATGTGTTACTTTGAGTTTTTTTCCTGGAAGTTTTTACCATTAGCTACAGGCAAGAATGCTCTGTGTTGGCAGAATGTGAACAACTTTGAATCTATGCCACTAGACTAAGTAAGAATACCCAGAAGGAGTGACAACATTGATGAGTTACTAAAGCTGTTAACCACCAATCATGTAGAATAAGAATGAATTCCCTGTGACTGAATAAACTGATGGTGGGGGAATTATGATGTTTTAAACATTTTTTGAAACATCCCTAGGTTCATATGTTGTTTCTGTTTTTAAGTTTTCTTTTCCAGATTGAAGGAAATCCTTTTACCTTAAGCCAGGTGTAGCTTTCCACAATTTGGTAAAACATACCTTTGTGAACAAATATATAACAATTCCTTTTTATCCCTATCTGAAACTCCAGAATTCTAAACTTTCAATGAATATCCTTATATTTAAGGCAATACAGTTATTTGCATAATTTCAATTGTTAGGTGGTTTAGATAGAAATGAGCACTGGGCAGGGGGCTAGGAAGGGGAAAGGAACAATCCAGAATGCAAGGAACCTTAGCTGTCTAATTAACCAGAGAACAAGGTCAACCACAGTGCAGGGAACCTGAGTTATCTATCATTCAAACAATCAATCAATCAATCATGAAACAAGGATAGAAAAACAGGAAAGCTAAGGAACGGTGCCACTTTTCCTCTCTTGGATTAGCCCATTCCCAATTTTGGGGAGTTTCCTATCTTTCACTTTTATTTTTACTTCACTAATAAAAAAGAAAAAAAATCTTGCTTAAATCATGCTTTTTGTCTCGTCAAAAATTCTTTTTTGGGGGAGGTGGTGACTAAGAACTGATGTAATTCTTATTTCGCTATTCCTGGTATCATAAATTTTGGTGCCATGACTCAGAATGTGTGCTTAAACCTAATGTTTCTTCATTCATTTTCCCCTGCCTCCCTAAGGCCAGTGGAGCACAGTCTCCTAGGGTTGGCTGTGGAGGGTAGATCTAGGATACAGGGTGTGGAGCTCCAAGAACTGCTGGGCCAGTCAGGCAGCAAGTAGCCCATCTGGGTCCCTGCACTGGGCCAGTTACAGTGCAAGGGTACTAAGGCCATGGACTGCCTTCCCCTATGCCCAGCCACATGCATGCCTGCCCCAGTGCATTCTGCCACCACCAGCCCTGCCAGCCATGGAGCTCCAAGTAGAGATAAACAGGCTTGCTCTAGAACCACAGTAAACTAATCACTTCTGGCTTTTACACTGGACTGGCCTATAGAGAAGACCACTCACCACCTTAAAACAATGCTCAAAGGAGAAGCTACCAAATCAGGAAGAGTAAAAGATAACATTTGAATTAGACAGCTGCCCCAAGACAATGAATGAGGCCTGTATACCAATTATTTTATTACTCACACCTTAATATACTGGTCCCTAGCCTTTGCTGGGGATCCTTACTTCTGCTTTCTGAGCTCTACTATCGAATTGTCTAAAAAACACCCTCCTTCAATCTCTAACTCTCTTTTTCCCACTGATCACTGCAAGGTCCTATGGTTCAGATAAGGATGCCTCCCTCTTGGGTATTATTAACTTACTCTGTGACCTAAAAGAAAACTCTCAGTTCCCTAATGCATCTGGGGCCACGTCCATGTTGGCACTATTTTAACTTATGGTGCCCTGGTATCTCTTATAATCATACCCTGTTTGCCTTATTCACTGGCCAACTAGCATTTGGCCACCTACATGGCTTAAGTAACATTGTCCCTGGTGGCCTTTTCTAGAAAACACCACCATGACAGTAACCATGGGCTACAATGTCTCTGATTCCTTTCTGGCTTCATATCCTTCCAGGGACACTTGCTTAGGCAAGAAAACATCTCTGCCTTAGAAAGCTGAGCTTCTGGAGTTCTAGCTCAAGTTGTCCTCTCCTGCTGCCTTCCACATTCAGGAGCTTCCATAGGGACCCTCCAACCCTAACTCACTCCATGTTTTTGCTCACCCTGTCTCTGGTTATCCCAGTTGAGCAGCGATCCTGCTCCTGAATCATTGATGACCTGCGGGTTAAAATAATTTCCTTGGACTGCGGAGACTCCCGGCTTATGGTAAGACTGGACACTTTTCCCATCCAGTGAGGAGGCCGGGATGCTGAGTCCTCCTTCTGTGGACCAATAATCCTGGGAGGCTCTCTTTAGTCCATGGCTTCAGGGTACTCTTGATTACAGGCAGAAAACTGAGACATCAAACTATAGCCTGTGGCCTTCACCTTGGGAACCTGATCTCTGAAGACCCCCTTTTCCTCAGTATCCTGCCCTTCAGATGGGAAGGTAACAGTTGATCCATGCTGGGACACCCCTGGGCTACATCTTAGCCAAAAGCATGACTCATAAAAAGGTGCATAAATTCAATCACCTTTCTCCAGCTTAATCTTTTCAACAATATACAAGGCAAATGATCTAAAATACCATAAATCCAGAACTTTTATTTGCTGAGGGATAGCATTGATCTCTTAAAGGAATGAAAAAAATAAACACCTTTTCCATGGTTACTCTCAGCAATCTGCTGTCCCCAAAACCTCCTTGAGGGGGCTTCCTTAAATGTACATCCTCCCCTGCTCTCCCTACCATATACCCTTCATTTAGGGGATAAATATCTCACCAAATCTGCCCGTCATATTAGACAAAATCTCCAAAAGGAAATCCTGGAACCCGGAATGATACTTGATGAATGCTAATCAATGCTGCCACAGGATTCTTGTTTTTGTTTTTGTTTTTTTAGATCCGGTACAAGGGTCCAAGGCTCAGGAGAAGGAAAGAAGGAAAGATGCCAGACATGCTTAAATGATTACAGCCCTTCAAGGTCAGCCACCATTACTAAATCATCTGCCCCAGCAGCCCGAGACAAGCCTGATGATCAATATATCTGTCACTGACCTGGTCAATGGGCCAAGAAATAACTCCATAAGGACAAACCTACAAGATCTGCCTACTTTTGGTATAACAAGCAAGGTCATTGGGTGGCCCTCCATCCTCGAGTCAAACAGCCCATGGGGGAGAACCAGCCTGTGACCTGCAGATGGTTGTCCAGGACTAAAGAGGCCCGATCCAGTCAGCCCCAATGCAAGAGTTCTTCAAGTTCTTCATCACAGGGCTAGAACCATGGGGAAAAGTGGATGGATGTGGCAGTATCATTTTGGATACTGGGGCCAACTACTTAGTCCTGACTTCCTTCTCCAGACCCTTCTCTTCTAAATCCTACAACTCACATATCCTTCTGATCATTAAAAAGAATGGGGCCTATAGACTAGCCCAACATTTAAAAATTATAAAGGAGGCTGTGGTGACTCTTCATCCAGTGGTTCCAACCCCCTATGTATTACTGAAAACATACCTCCAGGAGCCCAGTGGTACACTGCCTTAGATCAAAAGATGCTTTCTTCTATATACCCCTTAGTCCCCAATCCCAATAATTATTTGTCTTTCAGTGGGACTCACCTAATTGGTGTCAACACCAGCTAACATGGACAGTACTACCACAGGAGTTTAGAGACAGTCCTCCCCTCATTGGCAAACTTTGGCCCAAGATTTACAGGACTCACAGCCTGAAAAAGGAACTAATCTCCAACATGTAGATGACTTACTTATCTGCTCCCTTACTTGAGAACAGACCACCCAGAATGCAATCTAAACTCCTGACTTCTTTGGTGAGCCAGGATATAAAGTTTCCAGATCCAAGGTAAAAATTGTCAAACAATAGGTAACTTATACAGCAGTTGTTCAGAGTCCTGCAAACCATAGCCTTTCCCCTGAGTGAATTTAGGGAATCTTACAATTCCCTAATCCCACTAATTGAAAACAGCTCAGGATATTTCTTGGACTAACAGGTTACTGTAGGCTTTGGTCTATAGACCAAACTCTGTATGAGAGTTTAAAGGGTAAGGATGACTCAGTACCTCTACAGTGGAGTCTTTCCCAACAGGAAGCAATGGAAAAAGTGAAAAAAAAAATCCCCTAGAAAGATCCCCAGCCATGGGACTTCCAGATCCCACAAGGCCCTTCCAGTTATACATTCATGACAGAGGAGGAATAGCCTTGGGGATCCTCATCCAATGGCTGGGCCCTACCCAACAGTCCATTGATAGCATCTCCAAGCACCTAGATCCCACTGCTCAAGGCTGATCATCCTACCTAAGAGAGTTGGGAGCACTCTCCACTCTCCTGGTGGAAGTTTTTAATCTAAATCTGGGGGCCCCTATACAAGCATATGCTTCATATCAATTTTTTGATCTTTTAAAAGGCAAGGGACATTTCTGGCTCTCAAACTCTCAAAAACCCAGATGTCACTGTCTCTGTTTGTGGGACACTCAATCCCACTACATATTAACATCACCAGATGACTCTCTTCCCTTTCACCTATGCCATGAGACTTTATCCATTTCTCTTGGTGCTAGAAGAGATCTCACTGACCAACCCCTGGAAAACCTTGTTGAGATTTGCTTCATGGATGGGAGCCACATATTCTTATAAGCCTGTTAGCAATCTGCAACTGCTTTTCAAGCAACACCACAAGTCAAACTTTAAATGGCTATACAACAAAATAATCAACCAATCAGCCAAGACAGCTTTTATACAAGCCCCTAATGGACACCGACAATTCACTCACCACCTGTCCAGTGACAGACAGCTATTTGGGATACAAATGAGGTCCACTGATGCCCCAAATTGGCAGGAAGTAGCTGCAGCAGTCATCACCCTCTACGTCCCAAAGAGTAGGAGACATATGATTACAGGTGGGGAATGTTAGGCAGTTTAGATAGAAATGAACACTGAGCAGAGGTAGAGGAATGGGAAAGGAACAATCCAGCACACAAGGAACCTGTGCTGTCTAATTAACCAGAGCACAGGGACCCTGAGCTCTCAATGACCCAGAGGTCAGGGAACTGGAGTTGTTAGTTAATCAATCAATCAATCAATCAATCAATCATGAAACCAGGATGTAAAAACAGGAAAGATAAAGAAAAGGTACCATTTTTCCTCTCTTGGATTGGCTGCTCCCAATTTGTGGGTGTGTACTACTTTTCACTTTTTTTAAATCACTAATAAAAAATCTTACTTATATCACACTTTTTGTCTCTTCAAAAATTCCTTTTTTTAAGTGACTAAGAACCGAAGTAATTCTTATTTTCTGTTTCCTGGTAATTAAATAATATTTCTTCTCCTTGCAACAGGACAGAATTGGAAACATTTATTATAACACCAATTCTTTGACTAGAATATCATATTTGAAATTGATATGCATCAAACCAGATGTGACCTAAGAACTTTAAGGAACTAAGGTTGACTTTAAAGATCCAATTCTTACAAAGTCCCTCTTGGAAAATCTATCCTGAACTACGTTAATGGGGTTTCACAACTTGAAAGTCAGTAAGGAAAGTCACTTTCCATCAGGACCAGGAACCTCAGAATATTTCTGAATGTAGACAAGTTCAGGATTTCCAGTCAAGATGGCCAGGTGGTAGGAACATAAGCTTACCTCTCCTTGTGACTACAATCAAAAAGAGCCTGGAACCTAGCAAATGAAATCTTATGCAATTGGAAACACAAAGAGGGAACCACCTTAGGATGGTAGGAGGGTTGTTCTGGTGATATAATTGGGCCCCCAACCTGCCAGGTGGGTTATCCAGAAGCTGAAAAATAATTAAACTACAGAGGCCCTCTCACAGGTGTGAGAGCTCTAAGTTCCACATCAGGCTCCCTAACTCCAGTACCAGCACTGGGAAGAAGAGTCCCCAGGACAACTAGTTTTGAAGGCCAGAGGAGCTTGGCTCTGGGAGCCCCATGGGACTGGGGGAAATGGAGACTCCATTTGCTTGGAAAGTGTACACAGAAATTCATGTGCACAAGGTCCAAGGGCAGAGGCAGTGATTTCATAGGAACATGGGCCAGACATGCCTGCTAGATATGGAGGATATCCTGAGGATGTGGGGGAATGCCTGCTGTTCATCCAGGGGACATAAAAGCTAATGATAGACATTCTGAGAGTGTTAATCTACATGAGCTTTCCTGGAGTCTGTCATCTTGATTGGATTATTACCACCAAGACCCAGCCAGACACAACAGCCTGTAGGGAAGCCTCAGGCTGATTAACATACAGGGTGGGAACACAGCCACACCCATCAGCAGACTTCCTAAGCCACAAAGGCCTCTAGACACAACTCTACCCATCTGAGGTGGAGGACAAAGATTCACACAACAATAAGCAGGCATGGGCTCCTCCTCCAGGAAAACTGCATAAGCCTATAGTCCAGCCTCATCCACCAGGGGCAGATACTAGAAATAAGAAAACAAGAACCCCAAAGCCTGTGGAAGGAATCCACAAACACATAGAAAGATAGACAATATGAGGCAGCAAAATAATATCTTTCAGGCACAAGATAAAATCCCAGAAGAAGAAATAAGTGATGAGGAGATAGGAAATTTATCTGAGAGTTAAAAATAATGATGTTGAAGATGTTCAGAGAACTCAAGAATAGATGCACAGGGCCAAGATTTAAGCAGAGGTGGAAAATATAAAGAATACCTAAAGAGAGCTGAAGAATAAAATCACTGAAATAAATAACACACTAGAAGGAACCAAGAATAGACTAAATGAGGTAGAAGATGGACCAATGAGCTAGAAGACAGATTAATGGAATGAACTTAAATATAAAAAAGAAATAAACTCACAGAAATAGAATACAAACTTGTAGTTGCCAAGGTAGAGGAGGGAGGGAAGGGATAGACTGGGAGTTTGAGATTTGTAGATCATAACAGGTATATAAGTGCTCTAAAGAAAAAAAGTCTATTTTAAAAAAGAATATTTGGGGAATGTACACAAAAGAGGAATTCACTTCAATCGGTATGATATTGTAGAGAAAACCTAGTGTAGACACTTGGCTTGACTTCATAGCCTCCAGAGGCTTTTAAAAGTGTAACATCAGGTTCCTTATGAAAAGTTACAGCAAAGCAAAATCAAGAGACCAGATGGTCAATCATTATTCTTGTGTACTTACATAAACAATCGGACTAAGTTTAATGAGGCTGGATTTATTTTACAAACAAATTTGTCTATGATTCTCTCTGATAGAAGAGATGGTGACAATAGAGGTAAAATTTTGTTTCAAAGAGAAACCATGATGTATAATTCTGGGTCCTATCATGCACATCTTGGCAGTCCTTGACAAATGCTGGATTATTTTAGTTTCCTCCAAAATATAACTAAAATTCTCCAAATTAGCACTTCCAATTTTTCTCCCTTATGACTTGGAATCATTGTGAAGGAAAACTGCCCTTTTCCCAAAACCTGACAAATTGAAGCTAGAAAATGTATCAGAAACTTCAAGGAATTCACAACAGGCAACTATTGTGTCTGCTGCTGTGTGGGTCACTCAGCAAGTTCACCTGAATTCCTGATGCCATCACCATGGACAGTCAAACTGAAAACTGGGACACCCATTGGATTTCCTCTGCTACCCTCTGTCCACTATCTAAAGGCGATTTGAGCCCAGCATATTCTTGATTGGCTGCCTTCTGGATTCCTTTTTTTTTTTCCACTATTACTCTTTTTTTCCTCTGATTTTCATAGAAATGACTCTTCATTAAATGCTGGATGGCTAGTGCCCTCCAGCAAATGCACTCTACTAACAAGTCTTAACAGATGATTCAGCTGGTCATTAAAGAACAAAGTGTGTCTGAACAAGAACTGAGTTTAGATTATTCAAAGGAAAGAAGAACATTTGTCTGTTTTTTCCTTCAACAAGAAAGGGTCTGATAAATATATCTGGTGGAAATTCTAACTGGAAAAGACACATGCACCCCAATGTTCAGAAAAGCACTATTTACAATAGCCAAGACATGGAAGCAACCTAAATGTCCATCAACAGATGACTGGATAAATAAATAGTGGTATAGATATATCTCAACCATAAAAAAGAATGAAATAATGCCATTTGTAGTAACATGGATGGACCTAGAGAACGTCATTCTAAGTGAAGTAAGCCAGAAAGAGAAAAAAAGTGCCATGTGATATCACATATATGTGGAATCCAAAAAGAAAATAAAGGACACAAATGAGCTTATTTACAAAACAGAGACAGACTCACAGACATAGAAAACAAGCTTATGGTTACCAGGGGGAAAGGAGATGGGGAGGGATAAATTGGGAGTTCGGGATTTGTAGATACTAACTACTATATATAGAATAGATAAAAATGTGTATTTCTACTATATAGCACAGGGAACTATATGCAATGACTTTTAATAAACTATAATGAAGAAGAATACATATACATATATATGTATATACCTGAATCACTATGCTGTATACCATAAATTAACAACATTGTAAATTGACTATACTGCAGTTAAAAAAAAGACTAAAGGCAGGTTCTCTTACAACAACTGTCTTAAAAGTCGTGCTGTAAGAAACAACATTCTCTCTTCTTCCTCTCTGCCATGTGCTCGGCAACCACAAAACAGCAACTTTGCATGAGTGCATCTCCATCCACATTGGCCAGGCTGATATCCATATCAGCAATGCTTACTGGGAGCTCTACTGCTTGGAACACGGCATTCAGCTCAATGGCAAGATGCCAAGTGACAAGAAAGTTGTGGGAGGATATGACTCCTTCAATAACTTCTTCAGTGAAACATGAGCTGGAAAGCATGTGCCCAGGGCAGTGTTAGCAGATCTGGAATCCACAGTCATTGATGAAGTTTGCATTGGGACCTGCCACCAGCTCTTCCACCCTGAGCAGCTCATCATGGGCAGAGAAAATGCTGCTAATAATTATTCCCATGGTAACTACACCATTGGCAATTAGATCACTGACCTTGTCTTGGATCAAATTCGAATACGGGCTGACCAATGCACAGGTCTTCAGGGCTTCTTGGTTTTCCACAGCATTGGTGGGGGAACTGGTTCTGGGTTCACCTCCCTGCTGATGGAACATCTCTCTGTCATTTATGGCAAGAAGTCCAAGCTGGAGTTCTCCATGTACCCAGCCCCCCCAAGTTTCCACAGCTGTAGCTGAGAACTACAACTCAATTCTCAAAACCCACACCACCCTGGAGCACTCTGATTGTGCCTTCATAATAGACAATGAGGCTATCTATGACATCTGCCTTAGAAACCCCAATATCGAGCACCCAACCTACACTAACCTGCATAGGTTGATAGGTCAAGGTGTATCCTCCATCACTGCTTCCATGAGAGTTGATGGAGCCCTGAATGTTGATCTGACAGAATTCCATAACAACCTGAGTCCTTATCCTCACATCCCCTTCCCTCTGGCCACATGCCCTGTCATCTCTGCTGAGAAAGCCTACAATAAACAAATTTCTGTATCAGAGATCACCAATGCTTACTTTGAGCCAGCCATCCAGATTGTGAAATGTGACCCTTGCCATGGTAAATAAGTGGCTTGTTGCCTGTTGTACTGTGGCAACGTGGTTCCCAAAGATGTCAATTCTGCCATTGCCACCATCAAGACCAAGCGTATCATCCAGCTTGTGGACTGGTTCCCCACTGGCTTCAAAGTTGGCATTAATTACCAGACTCTCTCCATGGTAACTGGTGGAGACCTGGCCAAAGCACATTGAGCTGTGTTCATGCTGAGCAACATCACAACCATTGCTGAGGCCTGGGCTTGCCTGGACCACAAGTCTGGCCTGATGTAAGCCAAGCGTGCCTTTGTTCACTGGTATGTGTGTGAGGGCATGGAGGAAGGAGAGTTTTCTGAGGCCCATGAGGACATGGCTGCTCTTGAGAAGGATTATGAGGAGACTGGTGTAGATTCTGTTGAAGGAGAAGGAGAGGAAGAAGGGGAGGAATACTAAAGTTACAATGTCACAAAGGTGCTGCCTTTACAGGGAAGCTTATTTGGTTTAAACATTAAACATTTGTGGTCTGGTCAGTTAATTTGTATGTAGTAGTGTATATTCTTGTATACAATTACTGACTTATGCTTTAAAACACAATGTTTTGTTACAGACCCAAGATGTCAACTTCTCTGATGAATTTGAATAAAGTATTCCCTTTCTTAAAAAAAAAAAAAGATTACAAAGAAGGGATCTGACAAGGATTAATTGGTTGGCCAAATTTTATTCAGACTGTTGAAACTTTTCCTAGGCACATATGGGTACCTCCCTGTAAAATCCTCAGCAAGAATTCTGCTGAGTGAGTTTTGCATGAGTTCTTCAACCTCCAGGTCTGGTCATCCTCGAAATCTAATTTTGTTTCACATATTCCAACCCCCCAGCAGGTAATGTTTGATAAGTCTGCTTCATTTTCAGCAAAAATCCCATATGTCTTTTTACCAAGAAATTTCCAATTCCTTGGTGTTTCCGATTAGTAATATACCATCAAGTGACCACCACTGAGCTCCTCTGATATAAATTCCCTCTTCCCAATTAAAATGGTCATGGTAACAGTTCTTTTGAGAGCTCACTGTATAAAGAAAATTATTTATGTGGCAGCAACATTATAACATAATAATATCTGGACAGCTAGTGCTGACAGATTTCTATGCACCTCATACCATTCCTGGAGTACCTGTATCAGTGACATATATCCACCTCATATAACCTAAAAATCTCTATCAGCACTATTATTTGACAGTGTTTTCCATGTAATTTAACGTACCAAATAAATCAGAATATTTCTGCATCTCCCTATCCGAAGGAGAGGGACAAATCCTTGGAGAATTTCCAGGGAGTCTCTGGGAAACCCCAAGTCAGTTTGAAGTAAAAAAAAAAAAAAAAAAAGACTCCACTTAAGAATTGATTTTTAGGAGTTATCAGCAATGTCAAAATATTTGAACTCTTGACTAAATATGACCCCAGGCAACTGTGAAACCATACTTGGCTATGTATTTAACCAAAGTGACAATTGAAATATTTCAAAAGCAAATACAGAATATGATATGGTTGTAAAAATTGTTGCTTTTTTAATTTGAGAAACTCCATTATTTTAGTAGTCAAATAAATGATTAAGACAATATGAAGGAAGGGGAATGATTTTAAAACACAAAATCTTGGTTCCACAAGCAGAATACTTAGGTAAAAAAATATATTTTTTGCCATTTCTTATTAATGTAAACTTGTAATCTAAGAAAATATTGTTTCTGTAGAATTGCAGATGACTACATTCTGATTTTGCATCAGTTTACTGTAATTTATAAGGCTAATTATAAAACCTTGTAAATAAACCCATTCAAATTAGCCAGATTTGACCATATATTATAAGATTCCTTTTCAACATTCTTTTCCCCACAAAATTCTACAACTTTTGTTTTTAATATCCATTCCATTTTTGTCTTACATGTACCCTCTCTTTGATTCTGGAATAATAATAATTAATTATTCTATTTTAGATTAATCATGTAGTTTAGGACAAAATTTTTCATTGTTTCCGTTATCAGAAACACATCCTACATCACTCTTCTCATCAAAAACACATCTTACTTTCCTTGCCTACAGAATTTTTCTTTATCCTTATTAGTCTCAGTAATTTCACGTACATGCATCATGAGAATATCTCAACCTTAGTCCTTTGTTTCACAGAGAAAATTCAGAAATAAACAATTATTAAATTTGGTCCAATAGTATTCTGTAGCAAATTTATGAACAGATCATTTCACAATTTTCTAGTGGCATATGTCCTTTTTATATGTAATTAATTCTTAATTTTATATTAATTTAGACTTGTATACCCAGGAAACCATCACCACTTTCAAGACAATGACCATGCCATTCCCTCAGAAAGATTCATTGTGACCCTTGGCTGTCCCTCCCCTTTGTCCGTCTCTGCCTCTTTATCCCCAGGCCACCACTGATCTACTCTCCATCACTATAGATTAGTTTGAATTTTCTGAATTTATATCAATGGAATCACACAGTATGTACTTTCTGTATGCTTGATTTCACTTAGAATGATCATTTTGAGATTCCTCCATGCATGTGACTTTGTCAAAGTACAATTTCTCATGTTTATTAACAGATCCTAAAATATTTAGGTTTTCTAATCCTTGTAAAAGCAAGATGCCAAGGAGATAAACATATCCAGTAATTAAACTTCCATATTTTCACCTTATTTGGGAATGATGTAGGTAGCCAATGAATACCCATTTTTTATCTTACAGTCATATACCTTAAAATTTAAAGTTATGAAATAACCTCATGAAATTGTTTTCATGAGAACATTTGTAAGCTTAATTATTATAAAACATAAGCATGAAAAATATGATTGTTATGTAACATATTATAAATCATATAAAACATAAAACACATTAAAATATTACCTTATACACTTTATATGATTTACAGTCTGCTTAATTCAGTTCTATATAACAATTAATTTTATTTAATTGTGAAAGTTTCATGAGCTAAACAGCACATCTAGCCATTATCCTAAATTTTTTTGGTGGAATATTACATAAGTATCAAATATCAGAAACAATCAATATAAATATTTAAACACAGCCTCCTTTTTTCTTTCTTTCTTTCTTTTTTGTAGTTTTTTTTAACATTTTTTATAGATTTATAATCATTTTACAATGTTGTGTCAAATTCCAGTGTTCAGCACAATTTTTCAGTCATTCATGGACATATACACACTCATTGTCACATTTTATTCTCTGTGAGTTATCATAACATTTTGTGTATATTTCCCTGTGCTATACAGTATAATCTTGTTTATCTATTCTACAATTTTGAAATCCCAGTCTATCCCTTCCCACCCTCCACACCCCTGGTAACCACAAGTCTGTATTCTCTGTCTGTGAATCTATTTCTGTCCTGTATTTACACTTTGTTTTTGTTTGTTTGTTTGTTTTTGTTTTTTTAGATTCCACACATGAGCGATCTCATATGGTACTTTTCTTTCTCTTTCTGGCTTACTTCACTTAGAATGACATTCTCCAGGAGCATCCCTGTTGCTGAAAATAGCATTATGTTGTCGGTTTTTATGGCTGAGTAGTATTCCATTGTATAAATATACCACTGCTTCTTTATCCAGTCACCTGTTGATGGACATTTAGGCTGTTTCCATGTTTTGGCTATTGTAAATAGTGCTGCTATGAACATTGGGGTGCAGGTGTCATCCTGAAGTAGATTTCCTTCTGGATACAAGCCCAGGAGTGGGATTCCTGGGTCATATGGTAAGTCTATTCCTAGTCTATTGAGGAATCTCCATACTGTTTTCCATAGTGGCAGCACCAAACTGCATTCCCACCAGCAGTGTAGGAGGGTTCCCCTTTCTCCACAGCCTCTCCAGCATTTGTCATTTGTGGATTTTTGAATGACGGCCATTCTGACTGGTGTGAGGTGATACCTCATTGTAGTTTTGATTTGCATTTCTCTGATAATTAGTGATATTGAGCATTTTTTCATGTGCTTTTTGA
This sequence comes from Camelus ferus, assembly GCF_009834535.1. Classification (NCBI taxonomy): domain Eukaryota; kingdom Metazoa; phylum Chordata; class Mammalia; order Artiodactyla; family Camelidae; genus Camelus; species Camelus ferus. The sequence continues at coordinate 24,680,939 of NC_045722.1, read as the reverse complement.
TCATTTGTATGTCTTCCTTGGAGAATTGCTTGTTTAGGTCTTCTGACCATTTTTGGATTGCGTTGTTTATTTTTTTGTTATTGAGTTGTATGAGCTGCTTATATATTCTGGAGATCAAGCCTCTGTCGGTTTCACTTGCAAAAATTTTCTCCCATTCCGTAGGTTTTCTTCCTGTTTTACTTCTGGTTTCCTTTGTTGTGCAGAAGCTTGTAAGTTTCATTAGGTCCCATTTGTTTATTCTTGCTTTTATTTCTTCTAGTAGACAATTTTTGAGATGTATGTCAGGTAATGTTTTGCCTATATTTTCCTCTAGGAGGTTTATTGTATCTTGTCTTATGTTTAAGTCTTTAATCCATTTTGAGTTGATTTTTGTGTATGGTGTAAGGGAGTGTTCTAGCTTCAAAGACGTCTCAACTAGATTGCTATTCTGCTTAAAATTGCTTTTCTATTATTGATTATACACTGTTTTCAAGCATTTTTTCCCTCCCTTCTTTTAAAATTCTCTTTTATCTTTTGTTAAAATCTGTTATATTTTCTATTACCTTTTAAATATTTACTTTTTAAACAATTATATATGTCTCCAGTTTTAATCCCTTTAGAATTTTTCTCATAAAATATTTTTATTTTTATTACTTCTAAAAAATCCATCTCATTTCATTTTTATTTCTCTTGGTTTTGATCTCCTTTTATTGATTATACACAGGTATCAATTATTGTTTTCTGATCTTTTCTCCTTTTTTTTTTAAGGTTTTTAAGCAGATGTCTCAACTCAATTACTATTCTGCTTCAACTTGCTCTTTTATTATTGATTATACATTGTTTTCATCCCTTTTTTCTCCATTCTTTAAAATTCCCTCTCTTTTTTCGTTTGTTTTTTATTTTTATTCCTGCATAGGCTTTAGATAGTTAAATAAATAAACCCCTTAAGGACCATAATAGATAACTGATACTCATTAAGCCACAGTGCCACAGAGATATAAGCAATATGATGAAGCAGAGGAGCCACTCCCAATTAAAACAGCAAGAGAGGGAGGAGGCCAAGATGGCAGAGTAGTAGGACGCTCATAGTTCACCTTCTCACACAAATAAATCAAGTCTCACATCCATGGACCCACTCAGCCAACCAGAGAAACTGTGGAATTCCTAAAGAATATTGTCCTCTTCAAAAAACAAAGATGCCAGAATCTTGTAGGAGAAAAGGAAAAAAGAGAGAAGAAAAGGCAAAACAGTGTGGGACCGGTCCTGCGGGGAGGAAGCAGCAAAGGAGGACTAGCACCCTTTCACTGGGTCAACCCCTATACAACGGAGAGACCAGTGGATAGAGGGGGAATCTCCAAGGCTTGGCTCTGCCCCAAGCACACCTTGACCAACAGAACTAAGTTAAACAGGCACAGAGTGTTCCTGCATCACCCAGCCAGTCACCAGCCAGTAGCTGGGGGCTGGGACAGGCTGCCTGAGCTGGGCAGAGGACTGGGGTGGCTGAACTGGGGAAGCCCTAGGGGACTGCAGGGGGCTGCATGCCATGGATGAGTGGGTGCACAGGGCAGAACAACCTGGGCCCTCCATAAAAAAACAAGGCTGATGTACCCTGGGGGAAAGGGTGCATAACCCCATATCTGAACACCCGCTGAAGGTTTTAGGTGAAGAGAGGTGGGGCTCAGGCACAACAGCCATGTCCTCTGGCACTTAGCACCCAGGTGGGGGCAGAGGTGAAATCTGAACCTGCATCTAAGGGCTCAGCAGCCTCAAAGGCCAGTGACCTTTTTACAGCCTGAGGCAGATAAAATCCTTTTGCCCTAGTACCGCACAGAATTTGCACCACCAAGACAAACAAGGAGCTTAATTTAAGCACGGAGCAGGGGCAGGGCTGTTCCACAGTCTTCCCTGAGCCCCCTTGTGGAGCGCCGACCTGAGGTGGAGCATGGAGCAGCACGGAGCACACAGTGGCACAAAGCTGAGGAAGGTCCGGTGCCGAGAGAGGACTGGTGGCCACCAGCCTTCCTGGCAGGAATGCTGCATCTGACCGTGGTGCTTGGTGGGGCATGATCTGCTTGCTGACAGGCACTGGGAGGAGCACAGACAAGGGTGCCAGCTGAGGGCCTCTGGAAACAGCAAGCTGAGTTCAGGAAACAGGGTGAAGACAGAAAGACTTCTCATTAAGAGCACGCAGTCTCCAGTAGAACACCCTCCATTTTTTTTAATCTGTTTTTACCTGTTCTATTTTGTATTACCTTTTTAATTTTCACTTTTTAAACAATTATATATGCTTCTAGTTTTAATTCATTTAAGTTTTTCTTTTAAAGTAGTTATATTATTATTTTTAAAAACCTACCTGATTTCATTTTCATTCCTTTTGGTTTTGACCTCCTGTTATTGATTATACAGAGGCTTCAAATATTATTTTTTGATTTTTTTTCCTTTTTTAAGGGTTTTTTTTTTTAAAAAGACATCTCAACTCAATTGCTAGTCTGATTTAAATTGCTCTTCTATAATTGATTATACACTGTTATCAAATCTTTTTTCTCACTTCTTTTAAAGCACTCTCTTTATTTTAACTTCTTTTATCTGTTCCATTTTCTATTACTTTTTTTAATTTCTACTTTCTGAACAATTGTATATGCTTCTACTTTTAATTCCTTTAAAATTTTCCTTCTAAAGTAGTTATGTTATTACTATGTTAAAAAAAATCCACCTGATTTCACTTTCATTTCTTTTGGTTTTGATCTCCTGTTATTGATTATACATACATTTCAAATATTGTTTTTTCATCTTTTTTCTTTTTAAGAGATTGTAAAAAGACGTCTCAACTCAAATGCTAGTCTGACTAAAATTGCTCTTCTATAATTGATTATACACTGTTTTCAAACTTATTTTATCTCCCTTCCTTTAAAATTCTCTTTATCTGACTCTTTCTCTTTTTTTAAGGTATATTCCTACATAGCCATTAGATAGATAAATAAATTTACTCCTTAAGGACCACAATAGATAACTGATACACCGTAAGACACAGTGCCACAGAGATATGAGCAAGGTGAAGAAACAGAGAAACCATTTATAATAAAAAGAACAAGAGAAAACCCCTGAAAGAACAATCAATTAAATAGATATTGATAGCCTACTAGATCAAGATTTCAAAAAAAGAGTGATTAAAGTACTGAAGGAACTAAAATAGATAGTGTTTAAAGATATAAGATATGTCACAAATGAAATGGAAGCTATAAAGAAACAAGAAACAAGTAGAATTGGTAAACACATTGGCTGAGATGAGAACAGATTTAAAGGCTGTGCAAAGCACACCGGATAATGCAGAGGAATGAAAAAGTGACCTAGACGACATGACAACAGAAAGCACCCAATCAGAACAACTGTGAGATACACAAATAAAAACAAATGAAAATAGCATAAGGGAACTATGGGATAATATAAAGTATGCTAATCTTTGCATAATAGGAGTCTCAGAAGGAGAAGAAAGAACCAAGGGGATTGAAAAGGCATTCGAATAAATCATGACTGAAAACTTCCCAAACTTAAAGAGGGAATCAGATATCCAAGTACAGGAAGTTAAGAGGTCTCAAACAGGAAGAACCCAAACAGACCCACACGAAGACATATAATCAAGATGGTCAGAGTCAAGGATAAAGAAATGATCCTAAAGGCAGCAAAAGAAAAGCAAAGAGTGAGTAACAAGGGAATCCCCATAAGGCTCTCAGCTGATTTTTCTATACAAACACTACAGGCAAAAAGGGAGTGGCAAGATATATTCAAAGTTCTGAATGAAAAGAAAAAAAACTTCAGCCTAGGATACTTTATTCAGTAAGGCTATCATTTAGTATAGAAGGAGAGATAAAGAATTTCACAGACAAGCAAAAACAAAAAGAGTTTAGCAACACTAAACCCATGCTAAAAGAAATACTCAAAGATCTACTCTAAGCAGAAAAGCAGCAGGATGCTACAGAAATGAGAAAAACATAAAAAGGTGATAGCTAATAAATTACAAATATAATAAACACAAAATTGTAAAAGAAGTCATTGAAATCATTAAGAGTGGGAGAGGGAAGCAAGAAAATATAGAGTATTTTTTTCTTCCTTTTTAAATTTTTTGTTCTTGGTAGGATGGGTTCAAGATATAGTAATGGGCTAATAGATTTAAAAAAAAGGGGGTACCCACAAGCCAAAAAGTTACAAGGGAGTCACAAAAACTAAATAAAATCCATGATAATGCAAAGGAAAATTACCAAACCACAAAAGGAAGAAGAAAGGAACAAAGAGGATATACCAATTCAACTGCAAAGATAAGTTCAAAATGGCAATAAACACTCATCTATCATTAATTACTGTAAATGTTAATAGACAAAATGCTCTAGTCAAAAGACATAGAGTGGCAGACTGGATAATAAAGCAAGAACCTTCAATATGCTGCATACAAGAGACCTACTTTAGGGAGAAACACACATATAGATTGAGAGTGAAAGGATGGAAAATGATATTCCATGCAAATGGAAAAGCCAAAAAAGCAGGTGTAGCAGTACTGATTTCAGACAAATTAGACTTTAAAACAAAGGCCAAAAAGAAAGATAAAGCAGGACATTTTATAATGATTAAAGGAGTAATACAAGATGAGGATATTACAATTGTTAATAAATATTCACACAATATAGGGGCATCTAAGTACATAAAACAAGTACTAACTTAGATAAAGGAAGATACTGATGGGAATACAATCATAGTTGGAGATTTTAACACCGCATTAACATCTCTAGACAGATCTTCCAGACAGAAAATAAACAAGGCAACAGAGAAATTAAATAATACAATAGAAAAATTAGATTTGGTGGATATTTTCAGAGCATTACACCCCCTCAAAATAGGATATACATTCTTTCCAATGCACATGGAATATTTTTAGGATTGATCATGTACTTGGGCACAAAATAAACCTCAACAACTTTAAGAAGATAGAAATTATCTCAAGTATATTTTCTGACCACAATGCCATGAAACTAGAAATCAACTACGAAGAAACAAAACAGAAAAAAATGAAAGCATGGAGATTAACAACATGCTATTAAAAAACCAATAGGTCAACGATGAAATCAAAGTTGAGATTAAAAAATAACTTGAGACTAATGAACATGAAAGCACAAGCACACAAAATTTATGAGACACAGCAAAGGCAGTGCTACTAGGGATGTTTATAGTGATACAGGCCTTCCTCAAAAAAGAACAATCTCAAATAAACAGTTAAACCTACCAACTAAAAAACTAGAAAAAAAAGAACACAAAACCACAAATGGCAACAGAAGGAAGGAAATTATAAAGATCAGGGAGGAAATAAATAAAATACAGATTAAAAAAATAGAAAAATCAATCAAATCAAAAGCTGGTTTTTTGAAACAGTAGATAAAATAGAAAATCCTCTGACCAAACTCACAAAGAAGAAAAAAGATAGGCACAAATTAGCAAAATAAGAAAGGAAAATGGAGAAATTACACCAAACAAAATATAAACATAGAATATCATATAAGAATATTATGAAAAACTATATGGAACCAAACTGGATAACCTAGAGGAGATGGACAAGTTTCTGGAAACATACAGTCCACCAAGAATGAATCAAGAAGAAACTGACCACTTGAACAAACTGATCACTAGAAATGAAATCGAAATAGCAATAAAAAACCCTACATATAAAAGTCCAGGTTCGGACAGCTACACTGGGGAATTCTACCAAACATACAAAGAAGAACTCAAACCAATCATTCTCAAACTCTTCCAGAAGATTGAAAAGGAGGGAAGACTCCAAAACTCATTCTATAAAGCCACCATCACCCTGATACCAAAACCAGGCAAGGAAACGACAAAAAAAGAGAATTATATGCCAATAGTACGGATGAACATGTATGCAAAAAATCCTCACCAAAATATTAGCAAATAGAATCTAACAGCACATAAAAAAGATTATACAACATGATCACTTTGGGTTCATCCTGGGGACACAAAGGTGATTCAACATATACAAATCAATCAATGTAATACATCACATCAACAAGAAAAAGGACAAAAACCACATGATCATCTCAATAGATGCAGATAAAGCATTTGATAAAAATCAACACCCATTTATGATAAAAACCACCCAAAGTGGGTATAGAGGGAATGTATCTCAACATAATAAAAGCTATAGATGACAAATCTACAGCCAGCACAGTACTCAATGGTCAAAAATTCAAAACCTTCCCAATAAAATCTGGGACAAGATTAGGATGCCCACTATCACCACTCCTATTCAACAGTCTTGGAACCTTTAGCCACAGCAATCAGACAAGAGAGATAAATAAAACAGATCCAAATTGGGAAATAAGAGGTTAAAGTGTCACTATATGCAGATGACATGATACTATATACAGAAAATTCTAAAAGGTCCACACAAAACTACTAGAAATAATCAAAGAATTCAGCAAGGTAGCAGGTTACAAGATTAACGTTCAAAAAGCAGTTGCATTTCTTTACACTAATGATGAATAAGCAAAAAAGAAAGAAAAGAAACAATTCCCTTTAAAATAGCACTCAAAGTAATAAAATGCCTAGGAGCAAATCTAACCAAGGAGGTGAAAAACTTATACATGGACAACTATAAACCATTGGTGAAGGAAATTACAGAAGACTTTAAAAAATGGAAAGATATCCCATGCTCCAGGATTGGAAGAATCAATATTGTTAACATGGTTATACTCCCGAAGGCAATCTACATATTGAATGCAATCCCTATCACATTACCCAGGACATATTTCACAGAACTAGAACAAATCATTAAAAATTTTTACAGAACCATCAAAGACCTGGAATTGCCAAAGCATTACTGAAGAGAAAGAAAGGGTCTGCAGGAAAAAACTCTCCCAGACTTCTGACAATACTACAGAGTTAAAGTATTCAAGACAGCATGGTACTGGTACAAAAACAGACATATGGACCAATGGAACAGAATAGAGAGCCTAGAAATGAACCCACAAACTTTTGGTCAACTAAATTTTGACAAAGGAGGCAAGAATATACAATGGAATAAAGACAGTCTCTTCAGCAAATGGTGTTGGGAAAACTAGACAGCAGCAATGTAAATACATGAAACTAGAACACTCCCTTACACCATATACAAAAATCAATTCAAAATGGACCAAAGACTTAAACATAAGAAAAGATACCATAAACCTCCTAGAAGACAATATAGGCAAAACATTATCTCACATACATCTCAAAAATGTTCTCCTAGGACAGTCTACCCACACAATAGAAATAAAAGCAAGAATCAACAAATGTGACCTAATGAAACTTACAAGCTTCTGCACAGCAAAGGAAACCATAAGTAAAACAAAAAGACAACCTATGGAGTGGGAGAAAATGTTTGCAAATGAAACCGATGAACGCTTGATATCCAGAATATATAAACAGCTCATATGACTTAATAAGAAACAACCAAACAACCCAATCCAAAAATGGGCAAAAGATCTAAACAAGCAATTCTCCAAGGAAGACATACAAATGAAAATAGGCACATGAAAAAATGTTCAATATCACTAATTATCAGAGAAATGCAAATCTAAACTGCAATGAGGTATCACCTCACACCACTCAGATGATCATCATTCAAAAATCCACAAATGACAAATGCTGGAGAGGCTGTGGAGAAAGGGGAACCCTCCTACACTGCTGGTGGGAATGCCGTTTTGTCCAGCCAGTGTGGAAAACAGTATGGAGATTCCTCAAAAGACTAGGAATAGACTTACCGTATGACCCAGGAATCCCACTCCTGGGTATGTATCCAGAAGGAACCCTACTTCAAGATGACACCTGCACCCCAATGTTCATAGAAGCACTATTTACAGTAGCCAAGTCATGGAAACAACCTAAATGTCCATCAATGGATGACTGGATAAAGAAGCAGTGGTATATTTATACAATGGAATACTATCCAGCCATAAAAACTGACAACATAATGTCATTTTCAGCAACATGGATGCTCCTGGAGAATGTCATTCTAAGTGAAGTAAGCCAGAAAGAGAAAGAAAAATGCCATATGAGATCGCTTATATGTGGAATCTAATAAAACAATAAAAATGAATACAAAATGGAAACCAACTCATAGATATAGAATACAAACTTGTGCTTGCCATTGGGGACAGTGGATAGAAAGGGACTGGGATTTCTAAATGTAGAATATATAAGCAAGATTGTGCTGTGTAGCACTGGGAAATATATACAGGATCTTGTGGTGGCTCACAGTGAAAGATAATGTTACAATGAATATATGTATTTTCATGAATAACTGGAAAATTGTGCTTTATACTGGAATTTGACACAACACTGAAAAATGATTATAACTCAATAAAAAATGTTTAAAAAAAAAGAAAGTGAAACTCAAAATCACACACACACAAAATTTATCCTTAGGAAAAAATACCAATAATGAAGGAGCAGAAAGTGTTAATGGGAACATTTTCAGCCGGTGTTCAAAAAATGGCCTCCAGTCCAAGGAGAAGCTCCCAAGGTCTTAATAGTTGATACCCAAAAACTTATGAACAGGAATTTGGTACTCTCAGTCTAGTATCTGCTGGTCTAGCATGCTAACCCAGGTTCTTGCACCCAGGTGTTTGTTTTAGACTCTGATTCAGCTAACGCTTGGCTGGTACTCTAACCTAGGTTCTTACAAACACAAAAAGCCCAGCATTCTAACCTAGGTTTTCTTTGCCTGGGGCTCTAATACAGCTTCTAGAAAATAATTCAAATCTTAAGAAACAAAATCTGTTGCCACCAGCTTCAAGGTATCTTTGGAATATTTGTGTAGGAGTTGGACTCACCAGTGGATGCTTGATCATTCAGAAATGAAGACAGCATCTTCCTAAGTGCACAGTTATGGTTCTGGGTGAGTGATCTAGTGCTCCATTGATGAATCTGATCCTATCCCATTTGTAGTACCATAATGTCAAAGAGAAGCCACAGGTTCAAGCAGTAAAACAGATTTTACTCAGGACTGTAGCACTAGGGGAAAGGAGGCCTCAGTATGGAATTGGCTCATTTCCACATATTGCATGGACACCTGGGAATTTATAGCAAAGGAGTGTGTTGTGTGTCAGATGGACTATTATAAGAGGAAGCATCAAGTGTAGGGGCAATTCTTCCTGAATCAACCTAACAGGAATCTTGGATTCTTGCTGAATACAGGCCAGGCTAATCAATAATCACCTGTCAGATGGTGGAGGATGCAAAACCTGATTGATAAAGAGAGTGATTAGACATGGAAGATGAGGGACTCTTGCTAAACAGACTTAACTGTATTCTTGCTATGTAGTTTGCAATGAAGTGCACAGGGAGACATAGGGGACACACAGCTCCTTTTGTTACAAGCTGGTTTTCAGCATTTTGGAGTTCTTGGAGCATTTCAGTGTTCTTCCCCCTGCACAGCCACCTGCCATGCAGAAAGGAGTGTCCTTTGGGCACCAGCACACAAACAGGAGGAAGAGGACTGCTGGTATCAAAGCCCTAACCAGTGTTGTCTGCAGCCCTGATGGGCAAATGAACTTAATTACCATAAGCAACAATTAGCCCAGTGTTTCTGTTGGGGTCATCTGATTGTTTCTGGGTTTTCTGGAATCTGCTCTCTTATCTGATTAGATTTAAAGATGATAATGATTATTTCCAATACTAAGCAGATCACTGGTAAACAATGGTGTCAGCTGATTATGGAGATTATTTAGTTTCCTTGTGCCTGACTGTTTACACTGGATCATTCTTTCATGGAAACTGCAGTGTTTTTATTATTTTTTCTTTCTCCCTTACTGGAATAGACAGTAAACTTGATACAGCTTTGCCTTATCTGTATGCAAAACCACTGACAAAACAATCATTCTTGGAATTAAAGAATGCCTTGTCCACTGTTATGTTATGTTATGTTATACACCATTGTTTCAGATCAGTGAACACACTTTGTAGCGAAAGATGTGTGGTAGTGTATCCAAGTACATGTCATTCCCCACCATTCTGAAGTAGCTTGTTTGACAGAGTAGTGGAGGGGCTTTTAGAAGGCTCAGTTACGGAGCATTTGTTGCAAGGCTTTAAAAGGGCTTTCGAGTAGGCTGTATATACTCTGAATCAGCAGCCATTAGGGTATTGTTTCCTTCTATCCAGTCTTAATGGGTCCAAGAATCAAGAGATGGAAAAGGAAAAGGCATCATTTTTGCTCCTATTACCCCAACATAATGCTCTGTTGACTTAGAGCCCTTAGGTACACAGGAAGGACTGCTTCCCCTAGGAGACAAAGCAATGATTCCCCTGGATGGAAGTTAAGAGTGTCACCTGGCCACATTTGGCTTCTAGTGCCTGTGAATCAATGTTCAAGGGAGGGAGTTTGAGTGCTGGCTAAGGTGATTGATTCTGGCTACCTTAATAGAAAACTCATAATTTCACAATAGTTAAAATGATAAATCTTGTTTATTCAGGAATTCAGGACTATTGTAACAGGGTAAAAGGGCCCTCGGTATTGAACCAGGGTCAATTCTGCAGTCAGTCCACCCTTTTTTTCAAAGGATTGAAGAGAGATTCTTTGTCCCTTAGAATAACATTAATCCATTTCTTGCTAGGTTGTCTACTGTTCATTAAAGACCTGATAAGTTTTCTGATGATATTCCGTACTAGAGGGTATGCTTTATGGTGTTAGCTACCAGGCATTTAAGGAAGTGGAGTTTCTATATAAAAAAAAAAAAAAAAAAACCGAAAAACAAAGACAAATATAAAACCCATTTCTGTTTCCAGAGGGATGCCTGTTGAGATTTATTGACATTGCACTCAAAGCATCTTTAGAAGGTGGCTACAGACCACAGTGGGAATCCAAAGGATTTCCTGGTTTGCATCTGGAATGCCTGTAGTGATGGCATTGGGTTTTCTGTTGAACTTTCTGCGTGTTAAACCCAGAAGAAGGCATGAAGTTTTCCCAGACATGATCATTTATGTTAATCTATTGAGGTTTATACCTAGTCATGCAGCCTCAACTTATAGAGATTCTGGAATAGGGAAGTTTTAGTCCTCTGCGATTCCAAGTCAGAAGGGAGAAAAATTTGAAACATTAATTTGGGCAGTCATGGGCAGATACTGGAAGAAAGTAGAACTCAGGCTTTGGTGTAGAATGACAAAATGTTCAAGATGGAATCCAAAAGGGTAGAGTGTTTTTTCCTGTTGAAACTTAATTTTTCTCATGAAGATCACCAACATTGAATCAGAAACAAAGATGAATTTGTTTGCAAGATAATCTCATTTCATTGTACTCTGCCTGATTATTTACATAAGTGCAGCAAGAATACTGATTGACCACAAGGCCTCTTGAGTTTGCTTTGCTGGAACTTTCCATAAGACTATTAGGCCTCTCTCCAGGATGGAAAGTGAAATCCAGGACTCACCAGAGAACTGTATCTGCACTTCCTGTAGCATCAGTTGAGTTCCTCTCTTCCAGGAATTCCAAAAATATCTTGAGATTCGTGAGTCTGTCATGAAGTGACCTTCCTTACTGAACTGTAAGTTTGGAAATATTTTAAGAGAGGTACAAGCTATTATTTCCAATGGGTTTTATAAGCATTTTCTCCTTAAAATCCAATTTAGTTCCTTTAAGCTTTCTGGTTCTACCTCATTCTATACATATCTTTCCCTAATGTAACATTCCAGTCAAATCATTGGGAATATAACCGATGCTTCTGATAGTGTCCTTTCACAAGGAGAACACATTCTTATTGAATTTATGCAAGTAATCATAATAATGTAAAAGTAAGAATACTCATTAAGAGTTTTCAAATTGTAGGACAGCCGTTAAGAAGTAAAAGTCATTGTTGTATCTTTGTTCCCAAAGTTTTACCAAATTGCTTTGTTTACCAAATTGCTGTAACTTACACATAGATTAAGAAAAAGTTTCCTTAATTTTTAAGAACAAAAATTAAAAAACCAGCAGTGCTTCAAACAAATTCATCAGGGATTATAATGGCACTCATTAGTTCATTGAAATCCATGAAATTGATTTTTGTTCTCACTTTTCTTGGGTTAGCAGTTATATTTCATTAGCTTTTTCAGTACATTTGGGAATTTCTACTCAGACTAAAATTATGGTCTCAAAGTTATTTAAGTGATGCTATCAGTGATAATCCCTGACTCTAACCAATTGTAAACACTTTTTTTTAAAAGAATCAAAGTCAAATAATAACTGTCTGTGAATTACAAATGACTTAAAATGTTCATGATTGAAGTTTTGATGAGAGTTCACTTCATAAGAAAAACTAGTGATTTCTGTGGCATATAAAACTTTATGGTAATAAATATACAATGAGCATACTGACAGATTTCTATGAACTTCTTACTATTTGGGAAATACCTATATAATAACACATATCCAAACATGTATAAGCTAAGGAAGTTTATCATCACTTCTTAGTTGGAATAGAATTTAAAATATCAAGTAAACCTGATTAGTTTAGCATCTCTCTTTTTCAAGGTGGGAGGCAAATTGTTAAGGATTTTCCAGAGGCCTCTGAGATCAAATATTCCATTTGAAATTTGATTTTGGGAACTTGTTATATATGTAAATAGTACCTAGACACTCGAATAATTAAGTGGTATGCCACTAAAAAACAATTCTTACCTGCTCATTTAACCAAAGTGACAACTAAGAGATGTCAAAATCACATATAGAGTCACATAGTTGTCAAAGAACTAGCTCTTTTTTAATATTGAGAATAATTCATTTTCTTAAGTAATGAAATACCTGTTAAAACAACAGGAAGCATAGGAAATTATTTTAAGAAAAATCTTGGGGTCATAGAAAGATTACTTGAATAGTAAAGAAAAATCTTTAAAACTTTCCTGTTGAGAAGAGATCAATAACCTCAGCAATTTTTTGTTGTTTTAGGAGAGAAAAAGAAACCGATTCTAGTGTTACATCAGCGTAGTATTAATTTTATGAGTAATTTTAAAAATAATATAAATAAATCCATCAAATCTATGCCAGTTTGCCAACACGAGAATCCTTTTCCAAGATTCCTTTCCCACAATTCTTCCCCAATTAAAAAATATCCATTCAGTTTTTCATCTTATTATTTAATTTTTCTCATTCTAGCAAACCATACACTCTACTTTTTTAACAAAATTACACTCTTTTCCCCCTAAGAAGAACACACCCTTCATATTATTCCTTAACAAAACACATCTTACTTTCTTTGCATGCAAGGATTTTTTTTCTTTACTGTTATTAGTCATAGGGGGATTTACATATATTAATTAGAATTGTTAACCATTAGTCAACTTTCTTTTACAGAGAAAAGTAGAAAGTAAGCAGTTTTTTAAACTATTTGCCACATACTATCATTCTGCACCATTACAGAAACCTGAATCTCGTCGAGAGACCTAGCAACACTCGGAGGGTGGGAGAACTCAGGTTTATTATGCCAGTGGGCCCAGGGGAGCTAACACTCCAAGCTCTCGACACTGTCTGTAAGTTTATAAAGGCTTTTGTAAGGTTTTAGGTTTAGATTAAGTTTGCACCTTATGCAAATGAAGTGTTAGAAATGGACCAATCAGGAGTTAGCTAATGGGAACCAATGGAATATTAGGGGTAAATGAAAATGTGGTGTTAGAAATAGACCAATCATGACTGAGCTTTTGGGAACCAATGGAATTTTAGGTGTAAATTTAATTTTCCTAGAAGCAAGCCGTTTTACAGAAGCACAAAAGTGGGAAGGCAAAGGCCCTGCCTGGGAGGTCTTGCTGGTCTCTTTGTGGGGTTTGCCCTTTCATTCCCCCTTTTTGATACTCTTTTTACTCCTGGAGTGATTATCAATTTTCCTCAGTCTGCAGATACTCACTCAGTGTCTATACAGCAGGAACTTAACACCAGCTATAAAATATAGGAATACCCTCTGTCTATTAAGTCACCCATGGTCATACTGAAGAGAGCCCCAGTTAGCTGACCTATCCCCACATATTCTTGATCTCCCCTTTGGTGCTGTTTATGGGAAGCATAGTTTCATTGTACCACCTTGTCGCATTTCAGGCTCTGCCTCCCCAGGTAAAATTTAGTTCTGTGTTATTCATATAGTATACAGCATATTCATTATCATCCACCCATGGTTCCCAATCTAGTGTTGTCTGGATGAATGACAAGGTTTAATTGCAGTAGGCCTCTTTAACATATCTTATCTCATTGCCTTCATCACTATATGTTTTAAAAGCATATCGAGAGGTTTCCATTAGTTTGATTACATACCCAAGGTATAATCCCATATAGAGGCTGGCCGGTCTGGTTTCTCTCATACCAGTGGGGGCTTGGGCCTCCTCCTGCCCCTGCCCTCTCTGTTTTATTGCAGAGAATAGCAGAACCCACTTAGAGACGGTGTTAATGTTATTAGGTCCTCCAGAGAGGCCTAATAGGCCAGGAGGGGAAATGTAGGCATATCATATTTTGTGCCCTCTCTTAGGCAAGCCCAGCATTCCCTCTGCTTGGTAATCCTGCCATTTGGGTTACCACCAGGCTCCACGAATGTGTGACCTTTCATCATGCAAGTAGGGGGTTTATCCATAAAAGCAGAACGAGGTTTACAATTCTGGCCATTCATCAATTTGTCCAAGGAGAGGGCCAGGTCAAAGGCATAGGATAGTTGTGAGGCATCCTACCAGAAGGAGATATGAAACTGCCAGTAGGAGTCTCCTGGATTATGGTCATTTGGCAGGAGCTACTATAGTCAGTCCTATAGCGAAGATTAGAGCAAGGATTACTATGGGGGAGAGAAGCAAGGTGTGGCAGTGCCAGGTCATCACAGTTGGGATCCCTATTAAAAGGGGCATTTTGATTAATCTGTCTCAACTCGACCTTAGTGACTTCCTCAAACTTCCTCCATGCGTTGACTAACCAGATTCCGGGTGTGGCTAGAGCAGAGCTTGGTGTTCTCCAGCAGGTGTGGCAGGCATTTCTGGATCCTGAATTTTAGTGCCCCTCTGGGAACCTGGTTGACTTTCCAGATGTCCTCATCTCGAAGCGGGTCAGCCCTGTTCACCCTGGTGTGGTGAACCCATGGAATGCCTCCTGAAAATTTGAGACCTGTTGGGATGGTTAATATAACTGGGTAGGGACCCCTCCAAGTGGATTTGAGGGGCTCTTTTTCCAATCTTCTACCCAGACTTGGTCGCCAGATTTGTAGGGGTGTAGTGTCATTCCCGGTGGCACTGGGTTGTTGTCAGTTACCCACCTATGGACCTCTCATACAGTCTTCCTGAGACCCTGCCTTTGCTTATGAAGTTCTAAGCTTCCTACCTCCTTGATGTTTTCTCATAGTCTAAACAGGGGAGGGGGTCTCCCATACAATATTTCAAAAGGGGAGAACCCTATCTTGGTCCAAGGGGCACAGCCTACCTGCAGGAGAGCCAGGGGCAAAATGTCAGCCAAATATATTTGAGTTCCCTGACTGAGTTTGGGCATAACTGGCTTTAGGGTTCAGTTCATGCACTCTACTGTGCCTGAACTCTGGGGCCTGTAGGCCACATGTAGATTCCAGCAGATGTTTAGCATTTTTGCCACTTGTTACACTATCTCCACCACAAATGCAGGTCGATTGTTTGACCCTACTGTCAATGACATCCTGAGTCTGGGAATAATGTCTCTGGATAAGGGCTTTGTTACTTCTCTCACCTTTTCAGTCTCTGTCAGATATGCTTTTACCTATCCTGAAAAGGTGCAAACAAAACCTGCAAGTACTTGTATCCTCTGCCGAGCACTATTCCAGTGAAATCCACTTCCATATCTTCAAAAGGGGCCTGGCCACAGCACTGGATTTCCGTGGGCCGAGTTGGCCCCTTTTTTGCATTGTTCTGGGTACATATGGTGCAGCACTGTGAAACTAAGTCACAGAGGGATGGAAGTCGAGCAATCAGTGTCACTCCAGCAGGACATCTAAGGCAGTCTTTCCTAGGTAGGTGAGCTCATCTTGCTGTGGGATAACCTTTTGGGCTAATTTTTCAGGTATGTATATTCATTTGTCAGGCAACACCCACTAGCCTTCCTCTCCTTTTCTTCCTCCTTCAGTCCTGGCCCATAGGTTTTCCTCTCAGCTGTATCTTGAAGGTGTTGGCAGCTTGGGTGCTAGCAGAACCTTCGCGATGTTCCTGTGATATCTGGAGTGACCAGATTGACTTGCTGCTTCTCACACAGCCTTATCTGCCAGTCAGTTTCTTCTGCTTATGGGATCATTTCCCTTTTGGTGTCCTTTACAGTAGATGACTGACACCACTGTGGGCTCCCAAACTGCCTCTAACAATTTTAATATCTCATCTTTATTTTTGACCTCTTTTCTTCCTGATGTTAACAAACCCCTTTCTTTATATATGGAACCATGTATATGCAGGGTAGTAAAGGTACACTTAGAGGCCATGTAAATGTTGACCCACTTTTCTTTTCCCTCTCACATGCCTGGATGAGTGCCCATATTTCTGCCTTCTGTGCCAACTAGCCCTGTGTTAGGTGTTTGGCCTTTAGTATATTGTATGCTGAGGTCACAGTATATCCAACCTTACATTGTCCATCCTGCATGTAGATACTCTCATTTGTAAAAATTCAAGTTTCAGAGTTCTGGAGCAGAATATCAGACAGATCAGGCCTGCTTGAGTAGACTTCTTCTATTCCTTCTTCACAGTCATGATCAGGTGGGCTCTCTCCCACAAGCAGGAAGGTGACTGGGTTCAAGGTTCTCACTGTCTCAAGAAGGATCCTGGGATTTTCATAAGGGAGCCCTTGGTAATGTGTCATCCTAGTGTTGGTCAGCCATCGATTCCTCTGGCTGTTCAGCAGGGTGTTGACTGTGTGTGGAAACTTTACATTGATAACCTGCCTGAGAGTGAGCATGTCTGCCTACTTGACCAGGGTTACTGTCAGAGCCCATGCTCATAGGTATGTTGGCCATACTGATGCCACTGACACCAGGCGTTTTGACTAATAGGCCATGCCCCGCAGCCAGGGCCCCACTGCTTGGGTGAGAAAACCTAGGGCTGTGTTGTTATTTTCATGGATGAACAAGTTGAATTCTCTTGTCACGGCTGGTAGTTCCAGTACTGGGGCACTTGTCATCAGTCCTTTGATCTCATTGAATGTTCCTTCCTGGTTGGGTCCCCAGTCCAAGGGTTCCTTTCCAGATCCCATAGTGGCTTTGGACAGGGGTTTGGCTATGTCTGAAAAATCAAAGATCCAGATTCAGCAGAACCCTGCTGCCCCAAGGAATTCTCAGAACTCTTTCTTGGTGCCTGGCTGAGGTATAGCATACTGGCTTTTTCCACTCCAGGCCCAAAGCCTTCTGTCCTTCCAAGACAATGAACCCGAGATACCTGACTGTCTCTTTACATATCTATGCCTTCTTCCAAGAGACTTTATAGCCAGCATCCGCTATCAAGTCTAACAGGGCCCGGATTCCCTTGCAGCAGTCCTCTTGATTGGGGCTGCCCAATAATAGTTCATCCACATACCAAAGCAGGGTGCAGTTTAGATCTCCTGGGAAAGCAAACAAGTCCATGGCCAGTGCTTCCCCAAACAGGGTGGGTGAGTTTTTAAAACCCTGTGGTAAGTGAGTCCATGTCAACTGAGTTCTCCTTCCCATGTGGGGGTTCTCCCACTCAAAGGCAAATACTGGTTGGCTGGTGAAAACTTGATGAAGAAGAAAGCATTTTTGAGACCTAGGCAAGTGAACCATTTGACTCAGGCCGGTATGAGTCTCAGATATGGGTTCAGGATCACGAGATGTATCATGCTTATAGCACTGTTGACTACTGGCAAATCCTGTAATGATCTATAGTGTTTTTCTTCAGTATTCTTTTTTACCATTTTTTATTGAGTTATAGTCATTTTACAATGTTGTGTCAAATTCCAGTGTAGAGCAAAATTTTTCAGTTATACATGAACATACATATATTTATTGTCACATTTTTTTCTCTGCTGTGAGCTACCATAAGATCTTGTATATATTTCCCTGTGCTATACAGTATAATCTTGGCTATCTTGAAACCCCAGTCTGTCCCTTCCCACCCCCCACCCCCTTGGCAACCACAAGATTGTATTCTATGTCTATGAGTCTGTTTCTGTTTTGTATTTATGTTTTGTTTATTGATTTCAAGTATGACTGGCCTAATATGGTATTTTTTTCCTCTTTCTGGCTTACTTCAGTTAGAAAGATATTCTCCAGGAACATCCATGTTGCTGTAAATGGTGTTATGTTCTCATATTTCATGGCTGAATAGTATTCCATTGTATAAATATACCACTTCTACTTTATCCAGTCATCTGTTCATGGGCATTTAGGCTGTTTCCATGACCTGGCTATTGTACATAGTGCTTCTATGAACATTGGGGTGCAGGGGTCATTTTGAAGTAGGGTTCCTTCTGGGTATATGCCCAGGAGTGGGAATCCTGAGTCATATGGTGAGTCTATTCTTAGTCTATTGAGGAATCTCCATACTGTTTTCCATAGTGGCTGCACCAAACTGCATTCCCACCAGCAGTTTAGGAGTGTTCCCCTTTCTACACAGCCTCTCCAGCATTTGTCATTTGTGGATTTTTGAATGATGGCCATTCTGACTGGTGTGAGGTGATACCTCATTGCAGTTTAGATTTGCATTTCTCTGATAATTAGTGATACTGAGAATTTTTTTCATGTGCCTTTTGATCATTTGTATATCTTCCTTGGAGAATTGCTTGTTTAGGTCTTTTGCCCATTTTTGGATTGGGTTGTTTGGTTGTTTCTTATTAAGTCGTATGAGCTGTTTATATATTCTGGAGATCAAGCCTTCATTGGTTTCATTTGCAAACATTTTCTCCCATCCCATACATTGTCTTTTTGTTTTAGTTATGGTTTCCTTTGCTGTGCAGAAGCTTGTAAGTTTCATTAGGTCCCATTTGTTGATTCTTGCTTTTATTTCTATTGTGTGGGTAGACTGTCCTAGGAGAATATTTTTGAGATGTATGTGAGATAATGTTTTGCCTATATTGTCTTCTAGGAGGTTTATGGTATCTTTACTTATGTTTAAGTCTTTGATCCATTTTGAGTTGATTTTTGTATATGGTGTAAGGGAGTGTTCTAGCTTCATTACTTTACATGCTGCTGTCCAGTTTTCCCAACACCATTTGCTGAAGAGACTGTCTTTATTCCATTGTATATTCTTGCCTCCTTTGTCGAAGATGAGTTGACCAAAAGTCTGTGGGTTCATTTCTAGGCTCTCTTTTCTGTTCCATTGGTCCCTATGTCTGTTTTTGTAACAATACCATGCTGTCTTGATGACTGTAGCTCCATAGTATTGTCTGAAATCTGGGAGATTTATTCCTGCAGTCTCTTTCTTTTTCTTCAGTAATGCTTTGGCAATTCTAGGTCTTTGTGGTTCCATACAAATTTTATTATGATTTGTTCTAGTTCTGTGAAGTATGTCCTGTGTAATTTGACAGGGATTGCACTAAATCTGTAGATTGCCTTGGGCAGTGTGACCATTTTAAGAACATTTATCCTTCCAATCCAGGAGCATGGGATATCTTTTCATTTTTTAAAGTCTTCTTTAATTTCCTTCATCAATGGTTTATAGTTTTCCATGTATAATTCTTTCACCTCCTTGGCTAATATTTTCCTAGCTATTTTATTACTTCGGGTGTTATTTTAAAGGGAATTGTTTCTTTACTTTTTTTTTCTGTTGATTCATTGTTAGTGTAAATAAATGCAACTGATTTTTGAATGTTTATCTTGTAACCTGCTACATTACTGAATTCTTCTATCAGGTCTAGTAGTTTTTGAGTGGACCTTTTAGGGTTTTCTATATATAGTAAAATGTTATCAGTATATAGTGGCACTTTTACCTCTTCTTCTCCAGTTTGGATCCGTTTTATTTCTCTCTCTTGCCTGATTGCTGTGGCTAGGACCTCCAAGACTATGTCAAATAGGTGTGATGATAGTGGGCATCCTTGTCTTGTCCCAGATTGTAGTGGGAGGCTTTTGAGTTTTTCACCATTGAGTACTATGCTGGTTGTATGTTTGTCATATATAGCTTTTATTATGTTGGCATAGGTTCCCTCTATATCCACTTTGGTGTTAGTTTTTATTATAAATAGATGTTGAATTTTATCAAAAGCTTTTCTGCATCTATTGAGATGATCATGTAGTTTTTGTCCTTTCTCTTGTTGATGTGATGTATTACATTGATTGATTTGTATATGTTGAACCACCTTTGTGTCCGCGGGATGAATCCAAAGTGATCATGTTGTATAATCTTTTTTATGTGCTGTTAGATTCTATTTGCTAATATTTTGGTGAGGATTTTTTGCATACATGTTCATCAGTAGTATTGACATATAATTCTCTCTTTTTTTGTAGTTTCCTTGCCTGGTTTTGGTATCAGGGCGATGGTGGCTTCATAGAATTAGTTTGGGAGTCTTCCCTCCTGTTCAATCTTCTGGAAGAGTTTAAGAAAGACTGGTATGAGTTCTTCTTTTTATTTTTGGTAGAATTCCCTGGTGAAGCCGTCTGGTCCTGGACTTTTATTTGTAGGGAGGTTTTTTTTTTAATTTTTTTAAGCTAATTTGATTTTATTTTAGTGATCTCTTTGTTCAAATGGTCAGTTTCTTCTTTGTTCAGTCTTGGTGGGCTGTATGTTTCCAGAAAGTTTTCCATCTCCTCTAGATTATTCTCCTTCTGCCTTTTTGATGGGCAGGGGAGGCATATTCCATGGAGATTGGCACTCTGTAGAATTCCCTCATCACACAAGAGCTGGATATGCTTCTGAATTCCCAAGCAGGATTCTGTGGGCATGGGGTACTGTCACTGCCTGGCAGAGGTTGCACACACACGTTGGTCTATTACCAGTGGTGCATGATTTTGGGCCAATCCTGGGAGTCCCCCTTCTGTCCAGATGGAGGGAAATTCCTTCAGAAGAGAGTCAGGGTTTGTCTGAGTGCTTTCCATTTGGTATAGGTGCCATTCTTCTTCTCGGTTCATGGTCACCATCATGAGCGAGTTTCCTTCATTCCCAGAGTCAGATATGTTTTTTTTTTTTTTTCTGAAGAGAACATTATCTAAGCCCCCAGGTTCATAGAAACTCTCTTCCCAAGAGGGGGATGGGATAGTCTGGTAGGTATATAAATCCACAAGTGACTGAATGTCCTCCCACCTGGCATGATTGAGGATGGGGAAATGGCTGAGCAGCTTAATCCTAGGTGGCCCACAAAATAGTTGCCTTTTTCTTAGTCAAGGGGGCCACAAGATCAATCACCACCAAATGTTGCACCCCAATGTCCACCATAATTTTCATCGATTGGCCTCCCACCAAAATCTCAATGTGGGCTCCTAGGGGCCAGGAGCAGGGAGCTCATTCCCCCCTAGTCGGAGTCCAACCCTGCTAATCCAATGAAGTCCCTCAGAGGGGGTTTGGGTCGGTATTTTCCTTTGCTGGCTGGGGGCTTTCTCTTTGATAGATTCTTTGCCTCTCCGTTATGAGGGCACTGAGTTTTCCAGTGACCAACCTTGCAGTGTCTGCATTGGTCCTGCTGCAGTGTGGCCCTCGCACAAGGTCCCCTCTTCTGCAGTCGGGTTGGATGCCGGTTTGTGTCAGGGCTCCCTAGTGCCACTGCCAACAGCAATGCTTTCTGTTTCATCTGTTTGTCAGCTTCTTGTCGGGCTTTGTGGTCTCAGTTTATGAAGACTTTTTGGCCACCTCTAGCAGTTGATAGAATTCATTCCAGCAAAACCTTCCAGCTTTTGGAGTTTTGAGGTGAAGTCGGTGAATGACTATGCCATGAAACCAGCATTGACCATTCACTGGTTTTCAGGGGCCTCGGGATCAAATGGGATGTAGATCCCAAAAAGCTTCACATACTCTCTCATAGAAGTTTGTGTGGGACTCATCCAGCTTTTGGATCACCATGGTGGTCTTGGAATTGTTGTTTGTCTTCTTCATTCTGGCTTGCAACCCATGTAAGAGGGTGCTCCAGTATTCATGCAAAACCTCTCATCTGGCTTGGGCATTAAAGTCCCTGTTTGGTCTCATTTCAGGGGCCACATCTTTCTACATCTAGATTCCCTGCCAAGGCCCCACCCCTTGCAGCCACTTTATGGTTTCTGTCAGGATATGCTTTCTTTCTTCAGTGTTGAAGAGTGTTACGAGCAGCTGATGGATGTCATTCCAGGTTGGTTGATTGTTGGGTCTGGAAGATAGATTCTAGGAGGACATTCATGGCCTGAGATTTCTCTCAATAGGGCAGAGTGTGGTGTTGCCAGTTTAAGAGGTCTGTCATGCTGAAAGGATGGTAGTATAGGATGAAGCAGCCAGGCTGCACAGAGCCATCATTACTTAATTGTTGGGGCCCTTGGGTCTTCCAAGGAGGGATCTGGAGGGAGGCCTCTGGCTGTGTGACTCACTGGGCTGAGTGGAGTCTCCTCCCTATGGGCTTCTGGATTGGACCTGGAGGTTGTGGCTGTGGGGACACAGACAGAGGTGGAGTACCCAGTAGCGGTGGCTGTAGTGGATCCATAGAAACAGGGGGAACATATATCAGGGGCATCAATCACTCTTCTTCAGGGTACCCCTGAAGAATTGGCTTCATCATATCTTCCTTTTCATCTTCAATGTTTGGGCCATGAGGATCCTACAATGTCCCTATTTGAACAGAACTGGACACACAGAGGCAAGGTTTGGGTGATCATCAGCCAAGAGTCAATATATAGAAATTGGTTGGTGTGCCCTGGGGTCCTGGTATTCACTCAGTATACAGCCCAGATAGTTTGCAAGTCAAGTGTGCCCTCTGAGGGCCATCCCACTACAAAGGCAGAAAATTCTAGCTTGCACAATGTGCAAAATTTTCCTGGTGTCAATTTAATCCCATGGTCTCCTGAGAAGCCCTTTTTGAAGTTATTAATCATGCAGTCCAGAGCAGTCAGTCCTTGATGTTGAGGTCCCCATTGTTATGTGACAGATTTTATGGCCTATAGGCATGAGTCTGCTTCTGGCACCACAGATGGTGACCCTAGTTACTCTGTTTCCTCCACTCCTAAAATCAGTGGATCTCCCTAAAAGCCAGCTGCCTCACTGTGTCTCACATCTGCCTGGCTGAAAGCATTGCCAGTGAGTTGGGGTTTCTCCCAGGAAAGAAATCTCTGATGAATTCTAGGGCTTGGACAAGTTTCAGGGATCCTTGTACAAAGCCTTCTCTATAGCCTGAACTGACAAAGCATGGGGATGGGATGGCAGGCTTGTGACAAAACAAGTGTACCAAAAAGGGGCCTTCAAGGAGGGGAGCAGCCAGTCCTGGGGAAGGCCTCCCTGGCTCACATCTTGAGGTCTCAACGTTAGACAGAAAGGGCAGTACTGGGGCTTGTTCACTAATTGTGACAAGATATCTCAGATGTCTGATGATATAGTCACATTTGAAACTTTCTCAAAAGAGTCTCATCCTAGTCCTTGAGGGCACAGGGGTCACTTACTCATGGGATGGTCTACATCCCTTTCCCTCCCTGTGTGGCCACCCTGTGCCATGTTGCAGACAAGACAAAGAGAGGGACTTTTTCTGTATCCACCTGGGCACTCCTCTTTTGGGGATGAAGGTGCCTCAGCATTGGTGGGTCAGTATAATCTGCTGACTCTGATTGATACCCTGAAGGGTTGATACCACCCTGAGCCATATGAGGTCACCATAAAACCTCATGTTGGGACTCACTCAAACTCTATAGCAGAGCTCCCTGGAGCTACAGACTCGAACCTGAAAGGCAAGCAGGTCAGGCCACATACACACACACACACACACACTCAGAGGTTAATTTCACATTCCTCCCCACCAACTTGGGTATCCTTGACCTATGTTCCCAATTAGGGAACCCTTAGGAGATGATCAATCTCCTCTCTGTCCACTGGGACAGGACCTGATTATAGACTAGTCCCCAGGTTCCTAGCTGTCTAGTGAGTTGGTCCATCCATCCACCAAATCCAGTCAGGGTTCATCTGCCCAAAGGGCTGAACCAGTTCAGTGAAGGAGGACCCAGAATACTATCATGTGACAGGCCACCTCTTTCAATTTAGGGGTTCCCTGACCTCCAGGTGGTTGCTCCGTCACCCCAGTGACTCAAGGTGCCAGCACGGTTGGAATCTCAATGGGGCCTCCAGAAATGTTACAGAAACCTGAATCCTGTTGAGAGACCAAGTGACACTTGTAGGGTTAGAGAACCTAGCTTTATTACACCTGTGGGCCCAGAGGAGTTAACAATTCTAGCTCTGAACCCCACCAGTAGGTTTATACAGGCTTTACAGGGTTTTAGGTTTCCATTAAGTTTGCATAATATGCAAATGATGTGATAGAAATTGACCAATAAGGAGTGAGCTTTTGGGAACCAATGGAAATTTAGGGGTAAATTTCATTTTCCTAGAAGCAAGCCATTTTACAAAAGCCCAAAAGTGGGAAGATATAGGCCCTGCCTGGGAGGTCTTGCTGGTCCCTTTGTGGGTTTTGCCCTTTCAGCACCAAAGTTATTAATACATTATTCATAAAATTTAAAAGTAATGCGTTTTCATAATAGAATTTATTTTTTATAAACACACTCAAATATGTTTAGCTTGTTTTTAATGTATTTGAAAAGATGCCAAAAGTAGACAAAGTTTTGACTATACTTCAATAAAAAAAGAATTCAATAGCATAAAAAAGTAGATAAATGTTTGTTCAGCAATTAACGTTTAAATATTTTATTTAGAAATGATCTAGATATTCAACAGATATATATTATTTACCTTCACTTAGTATAACATTAAATTTTCAAGTTGCTAAAAAGTTTTCAGGACTACATTTAAGTGGACTTAGTCCTACAAAACATAATTATGTTGAAGTTTATTTTGAAACTTTTATTCCTTTACACCTATTTAATCACTTGTTATGAATAGTTATGCTTGAATTGATCATTAAAATTTCATGAACTAAACAAATCTACACACAATACTGAGTTATTTTTTGTTGACAAATTAGGCAGTTATTAAAAATAAAAGTCAGAGAATTAAAGAAATTAAAAGGTTAAATATACAGTCTTCTCTTTGTTTTCATTTATTTTTTTCCATACTGTGCTGGAAATGTATCAAATAATTAATTTTATTGTACAGTTTTTCTTAGTTTGAATTTATTGTTTTGTAATATTAACCATCAAGGAGAGATAACATAAGCTTCCTTGTCTTGTAAACATTGGCAGAAAAAGGTGTATGTCTTCACTATAGTTGATCTGAAGACATTCCTGTTTGCTTGTTTTTATTTTATCAACAGTTTTGGAAGCTAGCTTTATTATAAACATTGTCCCAAATAAAATGTTATAAATTTATCAATTTTATTAAAAATGATTTTTTCTATGCAGTCATCCTTTGCCATCCTCAGAAACTTGACTCCAGAACCTCCATGGCTACAAAAATACATAGATGGTCAAGTTCATGGTAGAAAACTGCATCCTATTTCTTGTATACTTACATAATTTTTAGATTAATTGCAATACTCAGTATAATGTAAATGATATGTAAATAGTTGCTGGTACAGGACAAATCCAAGTTTTGAATTTTGGAAATTCTCTATTTTTTTTAATGTTATTGATCTACAGTTGGTTGAATCCATGGATGCCTAACCTTTGTATACAGAGGGCTGACTGTATTTTCATGTGTTTAGAAATGCTTAATTTATAGAAGTGCTTGTTTATCTGTAAGCTAATTTGAATACAACTCCATTAAAGGATTTTATAAGTTAATTTAATAATATCATCCAGGGGTAGAAATAACTTGTATATGTAACATACACAAATAGATACAAAAACACATAAACATACCTAAATTATAGATACATAGAAACAGACATCTTATATCTTTCTTTAGAAAATTTTAGCTATGAGGCAGTAAAACATAGTAATACAAGCTCACTGGTTTATCCTCACTTTATCTTTTCATTTGAATTGTGTTCCACCCAAGGAGACAAGTTACAGTGCCTGATTTATCAATATTTTGCTTTGACATATATTCTGATGAATGTAGTGAAGTAAATTTTAGACCAGTAACCGAGGAGACATCTAGCTGCTGCAAAACCCATCTGAGTGAACAAAATGCAGAGTTCTGTCCCCTAGTAGGAATTTTTTTTCTCTTTTCTGCCCAAAGTGGTTGCTTTGAGGGGGATCCCTTAGTCTGCTGAGAGCCCTCCATGTGGGACTAAAGTTCAAGTGAGTGTCAAGAACCAAGGGGCTAGGTAGGAAGGGAAAACTATATGTGGTGCAAAGCAGGGTAGGAAAAGTAGGATTTGAAAGGAACACATCAAATGACTCAAAGAAACTGGTGGAAAGATCAAAAGCACTGGCAGGGGAAACAGGAGCAGCTGGCACAGGAAGGGAGAGGACTAAGGAGCCAGACTGAGTTTCCAAATTATCTTTAGTAAAACTGTGTCCAAAAGAAAAGGAAGTGAAAAGTGTTGGTGGAGCATATACTCAGCAAGTATTTAGGAATGACATATTCAGTACACTGAGATGCTTCCCAGATCTTAACTACTAGTAACTTTATACTTATGAACACAGAAGACTGGGACTCTAACCCAACCTTCAGCTTCTTGCAAATGCATGCTTGCCTGGGACTCTAACACAGTTTGTGTTTGCCTATGACTCCAACCTAGCTTCTTAGAGAGAAGCCCAGAACTCTAACCCAGCCTCTGTTTGTCTGGGACACTAATCTGTATTGTTGTGTATCCTTAAACATATGAATCAGAATCCCTCCTTACCATATTCAATGGATATTTGTCTGGACCAATGATTTGAAGTCAGACTCAACAAAGGATCCCAAATCAATCAATCAGAAGGGAATACAAAGTCTTCAAAGGAGTACCCAAACTCCAGGATGAATCTAGCTTATATACATTGTAACATTGTAACTGTCAAATAAAACCATACTGTTTAGAGGAGTAAAAACAGGGTTTATTCAGGACTTTTGCAATGGGAAAAGGGGATATAAGTATAGAACAGTCTCAATTCCATGTACAGCATGAGGAAGTTGGAATTTATTAAAAAAAAAAAAAAAGGAGCTTTGAGGTGGAGCTCAGGAGATGGAAAATTGCTAAAGGCAAATGGCAATGGCCAGATTGTGGTTATACCCATGTAACAGGCATCTTCCTGAAGTCATGCCTGGTTGAACTGTCATAATCTGGTGGGTTTTGAAGGATGATATACCTGATTAGATACTGAGGGTAATCAAGCTTAAGGATGAAAGACCCTTGCTAAACTGTTTTAGCAGAGTTCACAGTAAGGATTTTACATGGATGTGCACAGAATGGATTCAGAGATTGTTTAGAAGCATGCCTAAGTTTTGTTGAAGCAAAGAGTCTGTCACTACCAAGGGAAAATTGAACAACTATACCACAATAGATGAAATGAAGATTATGTCTGGAATACAGGAGATTCTTTAGGGTTTCTATTACTGTTAATCTGCCTTGTGATTAAGTTCAGTGGAAAATTACAACTCATTCTGAGCAGGACTACTAATGGCCCATCCCTTCTGGAATTTTACTAATTTAGCTGCTACCACTTTACCAGTTACACAAATGAGGACTGCCAGTGTCATAAGGTTTCCCTCCTTATTGTGTTGTGATTACATGTGTATATGTGCATGTACAACATATATATATATACATTTGATATGTATAAATAAGTCAGATGTCTTTGAGTGTTTAAAAAATCTAGATGAATAAACATCACTCAAGTACTTTCTTCTTCTTGGGAAGAGGTTAGTGTGTTGTGCCATGTTAGGCAGAATTATGACCTTGTTATTGTCTTTTTTTGAAGT
Organism: Camelus ferus; assembly: GCF_009834535.1. Taxonomy (NCBI): domain Eukaryota; kingdom Metazoa; phylum Chordata; class Mammalia; order Artiodactyla; family Camelidae; genus Camelus; species Camelus ferus. Next base: position 24,653,072 of record NC_045722.1, on the reverse strand, counting down.
TTAAGTATGGCTGAAGTTGGTGGGTGTAGGTGACAATTGGACAAGGGGTAGACTTGTGATGGGAACTTTCCTGGGATAAGGGATGTACAGATAGCTGGTAAATCATTATTTCTCAGTGCATTTCTAAGTGGGTTTCTAAAAGGTATTGGCTTTGATTCAGCGACTGAGTAGAGTGACCTGCCTTCACCAATGTGAGTGATCTTTCAATCAGAATAGAGGGCCATAGGGGAATGAAAACAAAAAACAAAAAACAAACAAAAAAATTCTTACTGTCCCTTGGAACTAGGACATCTATCTTCTCTTGCCCTTGAGCATCAGATATCCTATTTCTTTGGCCTTTGAACTCTGGAATTTACAGCAAGGGCTTCTTCATTCAAATGCCTTTGGTTTGGGAGTAGCAGTTACACCATCAATTGCTCTTGTTCTTAGAGTTTCAGTCTCAGATTGAATTATACCACCAGCTTTCCTGGTTCTTCACCTAGTGGATGGCATATTGTGGGACATTTACCATGTATAACTACCAGAGAAAATTCCTATAATAAATGTTCTTTAGTATCTATTTCTATATTGCTCTGTCCTATAACTTCTGATTTTTCTAAAGAACCCTGAAAAATATTGATTTAGGCATGGAGAGTGGTTCTAGGGATATAATTTATAGATGAGTTTTTTTGTTTGTTTGTTTGGGGAGTTCCTGGAATTGCTCTCTAATTAGATATAAATATGCTAGTGAATCTATTTGCATTAGAAAGCACAGCTCTGTTTGTGCATGGTGTGACCTATTTATGGAGACACACAAAAATGTCTACATTGAATATTTCTCATCAATCATTAAAAAAAGGAAGAAGTTAAGTATATGTATATGATCTTTTCTAACACTTTTAGAAATCAAGGAATATAACAGAATTGGTTTGTTCCTCCTAATATTGCTGGACAAAATGTTGGGGATGGGGGGAAAGATGAGCTGATACCTGGATATCCAATTCCTTCTTAAGGTTTGGGAAATTTTCAGCCATAATTTCTTCAAATACTTTTTTTTATCCCCTTCTCTCTTTATTCTCTTTTTGAACTCATAAATTTTTTAACATTTTTATATTGAATTATTGTCAATATTGTGTCAATTTCCAGTGTGGAGCACAATTTTTCAATTATACATGAACATACATATATTCATTGTCTCATTCTTTTTTTCTGTGAGCTAACACAAGATCTTGTATATATTCCCCTGTTCTATACAGTATAATCTTGTGTATCTGTTCTATATAAGCCTGTCAGTATCTACAAATTTTACACTCCCAATCTGTCCCCTCCCACCTCCTCCACATTGTCAACAAGTTTGCATTCTATGTTTCTGTTTTGTATTTATGCAGTCTGTTTCTGTTTTGTATTTATGCAGTTTGGTGGAGCCACTGTGAAAAACAGTATGGAGATTCCTCAAAAGACTAGGGATACAATTACCATATGACACAGTAATCCCGCTCCTGGGCACATATGCAGAAGGAACCCTACTTCAAAAAGAAACCTGCACCCCAGTGTTCATAACAGCATTATTTACAATAGGCAAGACATGGAAACAGTCTAAATGTCCATCGACAGATGACCAGATAAAGAAAAACTGGTATATTTTTACAATGGAATACTATTCAGCCATAAAAATGATAACATAATGCCATTTACAGCAACATGTATGTCCCTGGAAGATGCCATTCTAAGTGAAGAAAGCCAGAAAGAAAAAGAAAAATACCACAGGAGATCGCGTATATGTGGAATCTAAAAAAAAAAAAAAAAAAAAAAAAAAAAAAAGCAAAGAACATAAATGCAAAACAGAAACAGACTCATAGACGTAGGAACTCTTTTTGGAACTCATAATTTTAATGTCAGTATGTGTGATGTTCTCCTACAAATCCCTTAAACTGTTCTCATTTTTCTAAATTCATTTTTCTCTTTGCTATTCTGATTTGATGTTTTCTAGTGTTTTGTCTTCCAGATGACTTATGCATTCTTCTGTATTACCCAATCTGCTTTTAATTCCCTCCAGTGTAATTTTCATTTCTCTTTTTTTATTTTTTAACTCTGTTGACTTCTTCTTTATGTTTTCTATTTCTTTATTAAGTTTCTCACTGTGCTCATTTATTCTTTTCCCAATTTCAGTTAGCATTCTTTTTACTATTGATTTGAAATCTTTATCAGTTCAATTAATTTATCCCTATTTAATTAGGGGTGATTTCAGGGTTTTTTCCCCTTGTTCTTTCATTTCAAACATATTGTCCTGTCTTCTCATTGTGTTCACCTTCCTTGGTGTTTATGAAATTAGGTGAAACAGTCATCTATCCCATTTTGAAGCTGAGGCCTTATATGGGAGACTCCCTGTGCAGTCTGCATATACACAGTGGCCCTGTTGGGAGAACTGGTTTCAAAGTGTGCATGGGCCATGTTTTTCCCTAGAATGTGCTAACAATCACTGTCTTGTTGGGAGACAGGACTGCATTTAAAGGGTCTAGAGCCAGAACTTGTAAACTGAGATATCTCCCATGCTCAATGGCTGTTACTACACTTTGCAGGTGTGATCAAGGCCTGAGGTTCTGGAGCAAACACCCAGTAGTTCATTTCTCCCAGATGTGCTGACAGTCTCTTCCTTGGTTTGGGATACTGCTGGGATCTGAGAGCTTAAGGCTGCACTTGTGAGTTGGTTTCATGATTTTCCCAGTGTGAGTACCTTGATTAGAGTCTGGGTAATGCCCAGAGGGTCTTGAGCTGACTCCCTTCCACATGTGTGCAGGGACAGGCATTCTGGTAATGGTCTCCAACCTGAAGCTAGCATTGCTCTTTTTCATGTGGTCACATGTAAGCATGTTGTCGAGGTGGTGGTCTTTACCTTTCAGCTATCAGTCTTTCCCTAGTGTGTGTACTAAAGTGCATGCTGCCAGTGGCTGCTTCTATCCAGGACAGAGGCAGGGCTGGGGTCAGAGCTGGCTCTGTTCCCTTGAAGTATGCACACTCTCATTGGCAATGGCAGCCTTCACCTTAGTGAGGAGCAGGGCTGGAGCAAGAGTAGCTGGAGCAGGAGGCTGATGCAGGCTGGGGGATGTGCTTTGGTGCTCCTGACCAGCTGATAGAGCCCCAGGACATTTGCAGTCTGTTCCTTCAGCAGTGTGACTGTTCATAAGCAAGTCTGTGCTTGCACTCTTTGAGGGCAGAGTCACAGTTTCTTACAGCCCTCCAGTAAGTCTCACTGGTTTTCAAACCAGCTAAGGAGTCTTGTCTTCCCAGTGTCAGACACAAGGGATGGGGTGCCTAATATGTGGCTCAAATCACTGGCTTCCCAGGAGGGGCCCATGAACCTGTCATATCTTCCTCTACTTCTGTGACCCCTGCTAGGAGCATGTGTCCCAACCAGGTCACTTACCCTCCCTTCTTACCAGACTCTGTGTGGATCTTTCTTTGCAGCCTTGGTTGTAGGAGAGCCATCCTGCTAGTCCCCAGGTAATGTCAGTGAGTAGTTCTATACATAGTCTAATGTTGATGTGTTTGTGAGGAGAGATGACAGCCCATCATCCTCCTACTCTGCCATGTTGATCCCCCTGCCTGATTATTAGTGCTTTTTTTTTCCAGTTCAAGTGGTCTCAACTCTCAAAGTGGAAGTGAGATAGCCAGTATCAATGGGTTTCTCATCTCCATCCTAAATGGTAGCAGTCTCCTAATTCACCATGGTATCAGTATTTTTGCTCCAGTCTGAGTGTATTATCCCTGATTAAACAGGAAAATGTTAATATTGTCTCCTGAGGCAGTGGCCACTTATGACTAGCTTCAGGTCTGTATAGGCCACTAAAGGTGAGGTTACAAAATGTAACCAATGAGGAAGTGTGGACACTGCAAAATAACTACTTGATTGTGTGTGTGTATACAGGAATCTGGGGAATATGTGTGGGAATGTACTTTATGGGTGTGGAAATAATGGTAGAAGCAATATAAACTTGGATTAGTCCCAATTAACTAGTATAGGCCCATAAATCAGAGATTGTCCATTGACTGTTGTAGTATTTGGAGTTAGAAAAGAATCTAACCAGTTGGTTTTTTATGACAAAAAAATGGGAAAAAATTGGATCAAAAGAGAGCCCACAATATGAAAATTAGTCATATTTATTCTTACTTGGTTTAACATAGAAGGTGTTCAAAAGCTTAGGGCCACTGGAATGTAACTGTGGATTTGTTGTTTAAGAACTATTCACCCACACTTGGTGGGTTCTGAAGACCACATTTCACCAATTATTTGAGAAATAAATTTGAGAGTGGTGTTCTAGCACCTTGAGAATCTCTGTGTTTTCTCTTCTTTGTAGGCTGGGCCTCACAGTGGGAATTGGAAAATCCACTAAGTTGAAAAATCTAAATATAGTGGGCATAATTGGATCATGGGATGGCTAACCAAATGGTATCACCTAACCCCCAAATTGAAGGTATAAATAGTTCCTATAGTGAGCAGCAGAAGCAAAGCAGCATGAAAATATTTTGGTTGGCATAGGCCTATGGTGCTGGCTCATTAATCATGGTGATCCTAAAAGTGAAAGAGACAGGAAACCTAATTAAAAATTACTAAATCTGCATAAGCAGAAAAGTTATGATCAAAGTGAAGAAAAGTGTAAATAGAATCATAAAAAGAGTTGGTCATAACCGTTCAATCAGTTCCCTGACATGAACCAGATTATAGACCTAGAGACTCTTGAATGAAAGGGAATGAAGAACTTGCAGAAAGAACTTATCTCAGTAACAAAAAATTTTACTGTTAGTCTTTCTCCTAGCCTTTCCAAAATGGATCTACTGCAATTTACCAGGGTAACTGTGCACTTGGTTTGGAGGGTGATATAATTAAACACATCAGAGACTACTTGGGCATTGGCTGTGTTTGACATTGCCTTTAGGAGAATGAAAACATCACTCTGCCCACTACTGAAAGGAGGGGTTTATGGGGGTCAGGTGAACAATGACATTTTAGCTCAAGTCCATGTCACAGAGGGTCCAGCAGTTCTCCTAACTCATCCTGTGGTCATTCCCAACTCTAGACTACATACTTGGAACAGATATTTAGAAGCTGTCAGAATCCTCTCACTGGTTCCTCAGTCTGAAGGGTGATGGTTGCTATGTTGCAAAGGCCACATGGAAGTCATTTGAACTGCCTAAACCCAACATCAAAAGCAGTGTCACATTCCTGGAGGAACTGCAATGATCGGTGCCTCCATTAAGGACTTGAAGGATGCATGGGTTGTGATTTCCACCACATCCTGTAAAATCTTCTATGTGGTTGATTCAGAAGGCAGCAGAATCTTATCAAATAACAGTGGATTAAGGAAATCTTATCCAGATGTGGTTTCATTGGTGAGCAAATTGATCCACTGCACAGTAGTCATTAAACAGCCATTGATCTGGCACATGCCTTTTTCTCCAACTTGTCCATAAAGTTCACCAGAAGCAGCTTCCTTTAAGGTTTCAAAGTCAGTAATACACCTTTACATCCTACATTGGGGGAATATCAACTTTCCAGATTATGACACAATGATAATCATTCCCTTCTACAAGATACTATACTTGTTCATTTTACTTATAACATTATGCTGAATGGATCTTTTAAGCAGAAAGGGGGACCACTTCAGTCTAATTGGCAAGATATTTATGTATCTGAGAGTGGGGAATACATTCAACTAAAATTCAAGGGATTTCTACCTCAGTAAAATTTATAGAGTTCTAAGGATTAGGGCATGCCCAGATATCTGTTTCAAAGTAAACAGTTGTATCATCTGGCCCCTCCCACAACCAAGACACATGCATAATTCTGATTGGGCTTCTTTGGATGTTAGAGGCCACATATTCTTCATTTGAGTGTATTTTCCTGTCTCATATATTGGATAGCCTGAAAGTCCACTAGTTTTTAGGAGCACCCAGAATGAAGGATGGCTCTGCAAAATACCCAGGCTGTTATTCAGACCACTCTGCCATATGGACTATAAATTCCAGCAGACCCAATAGTTTCTGGAGTTTTGCTGACAGATGTGAATGCTGCTTGGAGCTGTACCAGTCCTGTAGGTGAATTACAAAACAGGCATTTAGGATTTTGCGTCATGGCCCAGCTGACATTCATGGATAACTAACTACTTTTCTATTGATGGTAAATATGAGCCTTCTACTGGGCTTTAGCAGAGACTGAATGCTTGAATGTGGGCCACCAGGTTATCATAGGAACTCAGCTGCCCATCAATAACTGGATGTTAAATAACCAATAGAGCCATTAAGATGGCTCAGCAATATTCCATTGTGAATTGGAATTGGTATACACATAATTGGTCTCAGGAAGGCACTGAAAAAAAAAGTAAGATACATGAAGAAGTGGACCAAGTATCCATAGTCTCCTCCTGCTACTCCACGTGTTCTCAGCCTACACCAGTGGCCCCATGTAGGCCTCCCGAGCATCAGCTGGACTTGATTAACAGGAATTTCTGCAGGATATACAAATGCTAACTGAAAGCAGTCAGCTGCCAACACTGCACCTCATTTTGGGGACATCTTTGAAGGACAGAGGTAAAGAGACGTCATCTCAGGAAGCAGAATTTCATGCAGTGCACCTCCATGTTTACACTGTTTGGAAGGAAAAATGGTGGGCATGGAGTTATATACTAATATATGGGCTGTGACCAATGCTTGAGGTTTAGCAACTTGAAAGGCATGTGATTGAAGACTAGTGACAATGGAATTTTGGGAGATGCATGTGGATGCACATTTATCATTGGGCAAAATTTGAAGATATGTATGTCCGATGTGAATGGTCACCAAAGGGTGACCTCAGTTAGGGAAGATTTTAAAATTCAAGTGGTTAGGACAACAGAGTCTGTGGATGCAAGTTAGCCTTTTCATGTAGTTACCCCTGATATTGTTCACTGGGTACATGAAAAAGCTGACCTTAGAGTCAAGGATGGAGGTTATGCATGGGTTCAGAAACATGGATTTCCACTTACTAACCCTGAGTTCCCAATCTGCCAGCTGCTGATGGCAATGTTGTGTTCCTGATGTGGCACCATTTGCTCTGGACTTATTTTCAGGTGAATGAAAGCTTCCTCCTGGAGACACAAAACAATTCACTTGAACTGGAAGTTAAGACGGTCACTTCGCATTAGATGCTCCCTACGCCGCTGAATCAACAGTGAAAGAAGAGAGTTACTGTGCTGTCTTAGGTGATTTTTCTAACTACTGCCAATGAAAAATCATAGCTGGAAAGTTGTTGAACCTGAAAAAAAGAACAGATTTATTAAGGACTATTGCAACATTAAAAAAAAGAGGCCTCACTATAGAAATGTTCACAATGCTTAATACAGCATGGGCAAGTGGGAATTTATAATCAAGGGTCCTGGTGAGATCAGGAATGTGATAATATAAGGGCATTGCTGGTTAAACCTGTTTCAAAGAATTCTTGCTGAAGATAGGCCAGACACGTGACATCACCTGGTGAATGACAGAGGATAAGAAACCCAATTAAATATTACAGGTGTACCCTGGAAATATCGTGGGTTTGGTTCCAGACCATCACAATAAATCAAATATCACAATAAGGAGAGTTACACAAAATTTTGGGTTTCCCAGTGCATATAAAATTATGTTAAGACTAGGGCGGAAGGTATAGCTCAAGTGGTAGAGCTCATGCTCAACATGCATGAGATCCTAGGTTCAATCCCGAGTACCTTTTCTAAAAACAAATAAATAAATAAACCTAATTACCTTCCCCCAAAACAAATAGATAAAAATAAATTGTATAAAAGTTTTTTTAAAAATTAAAAAAATTATTTTAAGACTATACTGCAGTCTATTAAGTATGTAATAGCATTACGTCTAAAACACAATGTATATAATTTAGAAGAATTATATTATTGGTTAAAATAAATAACCAACAAGGATATATTGCACATCATAGGGAAATATAGCCAGTTATTTTATATTAACTCTAAATGAAGTATAATTATGAAAATATTGACACACTATGTTGCACACCTAAAACTAACATAATATTATAAATCAAATGTACTTCAATAAAGATTAAAATATTAATCACATCAGAAAAGTAATACTATCAGGAAAATGGCTACAATACACTTACTTCATATACGATTGCCACAAATTCTGAATTTCTAAAAAATGCAATCTGTGAAGCACATCAAAATGACTCCTGCCTGTACAGGGTGATTAGTTATGGACAATAAGGGACAGCGCTAAACTGAGCAGGGTTCTTGCTAAATAAGTATTTCACAAGGAAGTTCACAGATGGGTTTAGTAGATGAATCAGGAGCCTGATTAAAGTTTGGCCAAGCAAAGAATCTTTGTTAGTCTCCCTCTTGTTCTCAAAAAAAGAGAAATTTTTCTTTGCTTTGAATAATAAAAGTCCAATTTTTGTTCATTGGGGATCTGCTGAATCATCCATAGAAAACAGTTAGTAACCATCATTTACTGGGTGGTGTTAGCTATGAAATATTTAATGAGAAGGAGTTTCAATTAAATTAAAAAAGAATAAAATCTCAGTTTCTAATTCCATAGAGCAAGCAATGGGGAAGATTTCTAGATGTTCCTCTCAAAGTACCTTTAGATGGAGGAGTGAGCAGAGCAGTGGCAATCCAGTGGATTTCCTGGTTTGCATTTTGAATCTCTGTGGTTATGTCATTAGGTGTTCTGCTGAGCTTCCTGAGTTTCCCATACAGCAGTAGGCAGAAAGTTTGCCTGTACATGACCTGTCCAAGTTATTTCCTTAATATATCCTCTCATCCAGCCTCAGCTTGCAGCACTTTGGGAAAAGGATAGCTTTACTTCTCAGTGATTTCAAGTCAGAATTGATTAAAATTGAAAATGTTAATTTGCAGAATTGCAGGCAAATACTGGAAGATTGAAATGATTCAGTCAAGGGCTGACATAAAATGCTGTCAGAACTCACAAAGGTAAATTATATTTTCCCATGAAACATTATTTTTCTGTCTACAATCACCATCATCTCTGTCAGAAAAAAAAAAAACTGAACAAACATATGACTAGTTTTTTGCAAAATAAAGCTAGTCTCATGAAACTAGGCCTGATTATTTACATAATGTCCCAAGAATAGTGTGGGGGCATATAAGTCTCTTGGGTTCCCTTTGCTGAAAATATTCATAAGGAATCTCATATTGTACTTTTGAAAACCTATCAAAGTTATGAAGTCATTCCAAGAGCTTGCTACTATGTTTTTCCTACAAGATCTATAGACTTTTGTGAATCCCTTTTCTTTTCAATTTCCCAAAATATACTGATTTTGCTGGGTCTGGTGGAAATGACCTTCCTTACTGGTTTGTAAGGTAGGGTACCCCACATTCCTAATGTAATCTGGTTTTCCAAGGAGGTTTTATAAGCGTTGGGTCCTTTAAGTCAACAGTAGTTCCATAAAACTGTCTGACCATATCTGAATTGATGCAAATTTTTCTCAAATAAAACATTCCAATCATGTCTTGATAATATAACCAGTGTTTCCATGTTTCTCTGGTTACAAGGAAAATAGATTGTTATGGAACTTATGCAAATAAAACAAGACCATAAAATTAAGAAAGTTCACTAAGGTTTCAAATTCTATAGGGACAAGGTAAGGAGAAAAAGGAATTGTTGCATCTTTGTTCACAAATGCATTCTTTACAAATTGCTAACATTTCCCTAAATCTGGAAACAAAAACCAAAAAAAAGCAATGTTTCAAACCAAAAATTATTTAAAAATTATAATTAGCCTTAAAGTTCATTCACCTCTTTGTGTTAATTTTTATTCTGCTTGATTTTGGGATACTGTTAGAAATCCATCATCTTCTGCATTCTTTCTGGAAGTTCCTGCATGGTCCAGAAGCATGGTCTCAAAAATACTCAGGTGATCCCATCATGGAACATTCCTGCATGTAGCTGATTGTAAACACTTTAAGAGAAGATACAAAGCAAACAAATACTATCTGTAAATGACAAATTACTTAAAATGCCCATTGTTAAAGCTCTAATGAGACTCATTGAATAAGTAAAATTATTTTTGTGGCATGCAACAGTTTAGCATAATAACTGGACAACATGTGTATCAACAGATTTCCATGATGTTTGTACAAATTCTAAAATACCTGTGTTAGTAATATATATCTGCACATATATAACCTAAGGAGGTTTCTCATTACTTCTTATTTGACAGTGTTTCCCATGTAAATTAACATACCATATTAACCTCATTAATTTAATATCTCCCTTTTAGAAGGTGAGAGACAAGTCCTATAAGATTATCCAGTGAGTCTCTGAGAAATCTCATAGTTAATTTGAGGTTAAAGATACTAAATTTAATATTTATTTTGAGAATTGTCAAGAATATCAAAAGGTTTGAACACTTGACTATACAGAAACACAGCTAACTGTGAAACTATACTTATCCATCTACCAATGGATAATTAAAAACGATAATTAAAAGTTTCCAAAGACAACACCAGTTGCATAGTTGTAAAAAATGTTCCACTTTAAGTATTGAGAGCAGCTTAAACCAACATGAAGGAGATGAAATTATTTTAAGATATAAATTCTTTGTTTTGCAGGTAGATTATTTAAAAGGTAAAGAAAAATACCTTTTTACACTAACAGTCCTATAATCAAACAAAAGTGTATTTTAGCAGATATAATCAGATTCTACTTTTGCATCAGTGTGTTGTTAATTCTAAGATTTTAAAAAAATCTTATATCCGAGACATGGAAACAAGTTATATGCCCATCAACAGAAGACTGGATAAAGAAATTGTGGAAAATTGTATATGCTTCCATTTTAAATACTTTTAAATTTTACATTAAAATATTTTTATTACTATTATTGTTAAAAATCTACCACATTTAATTTTTATCTCTCTTGGTTTTGATCTCCTGTTATTGACTATACATAAGTTTCAAATATTGTATTTTGTTCTTTTCTCCTTTTTTAAGTTTGAAAATACATCTCGAATTCATTGATATTCTGATTCAACTTGCTCTTCTATTATTGATTATACACTGTTTTCAAACCTTTTTTTCTCCTTTCTTTTCAAATACTCTCTCATTATTTTAAGTTTTATTTCTGCATAGGCATTAGACAGATATATAAATAAACTCTTTAAGGACCAAAACAGAACTGATAAATCATAAGACATAAAGCCAGAGAGATATAAGCAAGATGAAATAGCAGGGGAACCACTCCCAATTAAAAGAGAAAAAGAAATCCCCTAAAAGAATGATCAATGAAATAGACATTGATGGCCTACTAGATCAAGATATCAAAAAAGGAGTGATCAAAGTACTGAAGGAACTAAAAGAGACAGTGTTTAGGCATTTAAAATATGTAAAAAATGAAACTGAAGCTATAAAGAAGAGCCAAGTAGAATTGGTAAACTCATTGGCTGAGATTAGTGCTATTCTAAAAGCTGTACAAAGCAGACTAGATAATGCAGAGGAATGAATAAGTGACCGAGAAGACAGGACAACAGGAAGCACACAATCAGAACAGCTGAGAGAAAAACAAATAAAAAGAAATGAAAACAACATAAGGGAACTATGGGATAATATAAAGCATGCCAATCTACACTTAATAGGGGTTCCAGAAGGGGATGAAAGATCAAAGGGGATTGAAAGATTTTTGAAGAAATCATGACTGGAAACTTCCCAAACTTAAAGAAGGAATCAGATATCCAAGTACAGGAAGCTCAGAGGGTCCCAAACAGGAAGAACCCAAACAGACCCACACCAACACATATCATAATCAAGATGGCCAGAGTCAAGGATAAAGAAATTATCCTAAAGGTAGCAAGAGAAAAGCAAAGAGTGAGTTACAAGGGAAACCCCATAAAGCTCTCAGCTGATTTCTCTACACAAGCACTACAGGCCAGAAGAGACTAGCAAGATATATTTAAAGTCCTGAAAAAAAAAAAAAAAAAGATGCAGCCTAGGATACTTTATCCAGAAAGGCTATCCTTTAGAATAGAAGGAGAGATAAAGAATTTCACAGACAAGTAAAAACTAAAAGAGTTTAGCAACACTAAACCTATGCTAAAAGAAATATTCAAAAGACTACTGTAAACAGAAAAGAAGCAGGATACTACAGAAATGAGAAATTCATAACTGGAAAGGTGATAACCACCAAGAATTACAAAATAGAATGAACACAAAATTGTAAAAGAAGATTTCTAAATCATGAAGAGTGGGAGAGGGAAGCAATAAAATCTAGAGTACTTTTATCTTTCTTTTTAAAATATTTTGTTCATGGTAGGATGGGTTTGAGATTATATTATTACCTGTTTAATAAAAATAGTTATAGTAATGAGCTAACAGGCTTACAAAAAAGGGTAACCATGAGCCAAAAACCTACAAGTGAGTCACAAAAACTAAATAAAATCCATGATAATATAAAGGAAAATTTCCAAACCACAAAATGAATAAGAAAGGAACAGAGAGGAAATACCAAATGAGCTGCAAGAAATAAGTTCAAAATGGCAATAAACACACATCTATCATTAATTACTGTAAATGTCAGTGGACTAAATGCACCAATCAAAAGAAACAGAGTGTCAGACTGGATAATAAAGCAAGAACCCTAAGTTGCTGTATACAAGAGACTCACTTTAGGGGGAAGGGGACACATAGATTGAGAGTGAAAGGATGGAAAAGGATATTCCACGCAAATCCTTTGGAAAAGCCAAAAAATCAGGTGTAGCAGTACTGACTTCAGTCAAAATAGACTTCAAAACAAAGGCCATAAAGAAAGATAAAGAAGGACATTTTATAATGATTAAAGGAGTAATACAAGATGAGAATATTATAATCGTTAATATATATGCACCCAATATAGGAGCATCTAAGTATATAAAGCAACTACTAACAGAGATAAAGGGGGATATTGATGGGAACACAATCATTGTCAGAGATTTTAACACTGCATTAACATCACCAGACAGATCTTAGACACAGAAAATAAATAAGGCAACAGATAAATTAAATAATACAATACAAAAATTAATTTGGTGGATATTTTTGGAGCATTACACCCCCCAAAAATAGGATATACATTTTTTTTAAGTGCATAGGGAACATTTTCTAGGATTGATTATGTACTTGGGCACAAATAAACCTCAACAATTTTAAGAAGATAGAAATCATCATAAGCATCTTTACTGACCACAACACCATGAAACTAGAAATCAACAACAGAGAAACAAAGGAGAAAAAAGGAAATTATGGAGATTAATAAAGATGCTATTAAAAAAACAATGGGTAAATGATAAAATAAAAGTTGAGATTTAAAAATACCTTGAGACAAATGAAAACGAAAACACAACCACACAAAATTTATGGGATGTAGCAAAGGTAATGCTAAGAGGGAAGCATATAGTGATACAGGCCTCCCTCAAAGAAGAAGAACAATCTCAAAAAAAAAATCTAACCCATCAGCTAAATGAATTAGAAAAATAAGAGCAAAAGCTCCCAAAAAGCAGCAGAAGGAAGAAAACAATAATCATGGAGAAAATAGACAAAATAGAGTTCAAAACAAAAATTAGAGAAAATCAACCAAACCAAAAGCTGGTTTTTTTTTGAAAAAATTAATAAAATCGACAAACCTCTGGCCAAACTCACAAAGAAGAAAAAAGAGAGAGCTCAAGTAAGCAAAATAAGAAAGGAAAATGGAGAAATTACAATAACATGGAAATTCAGAATATAATACAAGAATATTATGAAAAACTATATGGAACCAAAATGGATAACCTAGAGGAGATGGACAAGTTTCTGGAAACATACAGTCCAAGACTGAACCAAGAAGAAATTGACCACTTGAACAAACAGATCACTAGATACCAAATCGACTTATCAATAAAAAAAAACTCCCTACAAATAAAACTTCAGGACTGGATGGCTTTACCGGGGAATTTTACCAATCATACAAAGATTTTATACCAGTCCTCAAACTCTTCCAGAAGATTGAAAAGGAGGGAATACTCCTAAACTCATTCTATGAAGCCACCATCACCCGCATACAAAAACCAGTCAAAGACACTACATAAAAAGAGAATTATAGGGCAGTGTCGCTGATGAACATAGATGCAAAAATCCTCACCAAAATATTAGCAAATACAATCCAACAGCACATAAAAATGATTATACATCATGACCAAGTGGCGTTCATCCCAGGGACACAAGGGTGATTCAACATATGCAAATCATTCAATGTAATACATCACATCAACAAGAGAAAGGGCAAAAACCACATGATCATCTCAATAGATGCAGAAAAAGCATTTGATAAAATTCAACACCAATTTATGATAAAAACTCTCACCAAAGTAGGTATAGAGAGAACATATGTCAAAATGATAAAAAAGCTATATATGACAAAACTACAGCCAGCATAGTACTCAATGGTGAAAAACTCAAAAGCTTCCCACAAAAATCTGGGACAAGACAAGTTTGTCCACTTTCACCACTCCTATTCAATATACAATTGGAAGTGCTAGCCACAGCAATCAGACGAGAGAGAAATAAAATGGATCCAAATTGGAGAAGAGGTAAAAGTGTCACTATATGCTGATGACATGTTACTATATATAGAAATCCCTAAAGGTCCACACAAAAACTATTAGAAATAATTGAAGAATTCAGCAAGGTAGCAGTTTACAAGATTGACGTTCAAAAATCAGTTGCATTTCTTTACGTTAACGATGAATCAACAGAAAAAGAAAGTAAAGAAACAATCCCCTTTAAAATAGCACCCAAAGTAATAAAACACCTAGGAATAAATCTAACCAAGGAGATGAAAGAACTATACACAGAAAACTATAAGTCATTGATGAAGGAAATTAAGGAAGACTTTAAAAAATGGAAAGATATCCCATGCTCCTGGATTGGAAAGATCAATATTGTTAACATGGTCACACTACCCAAGGCAATCTACAGATTTAGTGCAATCTCGATCAAATTGCCCAGGACATATTTCACAGAACTAGAACAAATCCTAATAAAATTTATATGGAACCACAAAAGACCTAGAATCGCCAAAGCATTACTGAAGAGAAAGAAAGAGGCTGGAGGAATAACTCTCCCTGACTTCAGACAATAGTATAAACGTACAGTCATCAATACAGCATGATATTGGTACAAAAAACAAAAAAGATATATGAAGCAATGGAACAGAATAGAGAGCCCAGAAATGGACCCACAAATTTTGGTCAACTCATTTTCAATAAAGGAGACAAGAACATACAATGGAATAAAAACTGTCTCTTCAGCAAATGGTGTTGGGAAAACTCGACAGCAGCATGTAAAGCAATGAAGCTAGAACACTCCCTTACACCATACACAAAAATCAACTCAAAATGGATCAAAGACTTAAACATAAGACAAGATACAATAAACCTCCTAGAAGAAAATATAGGCAAAATATTATCTGACATACATCTCAAACATGTTCTCCTAGGACAGTCTACCCAAGCAATAGAAATAAAAGCAAGAATCAACAAATGGGACCTAATGAAACTTACAAGCTTCTGCACAGCAAAGGAAACATAAGTAAAACAAAATGACAAACTATGGAATGTGAGAAAATGTTTGCAAATGAAACCAACAAAGGCTTGATCTCCAGAATATATACACAGTTCATATGACTTAATAAGAAAAATCAAACAACCCAATCCAAAAATGGGCAGAAGACCTAAACAAGCAATTCTCCAAGGCAGAAATACAAATGATCAATAAGCACATGAAAAAAAATGCTCTATATCACTAATTATCAGAGAAATGCAAATCAAAACTACAATGAGGTATCACTTCACACCAGTCAGAATGGCCATCATTCAAAAGTCCACAAATGACAAATGATGGAGAGGTTGCAGAGAAAACGCAACCCTCCTACTCTGCTGGTAGAAATGCAGTTTGGTACAGCCACTGTGGAAAACAATATGGAAATTTCTCAAAAGTCTAGGAATAGACTAACCATATGACCCAGGAATCCCACTCCTGGGCAAATATACAGAAGGCATTCTATTATAGCCAAGACATGGAAAGAGCCTAAATGTCCATCAGCAGCTGACTAGATCAAGAAGCTGTGGTATACTTATACAATGGAATACTATTCAGCCCTAACAACTGACAACATAACACCATTTGCAGCAACATAGGTATTTCTGGAGAATGTCATTCTAAGTTAAGTATGCCAGAAAGAAAAAGAAAAATACCATATGAGATCACTCATATGTGGAATTTAAATAATAAAAAAAAACATAAAAACTAAACAGAAACAGATTCATCAACATAGAGTAAAAATTTGTGGTTCCCAATAAGAGAGGGAATGGAAGGGATAGACTGGGAGTTCAAAATTTGTAGATACTGACAGGCATATGTAGAATAGATAAACAAGATTATACGGTATAGCTCAAGGAAATATATACAAGATCTTGTGGTAGCTCACAGCAAAAAAAAAAAGTGACAACTAATATATGTATGTTCATGTATAACTGAAAAATTATACGCTACACTGGAATTTGACACAGCATTGTAAAATGACTACAGCTCAATAAAAAAAAAGTTAAAAAAAAATAGAGAAATTTCCGAAATTCAAAAGTTGGATTTGTCTTGTACTGGCAACTATTTACATATCATTTACATTTTACTGTGTATTGATAGTAATCTAAAAATTATGTAAGTATACAGGAAATAGGGTGCAATTTTATACCATGAACTTGACCATCCATGTATTTTTGTATCCATGCGGGTCTGGAGCCAATTTTCTGAGGATATCAATGGATAACTGCACAGAACAAAACATTTTTTAATAAAATTGATAAGTTTATAAAATTTTATTTGGGACAATCTTTATAATAAAGCTAGTTTCCAAAACTTTTGGTAAAATAAAAACAAGCAAACAGGAATGTCTTCAGATCAACTATAATGCAAGAAAGCACCTTTTTTTCTGCCTAGATTTACTAGACAAGGAAGCTTAAGTTATCTCTTCTTGATAGTTAAGATTATAAAACTATAAATTCAAAGTAAGAAAAACTGTACAATAATATTAATTGCTTGATACATTTTCAGCACAGTATGTAAAAAAAAAGTAATGAAAACAAAGACAAGGCTGTATATTTAACCTTTTAATTCTTTGCTTCTGTAATTTTTTTTGATAGCTTCCTAATTTGTCAACAAAAAGTAACTCAGGATTATGTACAGATTTGTTTAGCTCATGAAATTTTCATGATCAGTTCAAACATAACTATTCATAGCAAGTGATTAAATAGATGCAAATGAATAAAAGTTTTAAAATAAACTTCAACAGTAATTAAGTTTCATAGTGATAAGTCCACTTAAAACTAGTCCTGAAAACTTTATAGTAAGTTGGAAATTTAAGTTATATTAAATGATGATAAATCATATATATTTGTTAAATATCTAGATCATTTCTAAATAAAATATTCAAACATTAAGTGCTGAACAAACATTTATCTACTGTTTTATGCTATTGAATTCTTTTTTTTATTGAAGTATAGTCAAAAGTGTCTACTTTTGGCATCTTTTTAAATATAGTAAAAAGAAGCTAAACATATTTGAGTCTATTTATGAAAAATAAATTGTACTATGAAAATGTATTACTTTTAAAATTTATGAATAATGTATTAATAAATTTGGTGCTGAAGGGGTAAAACCCATAAAGGGACCAGTAAAACCTCCCAGGAAGGGCCTTTGCCTTACCGCTTTTGCCCTTCTATAAAACGGCTTGCTTCTAGGAAAACAAAATTCCTAAATTTCCTAAAATTCCATTGGTTCCCAAAAGATCATTCCTGATTGGTCCATTTCTAACACCTCATTTGCATATGCTGTGAACATAATCGAAACCTACAAACCTATAAAAGCCTGTGTAAACCTACAGATGGGGTCCAGAGCTTGGAGTTTTAACTCCTCTGGGCCCACCATTGTAAAAACCTGAGTTCTCCAACCCTCCAAGTGTCACTTGGTCTCTTAACAGAATTCAGATTTCTGTAACATTTCTGGATGCCTCAGTATGATTCCAACCGTGCCAACACCCTGAGCCACCGGGGTGGTGGAGCAACGAAATGGAGGTTGGAGAATACTGAAAGTTAATGTGGCAGCATGCCACCTGACAGTATTCCAGGTCCTCCTTCACGGAGGTGGATCAGTCTTCTGGGCAGATGAACCCTGACAGGATTTGGTGGAGGGATGGACCAACTCACCAGTCAGCATGTCCAGATCAGGTAGGAACCTGAGGACTAGTCAGTAGTCAGGTCGTGTTCCAGTAGACAGGAGACTGATCATGTCTTAAGGGTTCCCATTGGGAACATAGGTCAGATATAAGTTAGTATCCCCTGAGTGTGTGTGTGTGTTTTTCTGTGGCATGACCTGCTTGTGCATCAGATTCAACTCTTTAGCTCCATGGTGCTCTGCTAGTGAGTTTGAGTGAGTCCAAACCTGACGTTCCTTGGTGACCTCATATGTCTCAGGGTGGTATCAACCCTTTGGGGTATTGATCAGATTCAGTGGAATATACTGACACACCAATGCTAAGTGTTACCTTCATCCCCAAGAGGGGAGTGCCCAGATGGATACAGCAAAAGCCCCTCCCTTTGTCTTGTCTGCAACACTGGCACAGGGTGGCCACACAGGGAGGGAAAGGGACATAGATCATCCCATGAATAAGTGACCCCAGTGCCCTCAGGGACTAGGACAAGACTTCGTTGAGAAAGTTTTGGAAGTGACCATACCATCGGACCTCCGAGGTATCCTGTTGCAATTAGTGAAACTGCCCCAGTACTCCCTTTTCTGTCTGACATTGAGACCTCAAGATGTGAGCCAGAGAGGGCTTCCCTAGGACTGGCTGCACCCCTCCTTGGAGGCCCCTTTTTGCTACACTTGTCTTGTCACTGGCCCACCCCAGCCCCATGCTTTGTCAGTTCAAGCTATAGAGACAGCTTTGTACAAGGACATCTGAAACTTGTCCAAGCCCTAGAATTTATCAGAGATTTCTTTCATGGGAGAAACCCCGACTCATTGGCAATGCTTGCAGCCATGCAGATATTAGATTTGGTGAGGCAGTGGGCTTTTCAGGAGCTCTGCTTTTTCAAGGAGTGGAGGAAACAGAGATACTGGGGTCACCATCCATGGGGCCAGAAGCAAACCTACACCTATAGTGTAAAATCTGTCAGATAACAATGGGGGCCTCAAAGTCAAAGCTGACTGCTGTGGGCTGCATGACTAAAATTTTCAAAAAGGGCTTCTCAGGAGACCATGGAGTTAAATTGTCACCAGGAAAATTGCACACATTGTGTGAACTAGAATGGCCCACCTTTGGAGTGGGTTGGCCTTCAAAAGGCACACTTGACTTGCCAACTTTCCAGGCCATATAAAGAGTGATCACTGGGACCCCAGGTCACCCAAACCAATTTCTTTATATTGAATCTTGGCTGACGATTGCCCAAACCTTGCCTCTGTGGGATGTTTCCATTAAAATGGTCAGGGACAGTGAAGGATCCTCGTGGCCCAAACATTGGAGGTGAAAAAGGAAGATATGATGAAGCTGATATTTAAAGGGGACCCTGAAGAAGAGCCATTGATGCTTCTGACATATATCCCCCCTGCTCCTATAGCTCCAACACAGCCACCCTTACCAGATACTCCACCTGCATCTGTGTCCCCACTCCCACAACCCCTGGCTCCTAGCCAGGAGCCCATAGGGAGGAGACTCTGCTCAGCCCAGTGAGTCACACAGTGAGTGGCCGCCCTTATTTCCTCTTTGGGAGACCCAAGGGCCCCAACAAGTAAGTGATGATGGCTCCGTGCAACCCGGCTGCTCCATCCTATACTACAAGCATTTCAGCACGATGGATCTCTTAAACTGTTGACACCATGTTCTGCCCTATTCAGAGAAACTTCAGGTCATGATTGACCTACTAGAGTCGATCTTCCAGACCCACAAACCAATCTGGGATGACATCAGTCAGCTACTTGACAATCTTCAACACTGAAGAAAGTGTATCCTGACAAATACCAGAAAGTGGCTACAAGGGTGGGCCGTGGCAGGGACTATAGATGCAGAAAGATGCAGCCCCCGAAATGAGACCAAACTGGAAACTTAAGATCCAAGCCAGAAGAGAGACTCTGCATGAATATTGGAGTGCCTTCCTACATGACTTGTGAGATGAAGCAAAGAAGCCAACCAACAGGTACAAGACCACCATAGTTATCAAAAACATAGATTAGTCCCCCACGGACTTCTATGAGAGGCTATGTGAAGCTTTTCAGATATACATATGGTTTGATCCCGAGGTCCCTGGAAACCAGTAAATGGTCAATGCTGCTTTTGTAGCCCAGTCCTACACCGACATCCACCAAAAACTCCAAAAGCTGGAAGGTTTTGCTGGAATGAATTCTACTCAACTGCTGGAGGTGGCCAACAAGGACTTCATAAACCACGACCAGGAAGCCCAACAAGAAGCTGACAAATCGATGAAACAGAAATCCCTGTTGGCAGTGACACTAGGGAGCCCTGACCCAAACCAGCATACCCCCAACCACAGAAGGGGGGACTGTGTGCAAGGGCCCCAATGCAGCGGGGCCAATGCACATACTGCAAGGAGGATGGTCACTGGAAAAATCAGTGCCCTTATCACAGAGAGGCAAATAATCTACTAAAGAGAAAGCCCCCGGCCAGTGAAAGAAAGTACTGACCTAAGCCCCCTATGATGGACTTCATCAGATTAACAGGGTTGGACTTAGATTAAGGGGGATGGAGCTCCCTGCTCCTGGGCCCCTGGGAGCCCACCATTGTGATGTTGGTGGGTGGGCCAACTGATGACATTTATGGTGGACACAGGCATGGAACATTCGGTGGTGATCAAACTTGTGGCCCCCTCAACTGAGAAAAAGGCAACTATTGTGGGGGCCACCAGGGACAGAGACACTCGCCCATTTTGCCATCCTTGATCATGTCAGCTGGGAGGACATTTGGTCACTCATGAATATCTATACCTACTAGAGTATCCTAGCCCTTCTTTGGGAAGAGAATACTATAAAAACTGGGGGCTCAGATAATGTTCTCTTCAGGAAAAAAAGCACATCTGACTCTGAGAGGGAAGGAAGGTTTGCTCATGATTGTGACAGTGCCCTAAGAAGAATGGCACAAATGGAAAGCACTCAGACAAACCCTGACTCTCTGATGAAGGAATTACCCTTCTTCTGGGAAGAAGGGGGACCCTACGGATTGGCTCAAAACCATGCACCACTGGTAATAAACCTATGACTGGATGCAATCCTGGCCTGGCTGGGACAGTGCCCCATACACAGAGAAGCCTGGCTGGGAATTCAGAAGCTTACCCAGTGCTTGTGTGATGAAGGAATTCTCACAGACTGCCAATCTCTGTGGAATACACCCCTCTTGCCCATCAAA
This sequence comes from Camelus ferus, assembly GCF_009834535.1. Lineage (NCBI taxonomy): Eukaryota > Metazoa > Chordata > Mammalia > Artiodactyla > Camelidae > Camelus > Camelus ferus. The sequence continues at coordinate 24,631,609 of NC_045722.1, read as the reverse complement.
GGCAGAAGGAAAAGATTATTGACCAGTGCAGGATTTGCGAGTAGTCAACAGTGCTCTGAACATGAAACATCTGGTGGTCCCTAACCTGTATCTGAGACTTCTACCAGCCCAAGTCAAATGGTTCACCTGCCTAGATCTGAAAGATGTTTTCTTCTGCATCAGACTCACATGAGCCAGTCAACCAAAATCTACCTTTGAGTGGGAGAACCCCCACATGGGCAGAACTCAGTTGACCTGGACTCGCTTATCACAGGGTCCTAAAAGCTCACCCACCCTGTTTGGGGAAGCACTGTCCATGGACTTGACTGCTTTCCCAGGAGAAACTCTAAACTGGACCCTGTTTCAGTATGTGGATGATCCGTTATTGGCCAGCCCCAGTCAAGAGGACTGTTGGAAGGGAACCCAGACCCTGTTAGCCCTGTGATTGGTTGCTAGCTATAAAGTCTCTTGGAAGAAGGCACAGTTCTTTAAAGAGACATTCAGGTATCTTGGGTTCATTATCTCAGAAGGACATCAGGCTTTATGCCCAGAGAGGAAACAAGCCATTTGTGCTATACCTCAGCCAGGCACCAAGAAAGAGGTCCAAGTATTCCTGGGTGCAGCAGGGTTCTGAAAATCTGGATCCCTGGTTTCTCAAACATAGCTAAGCCCCTGTACAAAGCCACTGTGGGATCTGGGAAAGAACCCTTGGACTGGGGACCCAATGAAGAAGAAGCATTCAATGAGATCAAAGGAATGTTGAGTGCCCCAGCCCTAGAACTACCAGATGTGACAAGAGAATTCAACTTGTACATCCATGAAAAGAATCACACAGCCCTAGGTTTCCTCACCTAAGCAATGGGTCCATGGCAGTGTCCCATGGCCTATTTGTCAAAATGCCAGGACCCAGTGGCATCAAGATGGCTACTATGCTTACAAGCATTGTCTGCAACAGTAACCCTGGTCAAAGAGGCAGAGAAGCTCACTCTCAGGCAGGTTATCAGTGTAAAGATTCTGCACGCAGTCACCACTCTGATGAATAGCCAGAAGCATTGATGGCTGACCAACAGTAGGATTACACATTCCCAAGTTCTCCTTTGTGAAAATCCCAGGATCCACCTGGAGATGGAGAGAAACTTGAACCCAGCCACCTTCCTGCCCAAGGGATAGGGCCCACCTGACCACAGCTTTGAGGAAGTAACAGAGGAGGTCTACTCAACAGGTCTGATTTGTCTGATATTCCACTCCAGAACCCTGAACTTGAAATTTTTACAAATGAGAGTAGCTACATGTAGGATGGACAAAGTAATGCAGGATATGCAGTGACAATGGCACATGAGATACTAAAGGACTACCCTCTACTGCAGGGCTGGATGGCACAAAGGGCAGAAATATGTGCACTCATCCAGGCATTGCAAGAGGGAAAAGGAAAGTGGGTCAACATTTACATGGACTCTAAGTATGCCTTCCCTACCCTGCATATACATGGTGTCATATATAAAGAAAGGGGTCTCTAAACAGCCACAGGAAAGAGATCAAAAATAAAGATGAGATATTACAACTGTTAAAGGCAATTTGGGAGCCTGCAGAGGTATCTTTCATCCACTGCGAAGGACTCCAAAAGGGAAATGATCCCATAAGCAGAGGAAACCGACTGGCAGATCAGGCTGTGAGAGAACTGACAAGTCAATCAGGCCACACCAGAGCCCCTGGAACCATTGTGAAGGTTCTGCTAGCACTCAAGCTGCCAACACCTCTGAGATACAGCTGAGAGGAAAACCTATAGGCCAGGACTGAAGGAGGAACCAAAGGAAAGGAAGGATGGTGGGTGATGCCTGACAAATGAACATACATATCTGAACAATTAGCCCACCAGGTGATCCTACAGCAAGATGAGCTCCCTCACCTGGAAAACACTGCCTTAGGGGCCCTGCTGGAGTGGTACTATCTGATTGCTCAACTTCCATCCCTCTGTGCCCTAGTTTCACAGCGCTGCCTCATATGTGCCCAGAACAATGCAAAACAGAGGTCAACTGGGCCCAGGGGATCCAGCAGTGTGGGCAGGGCACTTTGGAAGATACAGAAGTGGATTTCACTGAAATAGTGCCTAGCAGAGGATAAAAATACTTGCTTGTTTTTATCTGCACCTTTTCAGGATGGATAAAACCATATACAACATGGACTGAAAAGGTGAGAGAAGTAACAAATGCCTTACTCAGAGACATTATTCCCAGATTCAGGATGTCATTGACCACAGGGCAAGACAATGGACCTGCATTTGTGGCAGAGATAGTGCAACAAGTGGCAAAAGTGCTAAACATCTGCTGGAATCTACATGTGGCCTACCGGCCCCAGAGTTCAGGCACAGTAGAGTGCATGAACTGAACCCTAAAGCCAGTTATGGCCAAACTCAGTCAGTGAACTCAAACAGCTTGGAGTGATATTTGGCCCCTGGCTCTCCTGTGGATATGCTGTGCCCCTCGGACCAAGATAGGGTTCTCCCCTTTTGAAATCTTGTATGGGAGACACCCTCCCCTGATCAGACTGGGAGAAAACATTAAGGAGGTAGGAAGCTTAGAACTTCATAAGCAAATGCAGGTCCATAGACAGGTAACTGACAGGATCCCAGTGTCACTGGGAATGGCACTACGCCCCTACAAACATGAGGACCAAATCTGGGTAAAAGATAGAAAAAGGAGCCCCTCAAACCCAGTTGGAAGGGTCACGACCCAGTTATATTAACCACCCCAACAGCTCTCAAATTTGCAGGAAGCATCCCATGGAGTCACCATACCAGGGTGAAAAGGGCAGCCCTGCCTCGAGATGAGGATGTCTGGAAAGTCAACCAGGTTCCCAGAGAGCCACTAAAATTCAGGATCCAGAAATGCCCGCCACACCTGCTGGAGAACACTGGGCCCTGCTCTAGCCATACCTGGAAGCTGGCTAGTCAAGGAATGGCAGAAGCTTGAGGAAATCACCAAGAATGAGCTGAGACAGATTAATCAAAGTGCCCCTTTTAATAGAGATCCCAACTGTGATGACCGGGCATTGCCACACCTTGCTCCTCTCCCTCATCATAATCCTTGCTCTAACCCTTGCTAAGGACTGACTGTAGTAGCTCCTCCCAAATTGTCATACTCCAGGAAACTCCTACTGGCAATTTCATATCTCCTTGTTGTAGGATGCCTCACAACTATCCTATGCCTGTTACCTGGCCTCTCCTCGGGCAAAGCGAGGATTGGCCAGACTTGTAACACTCATCCTGCTTTTATGGATAACCCCTTCCTTACATGATGAAAGAGCATCCATCAAAAGAGCAAGGTGCTAACCCAAATGGCAGGGATTAACAAGCAGAGGGAACGCTGGGCTTGCCTCAGAGAGGACACAAAATATATGCCTACAGTTCCCCTTCTGGCCTATTCTGCCTCTGTGGAAGACCTAATGAAATTAATACCATCTCTAAGTGGGTTCTCTGCTATTCTCTGCAATAAAACTGAGAGGACAAGAACAGGGGGAGGACCACACCCACTGGTATGAGAGAGAAACCAGACCGGCTAGCCTCTGTATGGGATTATACCTTGGGTATGCAACCAAACTAATGGGAAATCTCTCAATATGCTTCCAAAGCTTATATAGTGATGAATGCAATGAGATATGTTATAGATATATTAAAGAGGCCTACTGCATTTACACCTTGTCTTTCAATGAGACAACCCTAGATTGGGAACCATTTCAGGATGAAGATGAATATAATGTATACCATATGATTAATGAAGGACTTAATTTTACCTGGGAAGGCAGAGACCGCATTGTGACAAGGTGGTACAATGAAACTATCCTGCCCATAAACAGCACCAAAGGGGAGACCAGCCAAAGATATGTGGGGATAGGTTAGTGAACCGGGGCCCTCTTCAATCTGACCATGGGTGACCTAATAGATAGAGATTATCCCTATATATCATAGCTGTTGTTAAGACCCTGGCCATATAGACACTGAGTATCTGCAGCCTGAGGAAAATTGATGCTCACTCCATGAGAAAAGATAGCATCAAAAAGGGGGAATGATGGGGCAAAACTCACGAAGGGACTGGCAAGACCTCCCAGGCAGGGCCTTTGCCTTCCAAATTTTGCCCTTATGTAAAATGGCTTGTTTCTAGGAAAATGAAATTTACTCCTAAAATTCCATTGGTTCCCAAAAGCTCACTCCTGATTGGTCCATTTGTAACACCTCATTTGCATACAATGAGAAATTAATAGAAATCTAAAACCCAGTAAAGGCCTGTGTAAACCTTCAGATGGGGTCAAGAGCTTGGAGTGTTAACACCTCTGGGCCCACTGGCATAATAAACCTGAGTTCTCCAACCCTCCATTTGTTGCTTGGTCCCTCAATGGGATTCAGGTTTCTGTAACAGTGCAGAAAGATGGTACGTGGCAAATAATTTAAAAACTGCTTAATTTCAACTTTTCTGTGCAAAAGAAAGTTGAGTAATGGTTAACAATTCTAATCAATATATGTAAATCTCCCTATGACTAATAACAGTAAAGAAAAAAAATCCTTGTATGAAAGGAAAGTAAGATGTGTTTTGTTAAGGAGCGATATGAAGGGTGTGTTTTTCTTAGGGAAAAAGAGTGTAATTTTGTTTAAAAAATTGTATGCTTTCTAGAATGAAGAAAAATAAATAATAACATGAAAAACTGAATGGATTTTTTTTTAATTGGGGAAGATTTGTGCGAAAGGATTCTTGGAAAAGGAATCTTGGAAAATGCATAGATTTGATGGATTTATTTACATTATTTTTTAAATTACTAATAAAATTAATACCACACTGATGTAATACTAGAATTGGGTTCTGTCCCTCTCCCAAAACAGCAAACAAGTACTGAGATTATTAATCTGTTCTTAATTGGAATTTTTTAAAAAGATTTTTCTTTACTACGAAATCAAGATTTTGCTTCTTAAAGTAATTTCTTGTGTTTCATGTTGTTTTAAAAGGTATTTGATTACTTAAGAAAACCAAGTCTTCTCAATTTTAAAAGAACTAGCTCTTTCACAACTATGTGGCTCTCTATGTGACTTTGACAACACTTAGTTGTCACTTTGGTTAAATGGACAACAAAGAATTGTTGTCCATCTTATTTAGTCAAAAGTCTATGCCATTTTTACATATTTAACAAGCTCCCAAAATCAAATTTCAAATGGAATATTTGACCTCAAACAGAGGCCTCTGGAAATATCCCTAGCAATTTGCCTCCCACCTTGAAAAGGAGAGATGCTTAAGCAAACAGGTTTACTTGGTATGTTAAATTCCATGCCAACCAAGAAGTGATGAAAACCTTCTTAGCTTATATGTGAGTGGATATGTGTTATTATAAAGGTATTTCCAAAATAGTAAGAAGTTCATAGAAATCTGTCAATATGCTCATTGTATAATTATTACCATAAAGTTGTATATGTCACAGAAATGATTAGTTTTTCTTATCAAATGAATTCTCATCAACACTTTAATCATGATGATTTTAAGTCATTTGTCATTCACAGTCAGTTATTATTTGACTTTGATTCTTCTAAAAAAAACTGTTTACATTTGTTTACAGGCAGGAATTATCACTGATAGCATCACTTAAATAAATTTGAGACCATGATTTTAGTCTGAGTAGATATTTCCAAAAGTACTGAAAAAGCTAATGGAAGCATATATATACTAACCCAAGAAAAGTGTGAACAAAAATCAATTTCATGGGTTTTAATGAACTAATGAGTACCATTATAGTCATTAATGAATTTGTTTGAAACACTGCTTTTTTTAATGTTTGTTTTTTAAAAATTTAAGGAAACTGGAGAGAAGTAAGATGGTGGAGTACAAGGACGCTTGTAGCTCACCCTCTCCCACAAATACAACAAAACTCACATCTACAGACCCATTCAGGCAACCAGAGCAGCTGCCAAACTCCAATAGAACATTGCCCTCTTCGAAATACAAAGACACCAAAAATCTAGTAGGAGAAAAGGAAAAAAGAAAGAAGGAAAAACAAAACAGTGCGTGATCGGTCCCGTGGGAAGGAGTGGCAAAGGAGGACTAGCTCTCATTCATTGGGTCTCCCCACTCCAATGGAGAGGCCAACAGGATGAAAGGGGAGCCTTCGAGGCTTAATCTGCCCAGAGCACCCCTAGACCTACAGAACTAAATTAAACAGGCACAAAGGGTCCCCACATCACCCAGCCCGAGATGTGAGCTGGCAGCTGGGGGCTGGGACAGGCCACCCGAGCCAGGCGGAGGACTGGGGTGGCTGCACTGACATAGCCCCAGGGTGCTGCAGGGTGCTGCATACCATGGCTGGGAGGGGATATGGAGGAGAATAACCTTGGTCCCCATAAATTGTGAAAAAAGCAAAGCAACACGGCTGGTGTGCCCTGGGGGGGTGCACCTTAGCCTTTGTCTCCTCAGACCTGAGGCACCATTACTGGTGCTTCTCACGAGAAGACAGGCGGGGCACAGCCACAGCTGCCATATCCTCCTATGTGCGGTGCCCGGGTGGGGGAGGGGCCAAGCCCTGAACCAGCACCCCAGGGCTCCACAACCTCCTAGGCAGGACTGAGACTTGTTTCAGCCCAAGGCAGATAGGATCTTTCTGCCCTGGCACCTCAAGGAACTTGCACTGCCAAGACAAAGAAGGAGCTGAGATTCAATACAAAGCAGGGGTAGGGCAGTTCTGCAGTCTTCCCTGAGCCCGCCTATGGAGCACCGATCTGAGGCAGAGCAGGCAGTGGCACAGAGCAGTGGAGTGACTGCTGCTGGGAGAGGGAGGGCAGCCACCCGCCTTTCTGGCAGGAATGCAGCACCTGACCACAGTGTTTGGAGGGGGCATGATCTGCCCACCTGCCTTGACCCAGTGCAGCATCTGACTGCGGCATTGGGAGGGGGAGTGACCCGCCTGCCCACCGGCCACAGTGCCAGAGAGATATGAGCAATATGAAGAAGCAGAGGAACCACTCCCAATTAAAAGGTCAAGAGAAATCCCCTGAAAGCATGATCAAGGAAATAGACATTGATGGCCTACTAGATCAAGATTTCAAAAAAGGACTTATCAAAGTACTGAATGAACTAAAAGAAATAGTGTTTAGAGATATAAAATATGTCAAAAATGAAATAGAAGCTATAAAGAAGAACCAAGTAGAATTAGTCAACTCATTTGCTGAGATGAGAGCTGACCTAAAGGCTGTGCAAAGCAGGCTAGATAGTGCAGAGGAATGAATAAGTGACCTAGAAGACAGGACAACAGAAAGCACCCAATTAGAATAGCTGAGAGAAAAACAAATGAAAAACAATGAAAACAATATAAGGGACATATGGGATAATATAAAGTGTGCCAATCTAAGCATAATAGGGGTTCCAGAAAGTGAAGAAAGTTCAAAGGGGATTGAAAAGGTATTGGAAGAAATCATGACTGGAAACTTCACAAACCTAAAGAAGAAATCAGATATACAAGTACAGAAGGCTCAGAGGGTCCCAAACAGGAAGAATCCAAATAGACCCACACCAACACATATCATAATCAAGATTGCCAGAGTCAAGGACAAAGAAATGATCCTAAAGGCAGCAAGAGAAAAACAAAGAATGAGTTACAAGGGAACCCCATAAGGCTTTCAGTTGATTTCTCTACACAAACACTACAGGCCAGAAGGGAGTGGCAAGATATATTCAAAGTCCTGAATGAAACAAAGATGCAGCCTAGGATACTCTATCCAGTAAGGCTATCCTTTAGAATAGAAGGAGAGATAAAGCACTTCACAGACAAGCAAAAAGTAAAAGAGTTTAGTAACACTAAACCCATGCTAAAAGAAATATTGACAGGTCTACTCTAAACAGAAAAGAAGCAAGATGCTACAAAAATAAGAAATTCATAACTGGAAAGGGGATAACTACCATGAATTACAAATAGAATAAACACAAAATTGTAAGAGAAGACATCTAAATCATTAAGACTGGGAGAGGGAAGCAAGGAAAGCCACTGTGGAAAACAGTATGGAGATTCCTGAAAAGACTAGGAATAGACTTACCATATGACCCAAGAATCCCACTCCTGGGCATATATCCAGAAGGAACCTTACTTCAAAATGACACCTGCACCCCAATGTTCATAGCAGCACTATTTACAATAGCCAAGACATGGAAACAGCCTAAATTTCCATTAACAGATGACTGGATAAAGAAGTGGTATATTTATACAATGGAATACTATTCAGCCACAAAAATGAACAACATAACACCATTTGCACAACATGGATATTCCTGGAAAATGTCATCCTAAGTGAAGTAAGCCAGAAAGAGAAAGAAAAATACCGTATGAGATTGCTCATATGTAGAATCTAAAAAAAAAAATTTTTTTAAAGACAGTTTTTTTTTTTTTTTTTGCTTCACTAATAAAAAATCTTGCTTATATCACAGTTTTTGTCTCATCAAAAATTCTTTTTTTTTTTCAGGTGACTAAGAACTGAGGTAATTCTTATACCCCTTTTCCTGGTAAAATAAATTTTGGTGCCATGACTCAGATAGCATGCTTAAACCTAATCTTTCTTCCTTCATTTTCCCCTGCCTCCATGAGGCCAGTGGAGCACAAGCTCTTGGGGCAGGATGTGGAGGCTGGAGTGAGGATACAGGGCATGGAGTTCCAAGTGGTGCTGGGCTGGTGAGGCAGTGAAAGGCCCACCAGGGACCCCACGCTGGGACAGTTGCAGTGTGAGGGTACTAAAGCCATGGGCCTCTTTCCCCTATGCCTAGCCACATGCAAACTTGCCCCAGTGCACTCTGCAACCACCAGCCCTGCCAGACATGCAGACCCAACTGGAGATAAACAGACCTCCTTAATCCAGAACCACAGTAAACTAATCACTGCTGGCTCTTAAACTGGACTGGTCTATAGTGAAGACTACTGACCACCTGAAAACAATGCTCAAAGGAGAAGCTACAAACCAGGAAGAGAAGACGACATTTGAGGTAGACAGCTGACACGACACTGAACCAGGCCTGTATACCAATTACTTTATCACTCACACCTTTATATTCTGGTCTCTAGGCTTTGCTGGGGATCCTTGTTTCTGCTTTCTGACCTCTGTTATCAGGTTCTCTAAAAAACACCTTCCTTCAATCCCTAAATCTCTTTTCCCACTGGTCCTGCAAGATCCTATGTCTCTGACAAGGGTGCCTCCCTCTTGAGCTATTATTAACATACTCTCTGACCAAAAGAAAACTCTCAGTCTCCTAATGTGGCTGGGGCCAAGCCTTGTTGCCACTGTTTTAACCTGTGGTGCTCTGGGATCTCATAACCATACCCTGTTTGCCTTATTCGCTGGCCAGCAAGTATTTGGCCACTTCTTTTGTACATGCCTTGACTAACATTGTCCCTGGTGGCTTTTTCTAGAAAACACCGTCGTTTTCTAGAAACCCCAGAGACATGGGCTACAATGTCTCTGACTCCTTTCTGGCTTCATATTCCTCCAGGGACACTCTCTCAGGCAAGAAAATATCTGCACCTTAGAAAACTGAGCTCCTGGAGTTCTATCTCAAGTTCCCCTCTCCTGCTGCCTTTCCCATTCAGGAGCTCCGGTAGGGACCCTCTAACCCTAACTCACTCTATTTTTGCTCCCCCTTTCTCTGGCTATCCCAGTTGAGCAGCTCTCCTGCTCCTGGCCACTGATGGGGTTAAAACTAATTATTTTCTTGGACTGTGGAGACTCCCACCTCATGGTTAGATTGTGGCTGCTTTCCCCATCCAGAGAGGAGGCTGAGATGCCAGGTCCTCCTTCTGTGGACCAATGCCACTGAGATGCTAAGCTTTCTTTGGTCAATGGCTTGAGGGTACACTTGGCTACAGGCAGAAGACTGAGTAATCAGACTATAGCCTGTGGGCTTCACCTTGGGATGCTGAGCTCTAAGATCCCCCTTACCCGAGTATTCTGCCCTTAAGATGGAAAGCCAACAGTTGATCCCTTCTGGGACTCCCCTGGGCTACATCTTAGCCAAAAGCATGGCCCATAAATAGGAGCATAAATTCATCCACCTTGCTCCAGTTTAATCTCTTTTACAATACATAGCAAATAGTCTAAAATATCATCTATTTAGATCTTTTATTTGCTGAGGGACATCAATGATCTCTTAAAGAAATGCAAAATAACCACCTTGGCTGTTGTTACTATCAGCAACTTGTGGTCCCCAACACCTCCTTGAGGGGGTCTCCCTTATATGTAACTCCTCCCCTGCTCTCCCTACCATACAGCCCTCATTTAAAGGATAAATTTCTCATCCAATATGCACCTGAAATTAGACAAAAGCTCCAAAAGGCAATCCAGGAACCTGGAGTAACTCTTGATAAATGCTAACCATTGCTGCCACAGGTTTTTTGTTTGTTTGTTGAGATCAGGTACACGAGGCCAAGGCTTAGGAGAAGGAAAGAAGGAAAGAAGCCAGGCATGTCTAAATGATTACAGCCCTTCAAGAGCAGCCACCATCCCTAAATCCTCAGCCTCCAGCAGCTCAAGACAAGCCTGATGATCAATACATCTGACACTGACCTGGTCAATGAGCCAAGAAATGTCCCCATAATGACAAACCTCCAAGGTCTGCTTACTTTTGGTGTAAGAAGCAAGGTCACTGGATGGCCCTATGTTCCTTGAGCCAAACAGCCCATGGGGAGAGCCAGCCTGGGACCTGAAGATGGTTGTGTGGTGCTAAAGAAGCCCCCTCCAGTCAGCCCCAACACAAGAGATCTTCACCACTGGCTAGAGCCACGGGGACAAATGGATGAGGTGGGTAGGACAATAACTTTCCTTTTGGATAGTGGGGGCACCTACTCTGTCCTGAATTCCTTATCCAGACCCTTTTCCTCTAGATCCTACAACACATCTATCCTTCTGGTCATTAAGAAGGATGGGGCCTATACACTAGTCCAAAATTTAAAAATCATATATGAGTCTGTAGTACCTCTTCATCCAGTGGACACAAACTGCTACATATTACTGAAAACATACCTCCAGGAGACCAGTGGTACACTATCATAGATCTGAAGATGCTTCCTCCTGTATATTCCTTAGTCCCCAGTCTCAATAATTACTTGTCTTTCAGTGGGACTCACCTAATAGGTATCAATGCAGCTGACATGGACAGCACTACCATAGGGTTTTAAAGACAGCCCTCCCCTTTTTGGACAAGCTTTGGCCCAAGATTTACAGGAATTAAAGCTTGAAAAAGGGACTATTCTCCAATATGTAGATGACTTACTTATCTGCAACTTTACTCAAGAGCAGGCCATCCAGCATGCAACCCAAACCCCTGACTTCTTGGCTAAGTGGGGATACAGTTTCTCCCCCAGCAATACACCTATCCTTCTGGTCATTAGAAAAGATGGGACCTATAGCCTGGTCCAGGATTTATGAATCATAAATGAGGCAGTAGTACCTCTTCATCCAGTTGTTTCAAACCTCTATGTATTACTGGGGGACATACCTCCAGGAACCCAGTGGTACACTACCTTAGACCTAAAAGATGCTTTCTTTTGTATACCACTTAGTCCCCAGTACCAAAATTTATTTACCTTTCAGTGGGACTCACCCAATGGGTATCAATGCCAGCTAACCTGGACAGTTCTACCACAGGGGTTTAGAGACAGTCCTCATGTCTTTGAGCAAGCTTTGGCCCAAGATTTACAGGACTTATGGCCTGAAAAAGGAACTGTTTTCCAATATGTAGATGACTTACTTATCTGCTCTGTTAATCAAGAACAGGATATCCAACATGCAATCCAAACCCTTAACTTCTTGGTTGAGCAAAGATATAAATTTTCCAGGTCCATGGCCAAAATGGCTAAACAACATGTAACTTATATAGCAGTGCTCTGACTCCTGGAAACCATAGCGTTTCCCCTGAACAAATTCAGGGAATCTTATAACTCCCTAACCCCACTACTCAAAAACAGTTCAGGGCACTTCTTGGACTAACAGGTTACCTACTGTAGGCTTTGGTCTATAGCCCAAATTCTGTATGACAGCTTAAAGGGCAAAGATGACTCAGTATCTCTCCAGTGGAGTCCTTCCCAAAAGGAAGCAATGGAAAAATTTAAAAGTCCCCTAGTAAGATCCCCAGCCTTGGGGCTTCCAGATTCCACAAGGCCCTCCAGTTATATATTCATGACAGAAGAGGAATAGCCTTGGGGATCCTCACCCAATGGCTGGGTCCTACCCAACAGCCCATGGGATACCTCTCCAAGTGGCTAGATCCCACTGCTTGAGGCTGGCCTTCCTGCCTAAGAGTGTTGGGATCCCTCTCCACTCTCCTGGAGGAAGGTTTTTAGCTAACTCTGGGGGCCTCTATACAAGCATACACTAACCACAAATTTTCTGATCTTTTAAAAGGCAAGGGATATTTCTGGCTCTCAAACTCTCAAAAACTCAGATGTTACTGTCTCTATTTGTGGGACACTCAATCCTGCTACACTATTACCATCTCCAGATGAGTCTCTTCCTTTTCACATATGTCATGATACCCTATCCATTTCTCTAGGAGCTAGAACAGATCTCACTGACCAACCCCTGGAAAACCTTGATGAGATCTGGTTCACCAATTGGAGCCACATATTCTCTTGAACCTCTTAGCAATCTGAGACTGGTTTTCAAGCGACACCCCAAGTCAAACTTCAAAAGTCTATGCAACAAGGTAATCAACCAATCAGCCAAGACAGCTTTTATAAAAACCCCTCGATGGACACTGACCCTTTGCTCACCACCTGCCCAGTGACAGACAGCTAGTCTGGGACCCCATTGAGCCCCACCATCACTCCAGGTCAGCAGGAAGTAGCTAGAGAAGCCGTCACCCTCTACATCCCAGAAATTTGGGGTTCTATGACTAGAGGGGGTAATGTTAGGTAGATTAGATGGAAATGAGCACTGGGAAGGGGGAGAGGAAAGGGGAAAGGAAGGGGAAAAGAATAATCCAGAACACAAAGAACCTGAGCTCTCTAATTAACCAGAGTGCAAGGAAGCTGGGCTGTCAATCAATCAATCAGTCAGTCATGAAACAAGCATATAAAATGAAAAACAAAGGGACAGTACCATTTTTCCTCTCTTGGATTGGCCTGCTCCCAATTTTTGGGACTGTACTATCTTCCTTTTTTTTTTTTTTTTTTTTACTTCACTAATGAAAAGATCTTCCTTATATCACACTTTTTGTCTCATCAAAAATTCTTTTTTTTTTTTCAGGTGACTAAGAACCAAGGTAATTTTTATGTCCCTTTTCCCAATAACACAGTAACATTCTCTTCTCCTTGAAACAGGACACAATTGGAAACATTGATTATAATACCAAGGCTTTGACTGGATTGTCATGTTTAAAAATGATTTGCATCAAACCAGATGTGACCTAAGAACTTTAAGGAACTAAGGTTGACTTTAAAGATCCAATTCTTACAAAGGGCCCCTTGGAAAATCTGGCCTGAACTTGGCTTATGAGGTTTCAAAAGTTAGAAGTCAGTAAGGAGAGGCCTTTTCAGGCAGGCCCAGGAACATCAGACTATTTGGGGAATGTAGACAAGTTCAGGATTTTCAGTCAAGTTGGCAAAGAGGTAAGACCACAAATGCCTCTCCTCTTGACTACAACAAAAGCACAACTGAATGTTAAAAAACCATCAAAAAATAAAGACGGGAATCTAGCAAAAAAAGATTTTCTGCAACTGGAAACATAAAGAGGGAACCACAGCTGGATGGTAGGAGGGTGTGCTCAAGATATAATTGGGCCCCATACCCTCCAGGTGTTCGACCCACAAGCTGAAGATTTGTTAAGTTGCAGAGGCCCTCCCACAAGAGTGAGAGCTCTAAGCCCCACATCAGTCTCCCCAGCTTGAGTCCTGGCATTGGGAAGAGAATGAGACCCCAGGACATCTAGTTTTGAAGGCCAAAGGGGCTTGTATCTAGGAGTTCCACAGGTCTGGGGGAAATGGCAACTCCATTAACTTGGGAAGCATGTATGGAAACTCACATGCACCAGGTCCAAGAGCAGAGGCAGTGATTTCACAGGGACCTGTGCCAGACCTGCCTGCTGGATATGATATATCTCCTGGGGACATGGGGGATATCTGTGGCTCATCCAGGAGACATAAAAGTTGGTGGCATACATTCTGGGAGTTTTCATCTATATGAGCTTTCTTGGAGGCTGACATCTTGATTGGATCATTAGCTCCAAGACCGAGCACCACCCAACAGCCTGTAGGGAAGCCTCAGGCCAAACAACATACATGTTGGGAACACAGCCACATCCATCAGCAGACTTCCTGAGCCACAAAGGCCTCTTGACACAGCCCTATCCACCAGAGATCCATGACCAAGCTTTGCCCAGCAGTGGGAAAGCACTGGCTCTTCCTGCCAGGAAACCTGCATAAGCCTCTAGATCAGCCTCATCCACCAGGGGCAGATACCAGAAATAGGAAAACAATCCCAATGCTTGTGTAAGGAATCCACAAACACATAGAAATATAGACAATATGAAGTGGCAAAAGAATATCTCCCAGTACAAGTCTCAAGAAAAAATCCCAGAAGAAGAAACAAGTGCTGAGGAGATAAGCAATTTATCTGAGAAAGAGTTTAAAGCACTGATGATGAAGGTCTTCAGAGAACTCAAGAGGAGAATAGATGCACTGAGTAAAGTTTTTGGGCAAAGTGTTGGAAAATATAAATTATACCCAGGGTTGAGGAACAAAATCACCAAAATAAATAACACACTAGGAGGAACCAAGAATAGACTAAATGAGGCTCTAGAAGAACAGACCAATGAGCTAGAAGACAGATGAGTGGAATGAACTTAAATATGAAGCAAAAACAGACACACAGATATAGAAAACAAACTTCTAGTTGCCAGGGTAGAGCGGGGTGGGAAGGGATAGAGTGGGATTTTGAGATTTGTAGATACTGACAGGTATATAACTGTTCTAAAAAATAAAGTCTATTAAAAAAGAAAGAATATTTGGGGAATGTATAGAAAGAGGAATTCATCTCAATCGACAGGTATTGTAGACAGAATCTAGTGTAGACTCGGCTTGGCTTCATATCCTCCAGAGGCTTTTAAAAGTCTAATCTCAGGTTCCTTATGAAAAGTTACAGCAAAGCAAAATCAAGATACCATGTGGTCAATCAGTATTCTTGCTGTACTTACATAATCAGACTAAGTTTAATGAGACTGGACTTATTTTGCAAACAAATTTGTCTATGATTCTCACTGATAGAAGAAGTTGTGACAATAGAGGTAAATTTTTATTTCAGTGGAAAACCATGATGTACACTTCTGGGTCTGATCACACACGTCTTGACAGTCCTTGACAAATCCTGGATTATTCTAGTTTCCTCCAAAATCTCACTAAATCTCTCCAAATTAACACTTGAAATCATTGTGAAGTAAAACTGCCCTTTTCCCAAGCTTGCAAAGTTGAAGCTAGAAAATGTATTATTAACATCAAGAAATTCACAACAGACCATGGATAGGCAACTTTTGTGTCAGCTGTTGTGTGGGCCACTCAGCAAGTTCACCTGAATTCCTGATGCCATCACCACGGACAGTCAAACTGAAATCTGGGACAACCATTGGATTGCCACTGCTACCCTCTATCCACTATCTAAAAACATATTGAGCCCAGCCTCTTCTTGATTAGCTGCCCTCTGGATTCCATTTTTTTTTCACTATTACTCTTTTTCCCCCTCTGCTTTTCATAGAAACTACTCTTCACTAAATGCTGGATATCTAGCGCCCTCCAGCAAATGCACTCTACTAACAAGTCTTAACAGATGATTCAGCTGGTCCTTAATGAACCAAGTGTGTCTGAACAAGAACTGAGTTTATAGTATTCAAAGGAAAGAAGAACATTTGTCTCTTCTTTCCTTGAACAAGAAACAGCCTGACAAATATATCTTGTGGGAACTCTAACTGGAAAAGATTCATGCACTCCAATGTTCACAGCAGCACTATTTACAATAGCCAATGCATGGAAGCAACCTCAATGTCCATGAACAGATGACTGGATAAAGAAATCGTGGTGTATATATACAATGGAATACTACTCAGCCATAAAAAAGAAATAATGCCATTTGCAGCAACATGAACGGACCTAGAGATAATCATTCTAAGTGAAGTAAGCCAGAAAGAGAAAGAAAAGTATCATGTGATATCACATATATGTGGAATCCAAAAAGAAAAACAAAAAGGACAAAAGTGAACAGAACAGAACAGAGACAGACTCACAGATATAGAAAACAGGCTTATGGTTACCTGGGGGGAAAGGAGGTAGGGAGGGACAAATTGGGAGTTCAGGATTTGCAGATACTAACTACTATATATAGAATAGATAACATTATATTCTACTGTATAGCTCAGGGAACTATATGCAATAACTTGTAATAAAGTATAATGAAATAGTGTGTATATATATATATATATATATATATATATATATATATATATATACATACACACACACATATATATAAAACACATATATATTTATATATCTAAATCACTATGCTGTACACCAGAAATTAACAGCATTCTAAATTGAACATACTTGAGTTTAAAAAAAAGACTACAGGCAGGATATCTTATGTCGACTGCCTATGAATCACGCTGTAAAAAAGCAATAACCTCTCTTTTTCCTCTGTGCCATCTGTTCAGTGGTGGCTAAACTACAACTATGCCTAAGTGCATCTCCATCCACGCTGGCCACGCTGGTGTCCAGATTGGCAATGCCTGCTGGGAGATCTACTGCCTGGAACATGACATTAGGCACAATGGCCAGATGCTAAGTGATAAGACCATTGTGGGAGGAGATGACTCCTTCAACATCTTCTTCAGTGAAGCAGGTGCTGGCAAGCATGTGTCCAGGGCAGTGTTTGCAGACCTGGAATCCACAGTCATTGATGAACTTCACACTGGCATCTGCCACCAGCTCTTCCACCATGAGCAGCTCATCACAGTCAAAGAAGATGCTGCCAATATCTATGCCCATGGTCACTACACCACTGGCAAGGAGATCATTGATCTTGTCTTGGACCAAATTCAGAAACTAGCTGACCAGGTCTTCAGGGCTCCTTGGTTTTCCACAGCATCGGTGGGGGAACTGGTTCTGGGTTCACCTCCCTGATGATGGAAAATCTCTCTGTCAATTATGGTAAGAAGTCCAAACCAGAGTTCTCCATGTACCCAGCCCCCTCCAGGTTTCCACAGCTGTGGTTAAGCCCTACAACTCCATCCTCACCACCCATGCCACCTTGGAGCACTCTGATTGTGCCTTCATGGTAGACAATGAGGCCATATACAACATCTGCATTAGAAACCTCAATACTGAGTGCCCAACATACACTAACCTGCATAGGCTGATAGGTCAAGTTGTATCCTCAATCACTGCTTCCCTGAGGTTTGATGGAGCCCTCAATGTTGATCTGACAGAATTCCAGATGAACTTAGGTCCCTGTCCTCACATCCCCTTTCCTCTGTCCACATATGCCCCTGTCATCTCTGCTGAGAAAGCCTACCATGAACAGCTTTCTGTATCAGAGATCACCAATGCTTGCTTTGAGCCAGCCAACCAGATGATGAAATGTGACCCTCACCAGGGTAAATAGGTGGCTTGCTGCCTGTTATACCATGGTGATGTGGCTCCCAAAGATGTCAATGCTGCCATTGCCACCATCAAGATCAAACGTACCATCCAGTTTGTGGACTGGTGCCCCACTGGCTTCAAAGTTGGCATTAATTACCAGCCTCCCACCATGGTACCTGGTGGAGACCTGGCCAAAGTACAGCAAGCTGTGTGCATGCTGAGCAACACCACAGCCATTGCTGAGAGCTGGGCTCACCTGGACTACAAGTTTGGCCTGATGTATGCCAAGCATGCCTTTGTTCACTGGTACTTGTGTGAGGGCATGGAGGAAGGAGAGTTTTCTGAGGCTCATGAGGACATGGTGGCCCTTGAGAAGATTTATGAGGAGGCTGGTGTAGATTCTGTTGAAGGAGAGGGAGAGGAAGTAGGGGAGGAATAGTAAAGTTAAAATGTCACAAAGGTGCTGCTTTTACAGGGAAGCTTATTCTGTTATAAACTGAAAAGTTGTGGTCTGATCAGTTAATTTGTATGTAGCAGTGTATATTATCATATACAATTACTGACCTATGATTTAAAACACAACTTTTTGTTACAGACCCAAGGTATCCACTTCTCTGATGGATTTGAAAAAAAGTATTCCCTCTTTAAAAAAAAAAAAAAGATTACAAAGAAGATCTGACAAGGATTAGTTGGTTTACCAAACTTTAATCAGACCCTTGAATCTTCTCGTAGGCCCATAATGATACCTCCTTGTAAAATCTTCAGTAAGAATTCTGCTGAGTGTATTTTGCATGAGGCCTTCATCCTACAGGTCTGATCACCCTAGATATCTAATTAGGTTACTCATATTCCAACCCCCAACAGGTAATGTCTGATCAGTCTGACTCGTCTTCAACAAAAATCCTGTATGTCAGTTTACCGAGTAATTCACTTGTCCTTTGTGTTTCCTATTAGTAATATGCCATCCAGTGACCCCACACTGAGCTCCTCTGATATAAATTCCCTCTTCCCAATTCTCTATTCTTCATTGAGCCCAGTTCTATATTGAGGTCTCTTTTTCCTTATTACCATAGTTCTGAATAAATATGTTTTTACCACATTAAATACTCTCCACATATGGCTGTCCTGTGATAGTCTTCATAATCATACAATGCAGTAACTCCCCCTTTGCCTGTTTACACAGAGGCATGAGGAGCCCAAAGTGGCCAGATGTCTTAAGCTCCACTCAGGAAAATTATTGTTCTGTCTCCTGGAAGAAACACTCCTTCACCAGGAACTACAAAGTCTAGGTGGGCAGAGCTTAATGTCATGAGAAAAGGGGAAAAAAGTTTCTAAGGGTAATATAGAATGTGATGCCCCTACCATTTCCACCCCTTCATTCCTGGACCTATTAACTGAATCATTACTGGAAGCTGATTCAGGACATGAATGACCTCCTGAAGAAACTTTCCACAGCCCTGCAATATACTGCCACCTTCCTAAGTTCCACTGAAACTGAGTCTTCAAAAGGCCCTTCCCATGTTGTATCCATCCAGCTGCTTCAGGATGGTGGCAAACAGGGTGATATAGTGGATTCAATGGGCATGGGACCCTTCCCTCACTTCTTTTGCTGCAAAGTGAATTCCTTGGACAGAAGCAATCCTTTGTAGAATGCTATGATAACAGATAAAACATCTTTAAGTCCACACTGTAGTTTTGGCAACAGCATGCACACAATCAAGGCAAATCCAGACCCACAGTAAGTGTCTGTTTCAACAAGGCTAAAATGATGCCTTCCATTATGAAAGCATCCTGATGTAATCAACATGCCAGCAGGGGTCTGTCTGAGGACCCCCTGGAATGTGCCAAATGAGAGACCCAGTGCTGCTACCACTCTTAGCAGATCAGGCACTCAGTCATGGTTAATGGAATCCCATGTTGATGAGCACAAGAATGACCTCCATCACTGCCACCACAGCCAACTTGTTCATGAGCCCTCTGGGCAAAGACTGGCATGGCAGGGAAAGAGGCTGACTGATACCCACAGAATGTGTTATCCTCCATGCTTGATTGTTGAAATCTTCCTCTTCTGGTGTCAAACCCTGGTGAGCACTCACATGGGACACACGTATCTTTTATTTTTTCCCAATGAGAGAGGTTAATCCACATACCTCTTCACCAAATTTCACATTTACCAGTTTTCTAATTATGTTCCTTTAAAGTCCCTTTGGCCTGACCATCAAGCAAAACCATTGCCTACAGCCCCAAATCATTATATAATCACACTTAAGGCCACTTTATCTTTCAAACATTACGCACAAGCAGGTGCACTGACTGCCTAAAATCCTGAATGGTGGGATGCTCACTGTCCATCCTCACTGTCCTTCATTGAAGCCCCAGGAAGATGCTGTAGCACTACTGCTCTCCACTTTCACGTGATGCCTCCATATGGTGTAAAACCATCAGTAAACAGGCTTGCATCTTTTCTTTCTGTGTTAAGGAGCCAGAGGGAATTCCACCTTATGGGGTACAGGTATGGATGGAGGAGACCGCTTCTTCCTGTCACTTATGTGTAACTCCTGGCCTGTCTGGGCCAAATCATATATGTACCACTCCCATTTGACATAGGAGTGCTGCTGTGCCTGCCCAACTTTAAGACTTGTTGGGTTAAATAACACTTGGGCAGCTCCAGTCAAATAATGTCTTGGTGGCCCATCATTAAATATTCAGTCTCTGATGAGACCCAGTCACAGAGCAAGAGTTGTTTCTCAAAAGGAGAGTATTAATTGGAGGATGATAGTAGGACCTTGCTCTAAAATCCTAAACACCTGTGCTGTGATTTACCAGTGGGCTGCCAAAGGCTTCAAATAGTATCCATGTGAATCAGTGGAATTTCAAGAGCCATTGGGTCTGATGGGTTATGTGGTCCAAGTGGCAGAATGGCTTGCACAGCATCCTGGACCCATTATGGAGCCTTCTCTTCTCCCTCCACCACCCTGCCTTTAAAACTAGTAGCTTCCTGTCACTTGATACGTGGGACAGGTTAACACACCCAAATGACGAATATGTTGCATCCAAAATCAACATGCCCACTGGATATTGTGCTTCTTAGTTCTAAAAAGGGATACAGATACAACAATTTGCCCTTTACCTTAAAAAGGGTATCTGGACATGTCTCACACCTTTTGGCTCCCTAGAGATGGCACTGAAGCAGAAGCTCCTGGGCTTTTATTGGAATTTGATCTCCACCTTCTGACATGCAGATGTCTTACCATTAAGTCTAGAATAGTTGCTGGTCTTCCTCTCTAGGTCCAAGCAGCATAACTTCATAATTCAACGCAACAACATAATGGACCAGCATGATATCTTGTGGGAGGGAGGGGTGATCAACATCCCTGCAAACTAAACTGTGACACTGATGGACAGTTGATACATCCATTAGGAAGGACAGTGAAGGTGCATTGCTGGCCTTGCACATGTAATGAAACTGTTTCTAGTAGGCACTAAGGTGAAGGAGGCATTTGCCAGATCAACAGGTCACTACTGGGTATCAGAGTATGTGTGAATTCATTGTATCAATAAAACCACATTTAGTACAGCAGTTGCATCAGTATGTTAATCTCCCAACAATCCACTGTCATCCTTCAATACATTTGTCCTCTGTCCAGGCCAAATAGAAGAGTTGAAATGGGCACTTTAAAGTATTGGCTCTTTAAAGTGCATCTAAGTTCCTTAAAGCTCTCAGGCCATATCTGATTGGATGTGCAACATTCTCAAATATAAAATTCTAGTCAAAGCCACTGTAATGTAACCAATGTTTAGAATTGTGTCCTGTTGTAATTAGAAGATATTTTCTTGAACTAATGCAAATTACAATAGTTCCATACTTATAAGCATTCAATTTCTGGAGGGATCAAGTAGAACCAAAAAAAAAAAAAAAAGTAATTGTCACATCTTTGGTCACAAAGTGATACTTTACCAAATTGGTGTACATTACAGATAGCTTAAGGGAAGTTTCCTTCAGCCCAGAAAACAAAATTTTAAAAAAAGAGCAGTTTCAAACAAAATGCCCACAGTTGAAATTCTGATATAGTTTATTTGATGAGGGATATTAGTTATTTCTGTGGCATGAAACATTTTAATATGGTAATCTGAAAACTAAGGTGTTGATAACTTTATCACTTCTGATTTGACAATGTGTCCTGGGTAAGTTAACTTACAATATAAACCAAATTAGTTTGGCATCTACCTTTTAAAAGATAAGATACAAATACTTGGAGATTTTCCAAAGGCCTTCTGGAAAATCTCAAAGTTAATTTGAGGTCGAAAAGACTGTATTTAAAATCTGTTTTTGAGAAGCTGCCAAAATTTCAAAAGGATGAACACTTCACTAAATATGATATCCAGTCACTGTGAAACAGTGAATTCATTTAATCCAACTGACAAAAGATTTCAAAGGAAAATATGTACAGTTATATAGTTGTAAAGTATCTAGCTATTTTAATATCAAGAACTCAGTTTTCTTTATGTTATCAAGGATATGATAAAGATAATCTGAATTACAGGAAACCATTTTAAGATATAAATATTAGATTCCAAGGCAAACACTTAAAACCTAAGGAATAAACTTTTCTTACAATTTCTTATCAAGAGCAGACTGCGAAGCTAAGTAAAGTTTGTTGTTTTAGCAGAGAAAGAAAAGCAAATTCTAGTTTAGCATCATGGTACTATTAATGCTAAGACAGAGCTTTTAAACCCTTGTAAATAATTCTTCCAATCTTAGCACTGACCACAAAAGATGCTTTTTCCAAGATTCCTTTCCCATACATCTTCTATAACAAAAAAACCAGATCTGAATCACTTTTCTGTACACTGGAAACTAACACAATACTGTAAATCAACTATACTTCAATTTAAAAAAAATCATGTCTTACTTTTCCTGCATATAGAACTATTTTTTACGTTATTTCTCATGGAACTATCATTTATAAATATCGATTTAAAAATTTAACCGTTAGTCACCTTTCTTTTAAAGAGAAAGCTAGGAAGTAAGCAATTGTTAACTGGCACATATTATCATTCAATGGCAAATTTACTAATAAATAACTTCATAACTTTCTAGATGCAGGTGCCTTTTTCATAGTATAACTTCACACATTTGAAAATGGACCCAAATAGGAGAGTTCTGGTCAAGATGGCAGAGTGATAGGACCATGAGCTTGCCTCATCTTGAGACTACAATGAAATCAGAACTGAATGCTAAACAACCATTGAAAAAAGACTGGACCTAACAAAAAAGATCTTCTGCAACTGGAAACATAAAGAGAGAATTACAGCAGGATGGTAGGAGGGGTGTGCTCATGATATATGGGCTCCATACCTCCGGGGTGTGTGACTCACAAGCTGAAGATTTGTTAAGTCACAGAGGCCCTCCCACAGAAGTGACAGCTCTAAGCCCCACAACAGGCTCCCCAGGTTAGTTCCCAGCATTGGGAAGGGGAGAGCCCAGGACATCTGATTTTTAAGGCCAGGGGGGCTTGGCTCTGAGAGCCCCACAGGACTAGGGAAACAGAGACTCCATTCTCTTGAGAAACATACATGGAAATTCACATGCAACAGGTCCAAGGGCAGAGGCAGTGATTTCATAGGAACCAGGGCCAAACCTGCCTGCTGGATTTGGAGGGTCTCCTGGGGCCATGGGGGATGGCTGTAACTCACTCAGGGGACATAAAAGCTGGTGACAGACATTCCAAAATGTTAATCTTCATAAGCTTTCCTGGAGGCTGACATCTTGATTGGTTCATTAGCTTCAAGACTGAGCCCCACCCAACAGCCTGTAGGGAAGCCTCAGGCCAACAACATACAGGGTGGGGACACAGCCCCACCCATCAGCAGACCTCCTGAGCCACAAATGCCGCTAGACACAGCCCTACCCACCAGAGGTCCAGGACCAAGCTTCACCCAGAAGTGGGCAGGCACTGGCTCCTCCTGCAGTGAACCCTGCATAAGCCTCTAGTCCAGACTCATCCTGCAGGGGCAGATATCAGAAATAAGAAAACAATAATCCTATTGCCTGTGAAAGGAATCCACAAACATAGAAACATAGATGATATGAGGCGGCAAAGGAACATCTCCCAGGTCAAGGCACAAAATAAAATCCCAGAAGAAGAAATAAGTGATGAGGAGATGGGTAATTTGTCTGAGAAACAGTTTAAAGTAATGATGGTGAAGTTGTTCAGAGAACTCAAGAGGAGTATAGATGCACAGAGTGAAGTTTTTAGCAAGAGTTGGAAAATATAAAGAATACTCTGAGTTGAAGAAAAAAAATCACTGAAATGAACAATACACTAGAAGGAACCAAGAATAGACTAAATGAGGAAGAAGAATGGATCAGTGAGCTAGAAGAAAGATTAGTGAAAATCACTACTTCAGGACAGAAAAAAGAATAAAAAGGAATGAGGATAGTTTTAAGAGAACCCTGGGACAACATGAAGCACACTAGTATTTCATTATAGGTGTTTCAGAAAGAGAAGAGAGTGAGAAAGGATCTGAGAAAATTTTTGGAGAGATAATAACTGAAAACTTCCCCACCTTGGTAAAGGAAATAGTCACTCAAGTCCTGGAATCACAGAGAGTACCACACAGAATCAGCCCAAAGAGTAACACACCAAGGCATATAGTCATCAAATTGACAACAATTAAGGATAAAGAGAAAATATTAAAATTAGCAAGAGAAATGCAATAAAACATACAAGGGAACCCCCACGAGGTTACCAGCTGCTTTTCAGCAGAAACTATACAGGGCAGAAGGGAGTGGTACAATATATTTAAAGTGATGCAAGGAGGAAACTTACAACCAAGAATACTCTATCCAGTAAGGCTTTCATTCAGATTTGATGTAGAAATCAAAAGTTTCGCAGATAAACGAAAGCTAAAAGATTTCAGCACCACCAAACCAGGTTTACAACAAGTGTTAAAGGAACTTCTCTAGTCATCAAGCCATAAGAAAAGAGAACAGAAAGAAGAAAGAGAAAAAAAAAAGAGAGAGAGAGAGAGAGAGAGATACCAACAAAAGATTGCTTTGGCTGTTCGGGGTCTTTCATGGTTTCTTATAAATTTTGGAATTGTTCTAGTTCTGTGACGAATGTCACGAATATTTTGATGAGGGTTGGGTGGGATCTGTGGATTGCTTTGGGTAGTGTGGCCATTTTGATAGTGTTGATTCTTCCATTCCAAGAGCACAAGAAATCTTTCCATTTCTTTGTGTCATTTCAGTTTTCAGAGTATAGGTAACCTCCTTGGTTAAGTTTACTTCTAGGTATTTTGTTGTTTCTGAGGTAATGGAAATGTCTCTGCCAGTTAAAAATTTCTGGTTTTTGAAATGAAAAAAAAAAAGTGAATGAAGGTCCACAAATGGCAAAATATCCTTTTTTATGGGTGAATTGTATTCCATAGCATATATATATGCTGCATCTTCATTGTCTATTCAACTATTGATGTGCACTTGGGATGCTTCCATGTCTTGGTAATTATAAATAATGTTGCTGTTAATAGCAGGTTGTATGTATCTTTTTGAGTTAATTCTTAGTTTATGGTTGGCTTTATTCCTTTGTTAACTATGTAAATCAAAAGGCTAAAGCCCTAAACACTCTTAGAAACAATGAACAACACATATACGTAAATTTTAAAATATATGTGCAGTAAAAAAAAAAAAGATATATCAAGCCATGAAAGACATAAAATAAACTTAAAAAGATATATTACTAAATGAAACAAGCCAGTCTGAAAAGGCTACAAACTGTATGGTTACAGCCAAATGACATTCTGGAAAAGACACAGCTACAGAAACAATAAAAGGATCATGGTCTCCATGGGTTTGGGGAGAGGGAGGGAGGAATGAATAGATAGAGCACAAGGGATTTTTAGGGCAATGAAATTATTCTGTATGATACTATAGTGGTGGCTTCATGTCATTATGTATTTGTCAAAACCCATAGAATGTACAACATCAAGAGTAAACCTTAATGTAAACTATGGACTTTGGTTGATAATAATGTGTCTATATTAATCGATCGTATCAAATATACCACACGGATAAGGGATGTTGAGGGTAGGAGAGTATATATGTGTGGGTGGGGAGGGCTATGTGGGAACTCTGTATTTTCTTCTCAATTCTGCTCTACACCTGAAACTGCTGTAAAACAATAAAGTCTATTAATAAAAAGAAAATGGACCCAAATATGTTTAGCTTCTCTATACGATTTTTAAAAGTATGCCAAATGTAGACAAACTTTTGTTCAGCAATTAATGTTTCCATATTTTATCTTATTTGGAAAAGACCTATATGCTAATGAATACACATTATTGACCTTAAATTAGTATACCTTTAAGGTTTCAAGTTACCAAAAAGTTTGTAATATTATTTTAAGTAGGTATAGTATGAAACAAAACTGTTGTTGAAAAGTTCATGTCTATATTTTATCACACCTACACCTATTAATCTACTTCTGCTTAACAAGTATGTGTGAACTGATCAAGAAAACATGATGGGTTAAAGAAGCAAATCTAGCCATCATCCTATGTTCTTTTTCTTGCTGACAAATTAGGCAATGATCAAAAAATTATCACAGAGGCTAAAAACCTAAAAAGTTAAATGTATGGTTCTTGTGTCTTTAGTATTTTTTTAAAATTTTCTACTGTGCTTGACATGCATTAGGTAATTCATTTTTATTGCACATTTTGTTCTTAGGTTGGATTTATAGTTTTATAATCTTGAACATCGAGTAGAGACATAATAAGCTTGTTTGACTGTTAAACCTAGGAAGAAAAAAAAAAACCTGTATGTCTGCATTATATTTAATGCTGAAAAACCTGAAAACATACTTGTTTTACTTTACCAACAGTTTTTAAAACTAACTTTGTTTAATAAACATTATCTCAAATCATGTGAAATTAACAAATTAGATTGCTTTTTACATTTCTGAGGTTTAGGAACTTAATATATGGAAGCATTCATTCATCTCTAAGCCAATTTGAATAGAGCTTTTAAGGGATTTTATAAGTTGATTTAGAAATAATTTGGGGAGGTAGAAAGTGTCACACATACATTACATATATGCATACATACATAACCACAGAGACACATGCAAACAGAGTTCTTATATACTTCATTCTAAAATTTATATCTGTGACTCAGTGAAACATAATGATACAATCTAATTGGTTTATCTCTACTTTATACATTTATCTGAACTGTGTTTTTGGCAAATGGGACAAATAAAGGTTACATGTTAACCAATATTCATGGAGGAGACTTTTAAGATTTCCTTTTGCCCTGAAATATAATCTAATGGAGGCCATGGATAAAATTTTAGGCCAGTGATGAGGAGACATCTAGCTCTATCTGGATGTCTCCAAAACCCAACCCAGTGGACAAAACACTATATTCCCAAATAACATTCTGTTCTCATTTCACCCTCAGGTTGCTACTGCCAACTACATAATTGTCACTTCCCACCTGTTTCTAAAAGAATGAAGTCACTGGCCACTGCAGTCACTGACCTTCAAAACAACTTGAAAGGAGTTTAGGGTGGAGATCAGGAATGAGGCACCCTGGCTCTGGGGAAAACTGGCAGAACAGGACTTCAGGTAGTTAATTACTTTCAGGAAAATATTTTATAAACCCAATTTCTTGCATTTCTCATATCTAGAAAACACTAAAATCATTAATGGAGACGTTTTTTCTTCATGACTAACAGCAATATTCTTATGACTAGCAGTAAATTTCTGCCAAAATGTGTGCTTGACTGCAGGTACCTCTCTTCACCAAAGTCACATGTGTACTGTCCTCCCCTCTTGCCTCTTCAGAGAAGTTCCTCAGAGCTATCTAAGAGGCTGCCTCCATCATTTTTCTACAGCCATCATTTTTCCCCAAATAAAACAGAACTCACAATTCTCACATTGTGCATTTTTTCAGGAAATAGTTTTGTTGCTCCAAAGAAGGGACCAAGAGCAGACTTCTTCCCATCACTTTAACTCTACAAGGACCCAGAGCTTAGTACCACCAAAGGCCTCTTGTGTCCATCTGCCTCCTTGGAGAGTCCAGACAAATCTGGTAGAGTCTCTCCTGGCTCTCAGATCTCCTATATTGGTTGATGATCCTGAGTTTTATTTTGTGGTGTATAACAGGTACCTGACCCCTAATTTGAAAGATACTGGAAGAGTGCCTACCTAATTAAAAGACACTGGGGGGAGCCTGGTTGAAAGACAGTGGCCTTTTCTTTGTTGAAAGACATTGAGTGGTTTGGACTGAGTGGTTGGGTAGGAGGCTGATCTGATAGCTTTCCTCAATTCAGCGGCCTTATTAGAATTTGTTGGAATAAAAGTGAAGATATTACTTGAGACCTTCACTCTGAAGACAACGGACAGGTCTCCTCCCAGTTGGGCATGTCTTTCACAGACAACTGACAAATTTATGGGAGTGGTGGGTGTAGAGTTCTTGTACTGTGCAGTGGCCACATAGGAAAATCCATTATTTAATTAATTAAAACATTTGCTCATTCAGAGATCATGCACAAGAATTGACCATTCAATGATCCAAGCACCCAAGGTGGTCTCTGAGCACCCAAGGTGGCCTTAGACCACAAAAGGGAGAAATCAAGACACATAAGAAGGATGAAATGACTCTCAGGTGATGCTTAGAGGAGTTCAGCTCACAAGAAGCACACTGGCCCACCACACAATTCCATTAGTTCATCATACCCATGACAAATTCAATTTTAAAGTGGGAAATAGAGCCTCTCAAACAGAGAAATGAGGGGTATCAGAAAGCCAGCCTCCAACTAACTCTCCAGCCAGGTTTTTGTATGTACAAAACTTATACTCACAAGTACTTAATTGGGAATTAAAGAAAAATCTTGCCCTGAAAATGGCCAATATGAGCTCTTCTACTGCATACACAGTTCTTAGAGAGAGCTGGCTTGACACAACATCTTTTCAGAATTCTGACTCTGAGGGAACAAGTCCTTCTAGGAAAAACTGGTTTTCTTTCCCTGTGCCTTGAGATACAAACATTGTACCAGGGCTCCCAGAAACACTTACCTTATCTGTATCATCTCTAATTCTGAAACTGAAGGGGGAAATGGGGGAAATAGGCCATTTAAATTTAACTTATTACAGCTGTAATTTATAAACTAGTGAGTTTTATAGTGTAATACCTGATTCGTGACTAAGTTTTAAAAGGAAGCTATGAAATCTCCAGTTGTGCTTATATGTCTTTAACTTTGGATGGTATTATCAAAATTCATTTGCAAATGAACCCTGTTTAATTGGTTTAAGGGAAATTAAGCACCTATATAAATTCTCAGACATATAAGAGGAAACTGGCCAGAATGAATTTCAGGCTCATGTGAACTAGGAAATAGTCAATATTAAATTAATACCTGGTATTAAAGTTTTTTAATGAATTAATGTAGATGATTTAGAGTCATCAAACATATTAAGTATAGTACTTTTAATGTACCTAAATTTAACAGAAGTCAAATGAGATTATATCTGTTGTCAATTTGTCAGCAAAAAAACATAACTTGGTATGATGAAATTTTTATAAGTAGATTAAATATAAATGAGATAAGAGCTTTTGGGTGAACTCTTCAGGAATAATTATATTTTAGAACTTCTACTTAATCTCTCCAGACATTTGGTAACTTGAAATTTTAGAGTTACACTAAACTAAGTTAAAGGATGGAAGTTTACTGAGTAGTTAGGCCATTCCCAAATAATATATTGAAACATTAATTACTGAACATAGGATTCCTTTTGCAGAGAAACTATCAATATTTAGGACTATTTTTAAACTTCTATTTTTTAAATTTTTTTTTTGGGGGGGGAAGGTAATTAAGCTTATTTATTTATTTTTGATGGAGGTAATGGGGATTGAACCCCAAGACCTCATGCATGCTAAGCACACACTCTACCATTGAGCTAAACCTTCTCCTTAGGACTGTTAATGCGTTTGGTGCCACACTGAGATGTTTTCTGTAAGAAAGCACACCATTTTAGAAATTGTCATTGGTATTTAAGCTTGGCAATCTACAGAATGCTAATGTAAAAGATGGTTCCTAATTGCTTACTTCTTAGGTTTCACTAGAAATCAAGGTTTTTAAGAGTTGAAGATTCTAATTTAAATATGTAATTAAATCTACTAGAAATAATAAGGGGAACGTTTCAGTATACAGTAGCAAAGTGGGATGTGTGTTTCTAATAAAAGAAGGTATAAGGAATTGAATTGCATTTTGTTAAGTAAAAATAAAATAATTTTGTCCTAGAGCTGGTTGTTTCTGGATGGTTAAAGAAAAATAGACAAACTAATACAATACAGAAAGTTATGGAAGGTTTGTAGAAAATGAACCCTGAAAAAATAGTTTTGTGCATGGTAAAGACTGGTTAAGTTTATATTGAATTTAATTAAGTAAATAGTTTTATTAAAAGTAAGCTGATGCAAGATGAGTTTGGTTTTCTCCTTCTGTTAATAAAACAAAGTTTTCTTAAACTATTAAGTTACTTTGATAAAATTTTAAGTTTATTTACCTTTCAAGTGATCTGTTCCATATTTGCCTTTGAAATATTTTATTGTCACTTTGGTTAAGTGAATAAGTATGTTTCACAGTGACCTATGATCCTATTTTACCAAGTATCTTAAGGCATTTTTTATTTTTTTGGACAAACTTTCCAAATTCTAATGAAGTTCATTTGACCTCTAGCTAACTGTGGGATGCTTCAAAGGGCCCCTGAAAGATCACAAAGAGAGATATTAAATAAATTAGGTTCATTTGATATGTTAAATTACATGGAAGCATTGTCAAATGAGTAATAAACTTCTTAAGTTATACTATATGAGTAAATGTTATTAATCTAGATATTCTAGAAATTATATGGAGTTCCTAAAAAATCTGGTATGTCTTGGTAAAATGTTATCAGTCATAATTCTAGTTATTATTTTAAAATATTGTATGTCACAGCGGTAACCACATTTATTTGTCAGTTGCATTGTAATCAGCTCTTTAACCGTGTCTTCTTAAGAGTTTTGTTATTAATAGATACTTACTCTTTTACTCTAATGCCTTTGCAAAAATGCTTCCTCTTCAAGAAGATTCTTAGCAAGAACTTTTTGACAAGTACAGGTTTCTGGTAACTTTTAGGTCATACTGGTGAACTGGGTAAGAAATTAAAGAATTCTAATGGAAAACCTTATGGCTTCATAATAAAAAGGATTACTTACATAGGAATGAGTGAATTGGTGAATATGGTTATAATTATTATAGTTTCTATCTGAAATATTATTAGTTTTTAATCTGTGTTCCCCAGATATAAGGAAAGCCTTTCCCTTAAGCTAATTATGGCTTACAGCAATTTGGCAAATTATACATTTGCAAGCAAAATTGAAATATTTATATTTTCTTTCTATCTGATCCCTGCAGATACTGGAAGCTCTTATGTTCCCAACATCTTTATCAGGTAAATTGTGAAGGCCACCTCCTAACAGGTACAAGAATCTCAAGGTATTTTGGGGACCTTCAAAAGGGAGGAATTCATCCAAATCTATAAATACCACAGGTGAAATCTGTGACAAGACCTTGGAATGGTTTTCCTGGCCTTGAGAGACCTTTTAAAACTTGACTCTGAGATTCCTTATAAAAAGTTCCAACAAAGCCAATTTTAGAAGAGTCCGTATGATCAATTACAGTTATGTAAATCATTAGACCAATTTTATTGACAGCTGACTTATTTCACAAATTAGTCTTAACTTGGCTATATTTGGTGGTTTTCAGAAAGAAAATATTATGTTTAAGCAGGTATTAAATTCTAGTTTTGTTAATTAAGGTATGTATTTAATAAGACTCACTTCTCAGACAGCACCTTGCTGTTACATTATTGTAAAGTGTAACTGAATTGTTAAAAGGACACTCTAAGTTTGTTTCTGAAGCTTATCTCAGTAATATATCTTGGGATGAAGATCAGATACCTCATGACCTGCAACCAGGGAATTATGAATACTGGAAAAGACAGTATTTAAAAGACTATCAACAAGCTAGATGGGATACTTTTAACTAGCTCATGTACAGTGAAACTGGAGGGAATTCACCCCTGTATTAATATTTCCACTGAGAAAGGGCCTATACACTGAATTGGCCTATAGAGGACTGCTGACCTTACCTTAAAACAATACTCTAAACTAACTATAACTCAATTTAAAAAGATTAAAAAATAAATTAATAAATAAATACTGTGCTGTATGCATAAGCAAAGAACAAAAATGAAAACCAAACAACAATACTCAACAAAGGAGAAACTACCAGGTCAGGATGAAAAGATGACATCTTACATAGACAGCTGACAAGATGCCAAACAAAGCCTAAATACCAATTATTTTGAAAACTGCTCACCCTTATGCTTATAAACCAAATATATTTCTTTCTTGGATACAATCTGATGTAGAGTTTAAAATTAATCCAATTGTTGGGGTTATGGTCAATTACTTATATCCAGTACTTCTAGGTTATCTTAGTGGATTTCTCCACTCACTCCAAGACTCCAATTGGATGGTCCTTAGGAAATTATTCTAGAAGAAAGCAGTCAGAGTTCTGTTTGGGTCACTATTGATATTTATAGGATGGGACTGCCTCATTCAGCCAATCAATCATACTTGCTCTGACCATCACCATAAATGTATATTTTCTTTTAAAGTTACCCAAGCTCAATCAGAGCAACAAGTAAAATTTCAGCCACAGAATATGATCTCCCTCAGTTGTGGGATGGACTTATATGGCTAATACCAGGCTATGATCATTTAACTTTCAGGCTCCCCTTTTGTTGGGAAAAATTAAGCCATAACAAGTATAACCAGCCTAGTAATATTAGTAAATTAAGCTTGGTGCCTTATGAGAAATGCCAATATATCAATTCCCTTAAAGGTAAGAACTGGTACAGAATGGACTAAGTCAGACAACCTAGTCCATTTCTAATGAAGTTCTTGGCTTAAATTTTCACTTATGACCTTACTAATATTATTGACTGTATTACTTGTATTCTGTCTACTTCACAAGAATGTTTCCTGCATTACCAAATGTGTGCCTGAGTTTTGAAAACTAGGTGACCTGACCAGTTGACCAGACATACAGTTCTATAGAAAATCCAATGATTGTAACAACATAACTCAGATATGGGAGGAAGTAACAGAGGGAAATATTTCCTGGACCATTAACAGATTAGTAAGACAGGTGGGCCAGAGGCTTTTGGCTACTATTAATAAGGCCTAGTTCAGTAATAGCACATGGAGTGGCTTATCAATGAAATCTTTGCCTGACCTAGAAATGAGCATTCCTAATACTGAGGGATAATATGGTCATGAACTGCTTCCCAACTCATGGTCAAATTTAGGACCATGAAGGGGCACTTACCATCTGTTTCTACAAGAATTAAGTCACTAGCCACTGTAGCCACTGACCTTCAACACATCCTGAAAGGAGTTCAGGGTGGAGATCAGGAATGGGGCACCCTGTGCTCTGGGAAAAACTGGCAGAACAGGCCTCAGATAGATATTTTCAGGAGATGATTTTATGCGCCCAAATTCTTGCATTTTTTCACATCTAGAAAAGCATTAAAATTATTAACAGAAGTATCTGTTCCTTGTGTCTAGCAGCAAGTCTCTGCCAATATGTGTGCTTTACTGAATGTATCCCCTTTGCTAAAATCATATATATATGAACATATACACACACACACACACACACACACACACACATACATATGAACCTCCCCCCTTATTTCTTTGGAAAAGTTCCTCAGAGCTATCTGAAATGCTGTCTCTTGGGCTATAGTCCTAATTTTGCCCCAAGTAAAACTTTACTCAAAACTCTCACATTGTACATTTTTTAGTAGACATTATTTTGGGTGCCCCTCAATCCCTTGAGAGCCCTTGATGGAGGGTAGGGGACCGAGAGTTCAAGTGGCTGCAGAGAGAAGAGAGGCTGAGGTGGGAAAAGTCTGGTTGGTGGAAAGAGGGACGGAGGAGGTAGGGGTTTGAAGGGGGACATATCAAATGACTCAAGGGAACTGGAGAGAAGAGCCAAATCAATAAAAGGAGGAAACAGGAGCATCTGTGATGGGAAAGGAGAGGTTTTACAGATGCTAGTGTGGGAAGACCTTAAGTTTCCCAAAGAGGCCACTGAAGTATGAAATCACCCTTAGTAAAATCATGCCAACAAGAAAGCACAGAGTTTGCAGAACACAGTTTCAGGAGTTTAAGAGGGGAGTTTCCATCCACTGAGAAGCTCCCATGATCTTAACTAATGAAATTTTGACACTTAAGATCAGAAAGCTTGGAACTCCAACCCAACTTGCGCTTACCTGGCTTCTAGGAACAGAAACCTAACACTCTCATCCCAGCCTCTCTTTGTCTGAAACTCTAACCTACCTTTGAAAGTATACTTCATTCTTAAGAATGAACATCTGTCCCTACCAGCTCCAGGGAACACTTGTCTGGACCAATTGTTTAGAAGTTGAACTCACCAATGGATCTCTGATCAGTCAGGAGTCAAGATGAAGTCTTCAGATGAAATTTTCAAAGATGTACACTTAGGGTTCTGGGAATGTGGTCTGTGCAGCAGCGATGAAACTGATCCTCTCCAAGTTATACAGATGTAGCTGTCAAAGGAAGACCACAGCTGGATATTAGTTAAAGTGATCAAAACAGAATTTACCCAGGACTGCTGAAATAGGGAAAAGGAGACACCAGTATGGAACTGGGCTCAATTCCAAATAAAGCAGTGACAATGTTAATTTATAGCCAAGGATCCTTGTGGGAGTCTGGATGGAAAATTACTAAGAGGAAACTTTAGAGGGTATAGGGGTTTCTGTCTAATTGACCTAACAGGGTTCTTGATGAAGACAGGGCAGTCTGATCAGGTATCACCTGGTACACAGTGCAGGATGAGAAACCTGATAGATAAACAAGATCATACTGTATAGCACAGGGAAATATATACAAGAACTTGTGGTAGCTTACAGTGAAAAATAACGTGACAATGAATATATGCATGTTCATGTGTAACTGAAAAATTGTGCTGTACATGGAAATTGACAAATTTGTAAAATGACTATAACTCAATAAAAATGTTAAAAAAAAAAGAAGAGTGATCAGATATGGAGGATAAGACACTCTTGCTAAACTGACTCAATTCTTGCTAAGGTTTTTATTTTTGTTTTGTTTTGTTTTTTGGGTTTTTTTTTTTTGGTATTTTTTGTTTGTTTGTTTTTTGTTTGTTTTTAACAAGCAAGTGCCCATATGGGCCTAGGAGAAGGCTCAGGAACCTGACTAAAGTTTGATCAAACAAAGAATCTTTGTCATTATCAAAGGGAAATTGGACAATTCCTACACAATGGAGGTAAGGAACAGTATGTCTGGAATATAGACTATCCTGTAGAGATTCTCTTGATATTACCCTGCTCTGTGATTAAGGTCAAGGGAAAAATGCAACAACTCAATCCAAGCAACACTGGCAATGGCCCAGACCCTTCAGGAGTGAAGCTGTGGGTCAGCCCCACCAGGTAAGGTGAAAGGGATCCAGAACTTTTAGTAGGAAAAAGGTTGCTATAAAGACTAGCTACTGCTAAATAACCAGCTATAGAAACAAGGAGTGTAAGTGTCATGAGCATTTCCTTCCTATACTGTTAGGGGTATGTCTGTGTGTGTGTATATACATACATTGAGCAATCCCCTCTTCTTTTCTGACCATGTAATATAAAATATACTGGATTTACATAAATAGTATTTAAGCACTATTAATTTTAATCACACTATTTGTTCCTGAATGTCAGGAGAAGAGTTATCTTTATTCAAGGACTTTACCTCCTCTCCTGAGGAAGGGGTAAGCATGTTTTTGGTTGTATGCAGGACAGTTTTATCATGTTAGGGAGAATTATGACCTTGTGATTATCTTCATTTGGAGATTGAGTATGTTTTAAGGTGATACTTATAGATGCAAATTTGGCAAGGGGAGGTCTGTGATGATCAATTTTTCATGTCAGTTTGACTGGGCTAGGGGAAGTGCAGATAGCTATACATCTTGAACTCTGGCAGTGTCTGTGAGGATGTTTCTCAAAGGGGCTGGCATTTGATTCAGGAGACTAAGGGTATCCACCTTCAACAACATAGACAAGCATCATCTAATAGGAAGAGAGAGCCTGAATAGAACAAAAAGGCCAAAGAAGGGAAAGCTCCCTCTCTCTCTTCTTGATCTGAGTCTCCATCATTTCTTACCCTGAGACATCAGAATTCTCAGCCTCTGGACACTGGACTTTCATCAGTGGTCCCCTGGTTCTTGGGTCTTTAGTCTTAGACTAAGTTATACCACTACTTTGTTGATTCTGCAGCTGGAAGGCGGCAGATTGTGGAACTTCTTGACTTCCATAACTGCATAAGACAATTCCTAAAAATAATCTCCTATTATATAGATATACATATACACACACACATAATACACACATACTACTGGTCCTGTGGTCCTCCTTCTTGAAGAGCTCTAACAATGTATTTTATTGTGAAATTATAATTAATTACCCATAAAAGTGACAACAGGAGGTGGGGAGGGTATAGCTCAGTGGTAGAGTGCCTGCTTAGCATGTATGAGGTCCTGGGTTCAATTCCCAGTAACTCAACTAAGAAATAAATAAAATAAATAAACCTAACTGCCTCTCCTGCCTCAAAAAAAAAAAAATCAAAAATGACAATAAAAGATTTCAAATGTAAATATAAAATCTGGAAAAATAGCTATTGTAATAATAATACTCAATTCTCTTAAGTACTAGAGGGCATGATTAAAGGAAAAATGAAGCATGGGGTATTATTTTGAATAAGTCACATAATCTTTGTTTCCTAGGTAGATTACTCTAAAGGCAATGAAAAAATTTACAATCTCCTATTAAAAACAGACCTGTAGACAGACAAGGCCAAGATGGCAGAGTAGTAGGATGCTCATAGCTCACCCTCTCCCACAGATACACCAAGACATACATCCAAGGACCCACTCATCCAACCAAAGAAACTACACAACTCTGAAAGAACACTGTCCTCTTCAAAAGACAAAGTCGTCAAAAATCTGTTTTATTCCTACATAGGCATTAGATAGATAAATAAATAAACTCCTTTAAGAACCACAATAGATAACTGATACTCCATAAGCCACAGTACCAGAGACATATGAGCAAGATGAAGAAGCAGAGAAACCATTCCCAATTAAAAGAACAAGAGAAATCCCCTGAAAGAATGATCAATGAAATAGACATTGATAGCCTACTAGATCAAGATTTCAAAAAAGGAGTGATCAAAGTATTGAAGGAACTAAAAGAGATAGTGTTTAGAGATATAAAATATGTCAAAAAAGAAACCAAAGCTATAAAGAAGAGCAAAGTAGAATAGGTAAACTCATTGGTGGAGATGAGAATGGATATAAAGGCTGTGCAAAGCAGACTCGATAATGCAGAGGAACGAATTAGTGACCTAGAAGACAGGACAACAGAAAGCACCCAATCAAAACAACTGCAAGATAAACAAATAAAAACAAATAAAGCAACATAAGGGACTTACGGGATAATATGAAGCATTCCAATCTCCACATAATAGGGGTCCCAGAAGGGGAAGAAAGATCAAAGGGGATTGAAAAGATTTTTGAATAAATCATGACTGAAAACTTCCCAAACTTAAAGAAGGAATCAGATATCCAAGTATAGGAAGTTCAAAGGGTCCCAAACACGAAGAACCCAAACAGACCCATATCAAGACATATCATAATCAAGATGGCCAGAGTCAAGGATAAAGAAATGATCCTAAAGGCAGCAAGAGAAAAGCAAAGAGTGAGTTACAAGGGAACCCCCATAAGGCTCTCCGCTGATTTCTCTACACAAACACTACAGGCCACAAGGGAGTGGCAAGATATATTCAAAGTCATGAATGAAAAAAAAAAAAAAAAAGATGCAGCCTAGGATGCTCTATCCAGTAAGGCTATCCTTTAGAATAGAAGGAGAGATAAAGTACTTCACAGCCAAGCAAAAACTAAAAGAGTTTAGTAACACTAAACCCACGCTAAAAGAAATAGTGACATGTCTACTCTAAATAGAAAAGCAGTGAGATGCTACAGAAATGAGAAACTTGTAACTGGAAAGGTGATAACTCATGAATTACAAAAAAAATGAACATGAAACTGTAAAAGACATTGAAATCATTAAGAGTGGGTGAGGGAAGCAAGAAAATACAGAGTATTTTTTTTCTTTCTTTTAAAATTTTTTTTTTGTTTTCAGTAGGGTGGGTTCGAGATATAGTAATGGGATAATAGACTTACAGAAAAGGGTAACCACAAGCCAAAAACTTACAAGGGGGTCACAAAAAACTAAATAAAATCCATGATAATACAAAGGAAAATTATCAAAAAACAAAAGGAAGAGGAAAGGAACAAAGAAGAAATACCAAATCAACTGCAAAGAGAAGTTCAAAATGGCAATAAACACACATCTATCATTAATTACTGTAAATGTTAATGGACTAAATGCTCCCGTCAAAACACATAGAGTGGCAGACTGGATAATAAAGCAAGAACATTCAATATGCTGCATACAAGAAACCTACTTTAGGGAGAAACACACATACAGATTGAGAGTGAAAGGATGGAAAAGGATATTCCATGCAAATGGAAAAGCCAAAAAAGCCGGTATAGCAGTACTAATTTCAGATAAAATAGACTTTAAAACAAAGGCCATAAAGAAAGATAAAGAAGGACATTTTATAATGATTAAAGGAGTGATACAAGATGAGGATACTACACTCTTTAATATATATGCATCCAATATAGGAGCACCTAAATACATAAAACAATTACTAACAGAGATAAAGGGGGATATTGATGGGAATACAATCATAGTTGGAGATATTAACACAGTATTAACATCACTAGACAGATCTTCCAAACAGAAAATAATAAGGTAACAGGGAAATTAAATAATACAATAGAAAAAATAGATTTAGTGGATATTTTCAGAGCTTTACACCCCCCAAAAATAGGATATACATTCTTTTCAAATGCACATGGAACATTTTCTAGGATTGATCATGTACTTGGGCACAAAAAAAAAAAAAAAAAAAAAAAAAAAAAAACCTCAACAACTTTAAGAAGATAGAAATTATCTAAAGCATCTTTACCTGACCACAGTGCCATGAAACTAGAAATCAACAACAGAGAAACAAGGGAGGGAAAAAAGAAAGCATGGAGATTAAACAATATGCTATTAAAAAACCAATGAGTCAAAGAGGAAATCAAAGCTGAAATAAAAAAAAAATCCTGAAACAAATGAAAATGAAAGCACAACTGCAAAAAATTAATGGGATACAGCAAAGGCAGTGCTAAGAGGGAAGTTTATAGCAATATAGGCCTTCATCAAAAAAGAAGAACAATCTCAAATAAACAATTTAACCCACTAAATAAAAGGACTACAAAAAGAAAAACAAAAACCCAAAAAGACAGCAGAAGGAAGGAAATTATAAAGATCAGGGAGGAAATAAATAAAACAGACAATTAAAAAAAAAACATAGAAAAAAACAATCAAACCAAAAGCTGTTTTTTTTTTTTTTTTGAAAAAGTAAATAAAATTGACAAACCTCTGGCCAAACTCAAAGAAAAAAAGAGAGAGCACAAATTAGCAAAATAAGAAAGGAAAATGGAGGAATTACATTTTATTACAATAAAATAGAAACACAAGAATATTATGAAAAACTATATGGAACCAAACTGGATAACCTAGAGGAGATGGACAAGTTTCTGGAAACACACAGTCCACCAAGACTGAATCAAGAAGAAACTGACCGCTTGAACAAACCAATCACTAGAAATGAAGTCGAAATAGCAATAAAAAACCTTCCTATAGATAAAAGTCCAGGACCAGACGGCTTCACTGTGGAATTCTACCAAACATACAAAGAAGAACTCATATCAGTCCTTCTCAAACTCTTCCAGAAGACTGAAAAGGAGGGAATACTCCCAAACTCACTCTATAAAGCCACCATCACCCTGATACCAAAACCAGGCAAATACACTACCAAAAGAGAATTATAGGCCAATATCACTAATGAACGTAGATGTAAAAATCCTCACCAAAATATTAGCAAATAGAATCCAACAACACATAAAAAAGATTATACTTCTTGACCAAGTGGGCTTCATCCCCACCACAAGGGTGGTTCAACATATGCAAATCAATCAATGTAATACATCACATCAACAAGAGAAAGCACAAAAACCACATGGTCATCTCAATAGATGCAGAAAAAGCATTTGATAAAATTCAACACCCATTTATGATAAAAACTCTCACCAAAGTGGGTATAGAGGGAACATATGTCAACATAATATAAGCTATATATGACAAACCTACAGCCAGCATAGTACTCAGTGGTGAAAAACTCAAAAGCTTCCCACTAAAATCTGGGACAAGGATGCCCACTATGACCACTCCTATTCAACATAGTCGTGGAAGTCCTAGCCACAGCAATCAGGCAAGAGAGAGAAATAAAAGGGATCCAAACTGGAAAAGAAGAGGTAAAAGTGTCACTATATGCTGATGACATGTAACTATATATAGAAGACCCTAAAAGGTCCACACAAAAAATACTAGAGCTGATTGAAGAATTCAGCAAGGTATCAGGTTACAAGATTAATGTGCAAAAGTCAGTTGCATTTCTTTACACTAATGATGAATCAACAGAAAGCAAAAGTAAAGAAACAATCCCCTTTAAAATAGCACCCAAAGTAATAAATTATCTGGGAATAAATCTAACCAAGGAGGTGGAAGAATTATACACAGAAAACAATAAATTGATAAAGGAAATTAAAGAAGACTTTAAAAAATGGAAAGGTACCCTATGCTCTTGGATTCAAGGAATCAGTATTGTTAAAATGGTCACACTGCCCAAGGCAATCTACAGATTTAATGCAATCCCTATCAAATGACCCAGGACATATTTCACAGAACTAGAACAAATCATAATAAAATTTATATGGAACTATCAAAGACCTAGAATTGCCAAAGCATTACTGAAGAGAAAAAGAGGCTGGAGGAATAACTCTCCCAGACTTCAGACAATACTATAGAGCTACAGTCATCAAGACAGCATGGTATTGGTACAAAAACAGACATATGGACCAATGGAACAGAATAGAGAGCTCAGAAATGAACCTACAAACTTATGGTCAACTCATCTTCGACAAAGGAGGCAAGAATATACAATGGAATAAAGACAGTCTCTTCAGCAAATGGTGTTGGGAAAACTGGACAGAAGCATGTAAAGCAATGAAGCTAGAATACTCCCTTACACCATACACAAAAATAAAGTCAAAATGGATCAAAGACTTAAACATAAGACAAGATACAATAAACCTCCTTGAAGAAAATATAGGCAAAACATTATCTGACATATATCTGAAACATGTTCTCCTAGAACAGTCTACTCAAGCAATAGAATTAAAAGCAAGAATTGACAAATGGGACCTAATGAAACTTACAAGCTTCTGTAAAGCCAAGGAAACCATAAGTAAAACAAAAACACAACCTACAGAATGGGAGAAAATTTTTGCAAATGAAACCGACAAAGGTTTGATCTCCAGAATATATAAGCAGCTCCCATGACTTAACAAGAAACAACAAACAACCCAATGCGAAAGTGGGCAGAAGACCTAAACAAGCAATTCTCCAAGGAAGACATACAAATGATCAATAGGCACATGAAAAAAATGCTCAATATCACTAATTATCAGAGAAATGCAAATCAAACTATGATGAGGTATCACCTCACACCAGTCAGAATGGCCATCATTCAAAAATCCACAAATGACAAATGCTGGAGAGGCTGTGGAGAAAGGGGAACCCACCTAAACTGCTGGTGTGAATGCAGCTTGGTGCAGCCACTGTGGAAAACAGTATGGAGATTCCTGAAAAGACTAGGAATAGACAACAAGGAATCCTGCTCCTGAGCATATATCCAAAAGGAACCCTACTTCAGGATGACACCTGCACCCCAATGTTCATAGCAGCACTATTTACAATAGCCAAGACATGGAGATAGCCTAAATGTCCATCAATGGATGACTGGATAAAGAAGAAATGGTATATTTATACAACATAACACTATTCTGCCATAAAAACCGACAACATAATGCCATTTGCAGCAACATGGATGCTCCTAGGAAATGTCGTTCTAAGTGAAGTAAGCCAGAAAGAGAAAGAAAAATACCATATGAGATCACTCATATGTGGAATCCAAAAACAAAGCATAAATACAAAACAGAAGCAGACTCATAGACATAGAATACAAGTTTGTGGTTGCCAAGGGGGCGGAGGGTGGGAAGGGATAGACGGGGTTTCAAAATTGTAGAATAGATAAACAAGATTATACTGTATAGCACAGGGACATATACACAAGATCTTATGGTAGCTCACAGAGAAAAAAAATGTGACAATGAATATATATATGTTCATGCATAACTGAATATTTTTGCTCTACACTGGAATTTGACACAACATTGTAAAATGATTATAAATCAATAAAAAGTGTTGGAAAAAAAACAAGAAGCCAAAAGTATATAAAATTCAGCATGCACTTAATAATGAATGTTTCAGTACTTTTTCTTATTTTGAAATTATTTAGATATTAAATGGATGTCTACTACTTAACCTTTCATAACTGTAAAATATTTTGGGAAAGTATTTTTAGGCAGAAATTAGAAAACATAACTTTTGTTGAAATAAAGTTTGTTCAAATAATACTCCATTTAAATTAAATTTTTCATTTGTGTAATGTTTAACATCTAGTATATATAATATTAGTTTATTTGAGTAGTGACCCCAAGCAGAATAACAATGTATGCTTGCATTACATTTAATGTTGACAACTCTGAAGATATATCTGTATTATTAAATCAACAATATCAAAGTGGTCTTAAGTACCAAAAACTTACTCATCCCATGTAAATCTGGACAACCTTTGAGTTGGTTCCTATGTTTCTGGGAATTTAAGAAGATTTAACATATAAGTGCTTATTTCTCTCTAAGCTAATTATGATGGAACTCCCTTAAGAGATTTTATTGATTAATGAGGTAATACCATCAGGAGATAGGCCAAAAAAAAAAAATATATATATATATATACACACAAACAGAAACACACAGAGATACACGTACACACAGACACAAGTAGAGGCCTTATATTTTTTATTTTAAAACTTTTATTTAAAACTTATTAGAAACGAGTCAGGCATAAATACAATAATACAAAACTCACTAATTTATAGAAGAGTGGATTCTATTTTTTCTCCACTTTATATTTTTATTGGAAATGCATTTATGGCAAATGGTTTAAAGTTAAAGATTATATGTTCAATACAAGGGCTAAAAGCTTTTTACGAATATTTATTCAGGGGACTTTTGAGATTTTCTTTGCTTTTATATGTAATCTTATAGACTGCATCTTAGGCGAGAGACTATGA
Organism: Camelus ferus; assembly: GCF_009834535.1. NCBI lineage: Eukaryota > Metazoa > Chordata > Mammalia > Artiodactyla > Camelidae > Camelus > Camelus ferus. Next base: position 24,588,437 of record NC_045722.1, on the reverse strand, counting down.
TGACATCATGCAGCTTTCTGGATGTCTCCAAAGCCTAATCTAAATGGATGAAATACCAAGTCAGTTTCCAATTAGTCTTTTGTTCTTTTCAGCCCCAGGTAGTTGCTTTTGTGGGGTCTCTGAGTCCTTGAGAGCCCCCAGTAGGGTGGGGACCTAAAGTCCCAGTGACTGTAGAGAACTGAGGAGCTGGATTCAGAAAGTGATGGTCTGGAAGGAGCAAACAGAGGGGTGGAGGAGGTAAGGCTTGAAGGATGCAGAGGAGCTGAAGAGACGATGGAAGGTGGTAAAAGGAGGAGAGGAGGTGATGGGAGCAGAGACCTCAGAGAAACCAGTATGAGGGGATCTTCAATTTCTCAAAGAAACCCCTGAAGTTCCAAATTATCCTTGGTAACTTAATGACACCAAGAGAAGTAACTGAGAGAGTTACTGACATGGTGGCATACTGTCAGCTGGAGCTCAAGAAGGGGGATATCAGTCAAACAGTAAGTTTCCACTGGATTAACAGATACACACTACTATATATAAAACAGATAAACAACAGGGTCCTACTGTACAATATAGGGAATACATTCAATACCTTGCAATAGCCTACAATGGAAAAAATCTGAAAAAGAATACATATATATGATACACATCACTTTGATATACACACACACACACATATATATATATCACTGAAAGTAACACAACATTGTAAATCAACTATCTTTCAATTAACAACAACAACAAAGTTCCCATTGGAGGAGCAGGATCAAATGGAGAGAACAAAGTGGCCTCAAGAGCCAGGATTAAATACCCAATGGTAATCATCAAAAAGACAAGAGATAACAAATGGTGGCAAGAATGTGGAGGAAAGGAAACCCTCCTACACCATTGGTGGGAATGTAAATTGGTGCAGACACTATAGAAAACAGTATGGAGGTTCCTCAAAAAATTAAAACTTGAACTACCATGTGATCCAGCAATTCCACTCCTGGGTATTTATCTGAAGAAAGTGAAAAAAAATTATCTCAAAAAAATTCTGCACCCCCATGTTCATCACAGCATTATTTACAATAGCCAAGGCATGGGGACAACCTAAGTGTCCACTGTCAGATAGACAGATAAATAAAGATATAGATACACAGACACACATATATACACACAAAGGAATATTATTCAGCCATAAAAAGGAAATCCTGCCATTTGCAACATGAATGGAACTTGAGGGCATTATGCTAAGTGAAATAAGTCAAACACAAATAACGCATGATGTCACTTATATGTGGAACATAAAACAAAAACAAGGGAACACATAGATTAGAGAACAAATTGGTGGTTGTCAGAAGTACAGGATGGGTGAAATGGGTGAACTGGGTCAAAAGGTACAAACTTTCAGTTATAAGATAAATAAGTCCCAGGGATGGAATATACAGTACAGTGACAATAGTTAACAATACTGTACTGAATATCTGAAAGTTGCTAAGACAGCAAATCTTAAAAGTTCTTATCTCGAGAAAAAATTTGTGACAATCTCTGGGAATGGATGTTAACAAAATGTATTAAGTATACACATGTATATTGTTATGATATATGTATCAGTATGTTGTTTGCCTGAAACTTACATATAGTTAAATGTCAATTATAGCTCAGTAATAATAGTAAAAAGAGCTAGGATAGTTTTTTTCTGGCTCGAGATTCAGGGAATGACCCCCCAATCAGAACAAGGAGCCAGCAAGGACTTCCATTCCAAGAAGTCTGATACTCTTGTGCGAGCGTACTCAGAACTGAAAGAATCAAAACGTGTCTTCACCATGCTTCAATAGACCTTTGTCTGGAGCACTCCGTCAGGAGCTGGACTCACCAACAGATACCAAAATGGGCAGGACGACTTGAGATCAGACAAAGGTCTCTGCAGCTGAAAGGTCTAGAAACTCCGAGGGTCCAGTGGTGGTTCTGATCCAAACCCAAGCCGTGGAGCCAGAAAACTGTCAAAGATAAAATCAGACGCTAGTTAAAGGTTCAAGAACAGATTTTTCATCAGAAATACACCGTTGTAATAAGGAAAGGGTCCAGCGTGAGCTGAACTCTGCTTCTACTTGCTCAGAGGTGACTGAGCATCTCAAAGGGAGACTAAGGGAATAGAGGAGGGGGGTGGGGGTTCAGGAAAGTCAGGAAAGTGAGAAGTTAGCAGAAAGTGGTAAAGGAGGGGTGTTCGTCTGAGAGTTTGTTAAGGAGGACTCACCAAAGTCAGGCTCCCACAGAGACAGGAGCCCTGTCTCCAAAAGTGGGATGAATAAACAGTAAATTCCTTTGGCTGAGTTTTCTCAGGCCGGCACTTTCATGGGGGAGGGGAGGGTCCAGGGGCAACCCAGGGAGCAGCTTGAGCTATTAGAAACTTGTTACTTTTTTCTGAAGTCTTTACAGGCCAAGGAGATTGAGGCTTAGTCCAGAGGAGGGCTCAGAGGGGCCTGGCTAGTTTGGTTAGAGAGAATCTTTGTTAGAGGCAATACGCCAAGGAAGAACGGCGTGGAGAGGAACAGAGGAAGGGCGGGAGGAAGGAAGAAAACCACCAGAAGCTGAGAGTGATCAAAGGCAATTTACGCTGAAGGAAAGACTATTTTTTAAGAACAAACTGTTAATAATCTACCAATATCAGATTTGGCTAACTATTGTCACATCACCCCTCAAACAGCTGATGAATAGGATTCAGTAGGAAAGCGCTCTGTGGAGAGAAAGCGGAGAAAATCCCAAGGACTGTGTCAGGGAATCAAAGAGCCTCCAAGGAATACACAGAGGGATCCAGGACCAGCGAGCAACAGCGGGTAAACGCCTGCCCACCGCCCGACTGCGGCACCTGCGGGCCCCCTGCCGGCCCCACCCGTCTTGCTCCTAGTCCAGTACCATCCGTGCGCCGCTGAGGACCCCCCTTCATCCGCGGTTCTCTGCGAGGACTGCTCTTGGCTCCCGCATGTGGACACCAGGTGGCGCTGTGACCCGCCGCTCCGAACGTTCTGATCGCTGTCTCCATCCCGCCTACAGGTGCACAATGAGGGGACAGAAGGCTGCAACTCAAGCGGGGAGGGGAGGGGGTGTATGAGGAGGGGGAGACAGGTGAACACGAGCACTCAAAGTCCCTCACACTTGCTCTGCGTGGGCCCAGAACCCCTCCTGGAAATCTCCAGGGACCTCCCCAGTAGGCAGGGACCACACTCACTTGTTCTGTCTTCCCAACACGCAGATTTCATGAGCCTGGGGTAAATGTCAAGAAACAAGACCCAGACGTTCAAAATAACTCAACACCCAGACATTTCTCTGTGGGCTGCCCCTGCTTCACTTCCTGCCCTCTCTCACCTGGCCAGTCCCACCAAGCTCTGCCCTCCATGTTCCAGACAAGTTACCGTCCCTCTGTTCCCTCAGATGCACTGGCCTTGCCTGAGGTGGGGACAGGCTTTTTCCTTTTCTCCCCGCCCCCTGCCCCGCCTGCTCTTTGCCTCCCTCCCTGCTCCTCACACTTGAGCACTTCCTCAGATAAGCTCCTCCAAGAGGCTTTCCTTGTGTGTCCTGCCCCAGGTCCTGTTCCTGTTTTGGAGCTCCCAAGCACAGCTGTCTACTCACAGTTTAGTTTTCTGAATCCCCACTGGACTGAAATCTCAGAGAATACGGAGACTTCATCTGTGCTAATCCCCTGTGGCCACCCCTCACATGTAGTGGACACAGAGTGACAGAGAAGATTCTCTTCTCATTGAGGTTCAAAAACAAATAAGGCTATTTCAGTCTCACACCTCTCACCTCTAATCTTGTTATCTTCCCTATAGCCCCCTAGTCTCTGCAAATATGAACTCTGAATCTGAATATGCTCCCCTAGGGAGTCAGCACTGCAGGGTGAGAAATTACAGGACACACAGGGCTCCTTCCCCTCTCCTTTGCACCCATGCTTTCCCTCTCAGTGGGGTATCTCACCTTGCCAGATTCAAGTTAACTAAGCATTCTCCAAGAATCATCTCAGAAGTTGGTGCTCCTTTTATAAACCATTTCAAACATCAGTTCTACATTTCATAAATTTTCATATGCACATTTTCTTACATTTTCAATCCTAGAGAAAAAAAAAACCTCATATAATCAATGGCATCTCAAAGAGTACGTTGTCATTGCACACACACATGAACTTGGTCTGAAAACCTCTCACTGGCATTTTCTACCTCTATAAGGGTAGATATAGATAAAGGTTCTGTGTAACATATGTGTAAATGTCTCAAAAAATCTAAATGTATACACAAGTTTAAATGGTACTATGGAATGACATTAAAAAATAAATACCATGAATAGTTAAATTTTAACGTGTAAGCTTCTGTAATTTTTTAATGTATACAGTATTTTTTTATTCTATAATTTAAAAGGTATTTTAATCCTCTATTCATTGAGGTCCTTCACCAGTGGCTTGAGAGAAGTTTCAGGGACAGAGTGTTTTCTAATTAAGAAATTCTACATCACATCTCCATTAACAGTATGACATGGGACACGACAGATACTGATGACTCTGAGTGCAAACTGGATTCTGAAGATATGGATGCAGGTTGTGAAAATACTTATGGGAACCTAACTAATTGGTTTTTTACGTATATAGGAGCTATTTCTGTGTTATTTAAAGGGCTCTTTCAACAAGTACAAGCTAAGGATTATGAGCATTTTATAGTATAATGCAATTGGGCACTTTTCTTTCATTACGCTGCATCTTAAACTGATGATTCTTCGATTTGATGGCATATGCTTAAAACCCACCCTTTTGCAAAAGGAAACAGTGGAAATTCTAATTTTGACCTTCCTACTTGTATTACAACTACCAGTTTTTTCTCTGTCTTCTTTTGAATATTATTTGAATTATTCTGTCATCTAAATACTATCAATCAAAAATCTAAAGCTTGGTCTACAGAAATATTTCAGTCAAAGTCTGCAGAAGAAATAAAACAGAAAATTATTGCAAAATTAAAATGTTTTAAAGATAAAAAATATCTAAGGAACTTCCACCTGAAATTAGCATGTTTTGGGCCACTCTACCCAGTGGGGAAGAACATGGCCACTGAATCTATGAAGTAAAATTATAGGTACAAAGGGTCATGGTTCCTAAAACCAGTAATTACTGGAAAAAGTTAAACTGAAATCCCGGGAAAAATCTGTTTAGCTTATCAATACCTAGAGCAGGGGAAATGGGAACACATTATCATTCCCAGTGATAACAATGCTACATTTCATAATTTACATGAGGTAAATTACATGAATGTAGGGAAATGTTTAATATCCTATAATTGTGCTTTTAGTCTTTTATGAAGGAGCAAAATAGACAATTATTCTAGTAATGCTTCAAATATCAAGACCTTTTCTGGTGCCACACATTTTGTAGTCAAGATAATATAAAGCTTGAATTCACAGATTACTGAGTCTGAGGGACCACATCAACTCTATCCACATTTTTTAAATGTCCCATAATCTAATAATTCAAAAATATGTATTTGATGTCAAAATTATTCCATACTCTGTTGTAGGAAATGGTGACATAGCTGTGATTAAAAAAAAAAAAAAAAAAAAAAGAATTACCTGCTCCACTGAAGACATACAAATGGCCAATAGGCACATGAAAAAAATGCTCAATATCACTAATCATCAGAGAAATGCAAACTAAAACAACAATGAGGTATCATGTCACACCAGTCAGAGTGCCATCACTCAAAAGTCCACAAATGATAAATGCTGGAGAGACTGTGGAGTAAAGGGATCTCCTACACTGCTCATGGAAATGCAGCTTGGTGCAGCCATTATGGAAAACAGTATGAAGAGTCCTCAAAAGACTAAAAATAGACTTACCATATGACCCAGCAATCCCACTCATGGGCATATATTCAGAGGGAGTGCTAATTCAAAAAGATACACTGGATAAAGAAGATGTGGTATATTTATACAATGGAATACTACTCAGCCATAAAAACTGACAACATAATGCCATTTGCAGCAACATGGATGCTCCTGGAGAATGTCATTCTAAGTGAAGTAAGCCAGAAAGAGAAAAAGAAAAATACCATATGAGATCGCTCATATGTGGAATCTAAAAAAAAAAAAAAAAAAAGAAAGAAAGAAACAACCAAATAAACACAGCATAAATACAAAACAGAAATAGAGTCATAGACATAGAATACAAACTTGTGGTTGCCTAGGGGGCAGAGGGTGGGAAGGGATAGATGGGATTTCAAAATTGTAGAATAGATAAACAAGATTATACTGTATAGCACAGGGAAATATACACAAGAGCTTATGGTAGCTCACAGAGAAAAAAATGTGACAATGAGTATATATATGTTCACGTATAACTGAAAAGTTGTGCTCTACACTGGAATTTGACACAACATTGTCAAATGATTATAAATCAATAAAAATGTTAAAAAAAAAAGATACATGCACCTCAATGTTCATAGCAGCACTATTTACAATAGCCAAGACATGAAAACAACCTAAATGTCCATCTACAGATGACTGGATAAATAAGCTGTGGTATAATTTCTATAATGGAATACTACTCAGCCATAAAAAAGAATAAAATAATGGCATTTGTAGCAACATGGATAGACCTGGAGATCGTCATTCTAAGTGAAGTAAGCCAGAAAGCAAAATACCATATGACATCACTTATATGTGGAATCTAAAAAAAAAAAAAAAAAAAAAAGGCACAAGAGAACTTATTTATGAAACAGAAACAGACTCACAGACATTGAAAACAAACTTATGGTTATCAGGGGGGTGGAAAGGGATAAATTGGGAGTTAAGATTTGCACATACTAAATACTATATATAAAATAGATAAACAACAAGTTTCTGTTGTACAGCTACTGTATACAGGGAACTGTATTCAATATCCTGCAGTAACCTATACTGAAAAAGAATATGAAAAAGAATATATGTATGTATATGTATGACTGAGGCATTACGCTGCGCACCAGAATTTTATGCAACATTGTAAACTGACTATACTTCAGTAAAAACAAATTACCCCCCCTCAAAAAAGAATCACCTGCAGTCGACTCTATTCTGTTTCTCCCAAGTACTTGTACATAGTTGTGTAAATCCTCTTCTGTTGGTGTATACAATCTCTCAGAGGTGTCTCTTCAGAGATAAGACAGACAGATAATGACAAATAATGATGATATGACTTGTATGTGGAATCTAAGAAAAAACAGACTCATAGAAACAGAGAGGAATACTGCTTTCCTGGTGCTGGGAGGCAGGAAAAATACGGAGACAGTTGTCAAAGGGCACAAACTTACTGTAAGATGAATGAGTTCTAAGGATATAATACACAGCCTAGCAATTATAGCTAACAATACTGTATTCCATAATTAAAAGTTGCTAAGAAACTAGATCTTAATTATTCTCATGACAAAAATGAAATGATAATTATGTGATGTGATGGAGGGGTTAGCTAAGACTACAGTGGCAATCACACTGCAATCTATAAGTGTATGAAATCAACACATTGTACACTTTAAGCCTAACCAAAATGATACTTCAATTATACCTCAATTAAAAATTGATTCATTTTGAAATGCCCCCTCCCCCCAAAACAAAAAAACAATTTAGAAATAAGTTTGCAAGAGATGCTCTTGTGCCTCTTAAAGCCACAGAGAGGTCAGGCACCAAGTTGCCGGCATATCTTCCATGCTTCCTGGCACCAACCAGGATTCTAAGCAGACCTGCAGGAGTTTTTGTAATTACTTGTTTGTCCTCTTTCAAGTGAATGAAGGATGCACTCAGATTTCTGCGGGCCATTTTACCTACCTAGTCCATTCCTTCTCACAGTGGAATGGAGCACAGCCTGTATTAAGTATATTTTTTTTTTTCAATTTAAGGGCAGGGATGGTAACATCATTTTTGTTACCAGCATCTTGAATCTTTGTCTTTGAAAAGGCCAGGTCTCATCTCTTTCTTAGAGGATTCTGGCCTCCCAGTAAGTACCATACAGGACAATCTTCTCTGATTTTTAGAGTCAATCAAAGGACATTCTTGCCTATAGTTTAATGCCAAACCTATTGACAAGACATTCCTTGTCTATGGTTTAATGCAAGCCCTAATTACAGGACCTACAGTAATATGTGGGCTGACACTCAGAGCCAGAGCCAGAGTTAAGAGATAACATAAGACCTCAGTGTGTGCCCACAGAATGCATTGCTGGGGGAGGTGGGAGATCACACAGGGAGCAAAGTAGAAGGTAAGACAGATGAAAGACTCTTAAAGGGCCGGTAACCATCTCAAGTGGTTTGAGCTGACAATGATGCTTAATACTTAAAAGCGCATTTGATGGTTTCTGATTGTGTCACGTCAGATCTCTGTCTTGCCAGTGAGGGAAGGGGCCACAGCAAGACATGTGGCCACAGGTAGTCTCAGTGTTTTCACCTCTAACATGTGGAAAATAAATGTACCATTGGGACTTTTTGAGGATGAAAACAATAAATGCATGTAAGAAATAACTAAAATCATCGCTAATACTCATTGAGCTCATTTGAGGTGTCCGACCTTGTCCAAAGCCATTCTTATAAACTGTGTCAGGGTACAGCTAATGTGAGCCATGGCTTTGACTGAACCTCAGGTGGTTCTCTCTTGAAAACAGTAAAGCCCTGCACATAGAAGCCACAATTCAACTAGCAGGAATGAAACTGGAGCAGGGGAAATTCTTACTTGGGTACATGCCTCACATGACTGCCACCCGTGTGCGCCTTTGATTGGAATCCCAATCCCTTCCTCAAGCGCCACCCATAATTGGAGGGAAAGGAGGAAAGCCACTCACTGAGGATTCAGGACTGGAGATCAGGTGGGTGCTGGATCAGTGAGGACATTCTTAAACTCAAGAGTCCTTGGCCTGTTCTCCCTAGGATTTTACCATGTATAAGAAAGGTAGTTTCATACCTTGATGCTTAAAACATAACGAAACAATGCCTGGGCAACATTCCAAAAGCAATAATCCACAAGAAGAAGCATCAAAGTCTTCCTTCAACTTTTTCTTCTCCCCTCAGCCTCTGCTCTCTCCTCTGGTTATTTGTCCCCGGTGTGGCTTAGGAGGGAAACTGATCCATTACTACGAACAGATAAGAGAGGTTCAGGTAAGAAAAACAGAGGGTAGTAAAATAGCTAATAAAAGCAAAACAGTTAAATTATTAAAAATTATAAATCAGGTGATACATGCTTTATAAATATGGAAATAGTTCTGAGTCTATCTAGTAAAATGAGTCAAAGATAATTGTGCCATTGTATGATATGAGAAGATATAAAAAGTAATTTGGTAACATCCAGTAATATTTTTTTAAAAAGACACCTTCTGACTCTGTGAATCTTCCCTACAAAAATGTTTTCATGCATTTAGTTGTATGCATAGGGATGTTTAGTTCAACACTGTATCTTGTAGCAAAATGCTATAACAACAAACAGAAACATTAATATTTAAATATCAAGGAAAAAACAGTAAATTGGAAAATCATTGTGGTCTAATGATACAATGAATTATTATGGAAACTTGTGAGAACAAAACGTTAAAGCATCTAAAAACTGTCCACCACAACTAGGGGCTACAGAACCTCGTGGAATGTATATCCCAGCACAGTGATGAGGAACGTGGTCTTCAAAGAGAAAGACTGAGCCTAGTGCCATGATCTTAGCACTTCTTATTCCTGTTGCACCCAATCCCTCCTCTCTTCTTCGTACACTTTGTTTACTACATAATGCATACATTTACCATGAGTGTTAATCAAGTGATGAAAGATAAGTATAATCAGTACCCGGAATATACGAAATTCTTGACAAACACTGGCAGTGATTAATATTATTACAATTGTACAGTGCATATCTGTCAGTGGATGAATGGATAAATAAGATGTGGTGTGTATCTGTACAACTGAATGTTATTCAGGCATGAGAAAGAAGGAAACCCTGCCACTTGTGACAACATGGATAAAACTTGAGGGCATGATGCTAAATGAAATATGTCAGGTAGAGAAAGACAACTATTGCATGATATTATTTATGTATGGAATCTAAGAAGGGTAAACTCACAGAAACAAAGAGTAGAGTGGTACCAGGGACTGAGATTTAGTGGAAATAGATGTTGGTAAAGGGTACAAATTTCTAATTATAAAGTAAGTACTGGGGATCTAATGTATAGCATGCTAAGTATAGCTAATAATCCTGTATTACATATTTTGAAGTTGCTAAGTAAGTAGATATTAAATGTTCTTACCACAAAAAATAAACAGTAATCATGTGACATGACTGAGGTATTCGCTAATGCTAGCGTGGTAATCATTTTGAAATATGTAAGTATATCAAATCAACATGTTGTAAATCTTAAACTTACATAATGTGATGTCAGTTATATCTCAGTACAGCTGGAAAAAATTACACCATTAAAAAATCCATGCTTGCTAAAATATTACAAGTAGACTACTGTATAAACTTTAGGTAATAAATTTTCTGCCATTTTACTCAAAATTTGTATAATATGTTTACCTTCAAAATAATTTTTTAGTTAAAAGATATGGTTGAATTTTTTTTAAGAATTTTGTGGCAAAAGCATAAGTTAAAAATGGTGGTTTTGGAAGCAAATAAACTTCTGCATTTAAAATTCAACCATCCATTCCAGAGAAGAACATAACAATTCAAACTCAATTACCAGGACATCAGCAACAAGAGATGACATGCAAAGGATATGAAGAGGGAACCAGAACGTGGATTCAGAGGGACCTTCATCATCGAACTCTGAGAGCTCCCCAGGGAGGCTTACATGGATGAGAAGGTTGTTAACTGGAAACCTGTGGCCACTTCTGATGGGAGGGAGGTCTTGGCTTTGCTCTTAATGATCCTTTGACTGCAGAGTCTGTCCTTAAAGTCTAGGCTTTGTCTCTGTAGCTTTTCAGATGCAAGGCTTGACAATAAGACCCTCAGTGTTCCTAAGACAGATAACCACCCCCATCATGAACATGGCATATGATGATTTCTAAATCTAGACACACTGTAACAGTGAGTATTTCCACAGTCCTTCAGATGTTTTCACGCTGCAGCACTATGGCTTTCCTGGGGTTTCCCTCACTCCATTAGGCATGTGTCTCAGTCATCCTGGGCTAGTGTAACAGAATACGAAGGATGGATGACTTAGGCAACAGACTTCTTTTCTCACAGTTTTGGAGACTGGTAAATCCAAGATCAAGGTGCCAGGGGATTCAGTTACTAGTATGGATTCTCATTCTGGCTAACAGATAGCTGCCTTCCGTGTGCTTATGTGGCCTTTCTTCATTGAGTGTACTCAGAGATAGATAAATAGATAGCTATGTTCCTCTTCATATAAAGGCATCAATCACATCATGAGGGCTCAGGATCTCATCCTCAAGACTTAATCTAAATATAATTACCTCCCAAAGGTCACAACTCCAAGTAAACGGGAGATAGGGATTCAACATATGTTTTGTGGGGTAGGCATAAACATTCAGTGCCTAACAATATTCTTTACTGCAACTTTTTATACTACATCCTTTTCAAGGCACTATAAATCACTTCTCTATCTGTTGGAATGCCCATTTGACAGTTGTGTCTGTGGTGGCAGGATCCCCATCTGCTCAGAACACCTCTGTGTCATCCACACCGAGCAGAACAGATGACTTGCAGGTGGCTCAGCATTTCAGTTTACAGAGGTAAATTAAACATTGCATCGACCTCCCTTTCTTTATTCAACATAGAGACATAAGTATACAAAACATGATTTGGCCTTTTGTAGATTGAAATTCTTTTGTAGCATCCTGCCATATAGAGATAAAATTGATTTGAGCCTTGCCTACTGATGTATCCCCATCTCTTTGCTAATTCTACTCACAAATCTGTGAATATGACATGTGACTTCTTTGCAGTTCGCCAACATATGAGATAACTTGTTACCTTAGTTATGTGTATCTCTGTGTGGGTGGTAGAGGAATTTTAAGGAAATCCCAATCCCCTTGCCTATACTGAACCTCCAGAATTAAGTGTTTGGAGATAACTAGTATGATGGCAAAGAAAAATGTATATTGCCCTCTGTGTGTGTGGCTTTTTTCTTTCTTAGCTCACTCATCACTCTCGATAGAAAAATAAGAGGTCAGGAAAAAATAGCTAATATTTATGGAGCCTGTAGTTTGCTCCAATAATGGTTAATTCTTCAGAGCATTGCTGGGCCTCCTGGTTATTGCATTTAACATGCAGGAGAAATTAAACACAGGGTCCCTCCAACCACCTTTTCCTGAAGACTTTCTACATGCTTGATGCGGCACTTCGCACTTCAGAGGTTTGTAAAGTTCAGAGGTTTATGGTATTTTGTTTTAACGTGAAGCTAAGACAATTACAAAGCATGATTTGAATTGACAGCAGATTTATGCAATGTTCAGAATCCAGGAGAGGGGTACATACCGGGTGACACCTAGGAAATCCAGGTCTTCACTGGAAGCAAGGATTCTGGGTTGGAGGTGTTGGAGAAGATCCTGAAATTAAAATCAGTGAAGCAAAAGCTACATTCATTTATCCAAGAGTGAGTTCTTAAAATTTTAAGTATTACAGAAGTAAATTTGAAAACTTTGTAAAATTGATTTCTAATATTCTATGGTTTTCTGTTTATATTCTGCCCATTCCTTCTTTTCTACACATATTTTTACACATTTGCAAAAAATTTAAGGAATTCCAACTAACTTTCAAAAACAATGAAAGAACATATATTATGTTCTGTGTGGTTTGGAGAACTGACTAAAGAGAAGAAAATTTACATTTTTAAGACCATATAGTAATCACAATGATAGCCAAATTTATAGGGTATTGATGAAGAAGCTTCAGGAATACCTCAGTGTGAAGACTGTTAGCCTAAACACTGACAACAGTGCTGGGATCCTGGAGTAAGAAGAAGTCCAACGGCATGTGGAGGAGTAGAATTGTCACTGCTGGTCTGGGGGAGAAGGAGTAAAGGGCAAGGAACACAAATACAGGGGCACAATGAGAAGAAGTTACTCTTGTAAGTTGACTGACTAGTGTGGACACAGTCAATTCTGGCACAAATATATGTTCAAGAAGTTCTAAATTTTTAAATTAGCTCCATGAAAACTGAACTTGAAGTGCAAAGGGCCCATTTTACAACTGGTATAAACACATCCATCATATTCATTTCAAAATCTCACTGGATCAAACAACACGTTTAAAATTTAGAATAAAGAAAGCCGTATCGTGTAAAATTCATGGAAATGTCAAACGTAACATGAGACGCACAGCAAGGTTCCCTGCCCTTGATACTCAAGAGATGTAATGCAGCGGAAAATTATAAAAATATCACAACAGGAAACATTTACTAAAATCTGTACTTCATAACAAAAGTGGCATTCTCATTCTAATAGCAAAACAGTTACACTCAACATTATTGAATTGATAACTATATGAAAATTTACTAAGAATATAAATAGACTTAAACAGAATGGAAAGGCATAATTACTAAAATGACGAACTTGGGTTTCACATAATATTTTAGGAGTATAAATATGAATCTGTAAACATAAGTTAAAAATTTTCCCCCTTTGGACACAATTAAAAATGTGAAACAAACTGCCTTCAAGGTTCCTTTTCCAAGTAGATGGGATAAACACACTCCACCCTGTCTCTCTCGCTGAATGTGGCTATAAAAGTTTGGTAAAATGTGTGGAACAACTATTTGAAGACTCTGAAAGTAAATGGTAATGGGGAATCAAGGAAGAAACTGTATTGCAAAGTATTACTAAATTACTTAACATCCAGAACCCAAGGAGTGAGTGCTGAGGCGCAGAGAGAGACCTCCAGGAGAAGCCCTCTAGTTCTAACCTAAGGATTGAAAAGGGAACTCCTAATGCTCAGAGAGTGCTTCCCCTCCCCCTTTTATTTTCTCAGCTCTCTCCTCCCTGAACCCTGTGCCCTCCCCGTTGTCATGGTGACAGTGGCAGCTAAGGGAGCTCACCAGAGCAAAAACTGAGAGTAGGGGAACTTTCCTCTCCTTTGGGATAAACTGCAGTTTCAAGACTGTGGGAACAAACCTCACTATTTTTATTTTCTCTATCCTCTGACCACTTCACTCCCAATAAGGTCAAAATCACTGACAGGAAAGAAAGGGAAGCAATAGGAAGCAAAAATTACTGGAAGGTTGTGGAGAGAGAGAATCTTGAGATGGAAACTCTTTAAAGTGCTTTAAGAATTCACATGCTCAGTGCCCTCCTCTAACTGCTTGAGTGGGGATCTCATCCTAATTACCATACCAAAGACTGAACTACCCAGGCTCCAGATTGAACTCTGGGTAAAGCCCAGAGAGTGAATACTTTTGGCTTCGTGGGCTATATTGTTTCTCTTGAAATGGCTCAACTTTGCCATGGAAGCATGAAGGCAGGCATGGACAATTAAATTAATGGATATACCGGTTCCAATAAAATTTTATTCACAAAAACAGGTTTAAGTCCTCAGATCATAAGTCAATAGAAATACATGACATTGTTTATCCCAACTAGAGGTGAGTAACATGTCTCTGTAGGCAGAAGAATGGTTTTGTATTCAGTCCGCCACTAACTGCTGCTTTGAAACTGAAAGTACATTCTAGCTTTGTTTTCTCATCTATAAAAAGGTTAAATTCATAGGACAAACTCCACCCATATTTTCTGAACATTAATTTTAGAAAAATGCCTAATACAAAGTAACCTCTCAATAGGTGCTGGCTTTAAATAATATTATCTTTATATAATGTGTATACTTAAACACATACAAAGAAATAAACATTGTGATACATTTTAATGTATTTTACAAATATATGTTTAAAAAGGACACTAAAGTCTTAATAGTGATGGTGCACTGCAATGATCAATTTCTGGAATCAGGGATATACGCTAGAGTTTCCTTAATTGTTAAAAAAAAAATTTTTCCCTTTTCCACTTTCTTTCCTTTTCTGCTACTGACAAAGATTCTTTCCTTGATCAAACCCAGGCTCTGGAATTTTCTCCTAGGCCCATTTGTGCACTTCCTTGTAAAATCCAGTTTTACCAAGAGTTACTTTAACCAAGAACTCCATCCTCTATTATCTCCCAGTTTGTGTCTACTGAACCTGTCCTATCTTCAGTGATAATCCTATTAGCCAGAATCCCTCTTGCCCCTAATATTTCATCTTAGTAAATTTTTTTATCCACTGACTCCCACCTCAGTCCTTGGCTATAAATCCCCACTTGTTATGCTGTATTCATACTTGAGCCTAATCTCTCTCCGACTGTAAAATCCCACTGCAGTGGTCCCCAAACCTATCATAATGATAATCTGCCTTACCATCTTTAATGTGTCATTGAATATTTTTCTTTTACATTTCTGCCAGCATATATTCCTGTTTCAAAACAACAACAGTAAGATTGTCAAAAGTTCTCTTTAACATTACCATCAGCATGTATTTCTCTTTCAAAAAAATCAATAGGATAGTCAACATAGCAAAAAAGTATAAAGGACAATAAAAGCAACTAATAAAGTATAGCAGACGACAGTGTCTTTATGTTGGGATTTCCTCTCTTTCCCTAATCTTCTCTAATATTCCTTAAACATTTCATCAGAAAGCACACAATACAGAATCAAAATAATTAGAAACAAAAATAAAATATGCATGACATCTGAGGATGTATAAACTACCATGAGCAAGGTGCTGATTAAGCTGTAAGATCAGAAACTACCTTCCTTGAACAAATAATGGATTTGTAAACAAAATTGTTAGAATCCAGCCATGCAAGTTCATTTTTATTGGTCTATGGCTGCTTTCATGCTACAGCTACATAGGTAAATAACTAGCACAGAGAACATTTGGCCCTCCAATCTTAGAATACCTAGTATCTGGCCCTTTTCAGGGGAAAAAGAAAAAAAGCTAACTTCTAAATTACTGAGTTTGGGAAATATTTCCCAAGAAAGAAGAAAGAAAAAGTCAGAACTGGGAGAGTAACATAGGTAAACCAAAGGCAGTATCAACTGAAAAAACAATTTGGGAAATGAATGCTCAGTTCTCAGGTGAAAGCTTTGGTAATGGAGTAAGTCAGGATACATAGAAAAGCAAAGCCCAGTAGCTGTTTTAAAAGTAGTGAAACTTTTTCAACTTTGCACAAAAAAAATGTTTTACGTAATTTTTTAAAAAAAGAATTTTATAATAAATACTGAAACTTTGGAGGGGAAATTTGACCTTGAAGTCCTTAAGTGTTTTCTCATATTAAATGCATTTTTTAAAGAAAATTAGTAAAACAATAGAAAGGCAATAGCGAATATTAAGGACAATATAAGAAATTATTAAAGTAGTTTTCTATATTTTTAAAGACATTCAAGTTCAGTATTATTGAAAAACATTTAAATTTTCAGATGAATGCAATAAAATTGAAAAGGGTTAATATTTTTAAAAGGGAGGGTCTAAATTACGGGTTTAGGCAATGTTTATATGGCTAGCTTTCTCTAGGGAAGAGAGGGTTGTGGAAACATCACAGTACGTATTTTTCTTAGAAAAAAAACAAAAAGAGGTTAATATAAAATTAAAGAGAAATTTTCGAAATAATGATACTATGCCTAGAGTGGAAAAATTTCACTGGAAGTTTACTCATGTAATTTGTTAAGTCTTCGCGGTGCAAACGAGCGACAGGAAATTCCCAGCCGGCACCTTAAAGCGGACGGACCCGGAGGAGGGCGCGGAAACGGAAACCCGGAGGGAAAGCGACGATACACTTGGTTCCGCCCCGCCCACGCCGCGCAGGCGCGTACGGGATGAGCTCCCGGGGCCTCGGGCTGGCCTGCAAGTCATGTGACCTTCCCACAAAGCCCTGCGAACGAGCCGGCGGCGCTGTGCAATGACGCATTTCCGTCAGGCTGCCGTGCTAGACAGGAAGCGCTAACGTCGGCTGGTGCGGCTGGTGTCCGACCCGCCGGGTGTTGGGGCGCGACTCCGCTGCGGAGCCTCGAACCCATGTGTCAGGCTTCTTTATCAGACTAGGAACGTTTTCAAAAAGAATGACCTATTAAGCCTTTAGCCTAAGAAATTACACTCATGAATTACGGTGTGACTGATGAGGAAAACGTTGTGTTTGTAAACACGCACGTACACAGTTCCGCAGGGAGGAACGTGACGCAATGCAACGTCAACTGAACTAGTTTTATAACCAAATATGAACTGTTCATGTGTCCATAGCAATACACTCCCGTACATCTGTTTGTAAATAAAATCAATCAGCCTAATAGGATTCACACCAACCTTTAACCCTTAGGTTATACATAGAAACATGTTAAGTGGATCTAGGTCAGGCTTCCCTGTTTCTTCACCGAGAATATTTATGAATCCTCTCCTCCCTAACAGTTATGCATTATGTTTCACTTTTGAAATACATATTTTAAAAAATCCTGCTCAAAGGAACACAGGCATTTCCGGTTCCTGGATCTCGTCTCTTCTTTTGAACTTTTATTTAGCTTGCTATTGGCCTCCCATTTTTGTTGATGCTAGATGGCGCTGTGAGCTCAAGGGTCCCTGGTTCCCCGCCAAAAAGTGTAGCGTGTACTTCTGAAATTTGAGAAGGTGGGTTTAAGGCGTGAAAGTAACTTCTGCTTGGAGCTGAACTGCCTCCAGGAGGATAGTTCGTGATCTGACTCCACGTCTTTCACGTGGAAGTTTATTACTCATTCAAAAGAAGGTTGTACGCTGAAAATTCTAAACTTTTCTGTGCCCATTTTTCCTGGACTTTTGGCTGCCTCTCATTTTCCCCATCCCTTTTTTTTCCCTTTCCTACACGGAGTCTGCGTCTAAACCCCGTATTTTTCCTTCAGACTTAAAAGAGTCCCAAATTCTTATTTTACTGTCACATCAGCTGTGTTCCTAGTAAGCAGATTTCCATAGTAGCCTGATGAAACACAGAAAACTGTAAAATCCAAGCACATTAACATGGAATAAAATCCTTCAAATGTCTACCCCAGGCATGTATTTCTAGATTTCTTCAAGTGTACTGAAATTGCTACTTTCTATGAGGTACCTCAATTATTTTGACTTCTAAATATGTCTACCTGAGTACACTCCCTTCTTTTGTCTTCCCAAGCTGTAATTCACAAGGATTTCTGCTATGTATTATGTATTCAACCACAAATTGTTTTCTTTAGGGAAACTTCAAAGACGATTTAAATTCAAGTTGCATGCTAAACCATCTTGTGGGTTGCAACAGAGTAATGCACATTGCCCACTACAACACAGATAATCTGATTTCCATTGCCTATTCAAATCTCAGCTTCACTCATGTCTCAAATAAAGGAGAAACTTTACCTTTGTTGTTCACTTGTTCATTCTTCACATGCAGCAAAATACACACCACGTGATTGCTACTCAGTTTTCTTAGTTTTCAAAAATTACTGGGTCAAAATCAGTTGTCTTCCTGTATATCAATAAAGAATAATTTTATATTGAAGTTAAAATATATTTTACAACATCAAAAAACATGATATACTAAAAATCTGACAAAGCATGTGCAAAATTTGTACTCTGAATATTACAAATACTTATGAGATTAATTAAATAATATTTAAATAAATGTAGAGATACACCAATTTCACTGACTAGAAGGCTCAATATTTTTAAAATGTCAATTCTCACAAATTTATCTAAAATTCTTAGCACAGTCTCCAGTCAACGTCCCATCATTAATTTTTGTAAAAGTCAAAAAGTGGATTCTAAAATTTATGTGGGAAAGTAAAGGACTTAGAATAGTCAAACCTCGTTCAGAAAATGAGGAGCAATGTTGGATGATTCACATAACTTATTTCAAGGCTTAATATAAAGCAACATCAACCAAGATAGTGTGATATTGGTGTAAAGATAGACATTTAGATAAATGGAACAGCATAGCATTCAGAAATAAACCTACATATATATATGGTCAGTGGATTTTTGACTAATGTGCTAAGAAATTCAATGGAGAAAGGATAGTATTTTCAGCAAGTGGTGGCAGGACAACTGAGCAGCTATATGCCAACAACAACCACAAAACCCCAAAATTGTCCATCCTTATTTTACACTATATACAAAAATTAACTCGAAATGCATCACAGATATAAAACCTTAACATATAAAATATCTGAATAAAGCATAGCAATTAATCTTTGTGACTTTGGAAGAAGCAAAGATTTCATAGATAGGACAAAAATATTATAAACCATGGAAGGAAAAAATGGCTAAATTGTTCTTCATCAATATCAAAAAATAAATCTACTCTTTGAAAGAGACTATTAAAGAAAATGACAAGAGATGCCACAGAGTTACAGAAAATATTTTCAATATATAACTGAAACATACCTTATATCAATAATTATGTATATATTAAAATTTAACAATGATAAAATGAAAAACAGAAATTTTAAAGTAGGAAAACTGATACTTAACCAAAGAAGAGTTGGTAGACAAGCCCATAAAATATGCCCATATGAATATGCTAAATATTATTGTCATTAGAAGGATGTAAATTAAAACCACAATGAGATACCACTACACATCTACTGGAATTATTTTTAATAAGTAAAAAAATTACTGTCAATACCAAATACTAGGGAAGATGTGGAGAAACTAGAATTCTCACAGTTTGCTGTTGGGAATGTGAAATGGCATAGCCACTTTGGAAATAGTCTGGCGTTTTCTTGTGAAGTAAATCATACATATATTACATGATCTAGCAACCTTGCTATTATGTATTTTTCCAAGAGAAATGAAGCTATACATCCACAAAGGTGCTCTATCTAAATGCTTATAAAAACTGATTTGAGCTTTATAATAGCCCAAATCTGAAATAGTAATGAAATATTCATCAAGTGGTAAAAAGATTAACAAATTCTAGTACATTTATTCAAAACTACAGCCCCAAATTTAAAAGGAATAAAATACTGGTAAGTGGAACCATGTGAATGAATCACAAAAGCATTATTCTAAGTGAGAAAAACTAGACAGAAAAAAATTGCATACAGAATGATTTCATTTATATGACATACTGGAAAAAGGCAAAACATGCTAGATATGATCAATAACTTTCAAGGCTATGTGTGGGTAGAGTTACTACAAAAGAGCACAACAGAAATTTTGGAGGTGATGAAAAATGCTCTTTATCTTAATTATGATGGTGGTTGCATGACTGTATATGTATTATTTTAATACATTGAACTGTCTACTGGAAAATGATGGCTTTCAACTTAATAAATCCAACTTAAAATAAAATGGGTTATTGCTTGTTTTCAGTCTTTCCTTCTTTAAATTAGGAGGACCCTTTCAAATGTTAAAAAATATGATTATCCCTTTTTTCTTAGTAGATTTTTCAATTTTTATCTCCTACTCAGGGATAAAATGGTAAGAGTCCTGCCTACATAATCAGACTTATCTCTTGCCCCAATGCCCACTGACAGTTTTATGAACAGGTCATTCTTATTACCTTGTTACCTTTGAACATCTTTACCTCTGGGTAGTTATTCCCTTATTTCCATAGCCTTGAAATCTGCATTTGTACTTATTATGGACTGAACTGTGTCTCCCCCAAATTCATGCATTGAAGATATAATCCCCACACCTCAGAATGTGAATGCCTTTGGGGAGAGGGCCTTTAAAGGGGTGATTAAGTTAAAAATTAGGTCGTTCGGGTGGGCCTTAAATCAATCTTACTGGTCCCTGTAAGTAAAGAAAATTTGGACACACAAAGAGACACCAGAGTTACTAACACAGAGGAAAGAAGACATGCAAACACAAAAAGGAAAGATACCATATGAGGACACAGCAAGAACACAAGCCAAAGGAGAGGCCTCAGAAGAAACCAAATCTCACAACACCTTGGTCATGGACTTCCACCCTCCAGAACTGTGAGAAAATTAATTTCTGCTGTTTTCACCACCCACCCTGTGGTGTTTTGTTATGGAATCCCTAGCAAATTAATACAACACCCTAATTACTAACTCAGTCAGCATCTCGCTTTAGAAAACTTATACCCCTGGCCACTCTGGTCATTCTCAACTTTCCCTTTGGATTTGATAAAATTCACTGAGCTTAGGTTCTGCTTTTCTCTTCCCCATTATAACTTTTCAACTGTACTTTTTGCTCAGTGGTTCTGTTCCCATTTAATGTTCTTCATTTTAGAAGAGTCAGTGATGGCCAAGAAACTGGAAGAGTGTATACAGTCATTACAGATATCACATGAATTTGGGGGGCGGGCAACTTTGAGGGGCTGCAATGTGAACTTTTGGGAATCTCTAAACACATCAGGGCACTCCTCCTATGGGGACAGTTTCCAGTGGAGGACAACTTGGCCTCAGGAAGGCCAGAAAAAACAGTAACAAGGTTAAGTATTCAACTTGTAAGTAAATAAAGCACTTAAAATAGCGAGCTCCATTTTGCTTCAACGAAAATGAGAAAATTTTAAATTCTTACTACTCATTTGATTAAAAGTTTGAGTCAAATATGACAATTCTGAGACTAGTAATGCTATTTTGGAGAGCATAAATTAATGTACTCACATATAAGAAGAATCATAGCACACTTGTTAGATAATAACATACAAGTAAATTACATGTTACTTGTTATTTTTATAGAGAAACTGTAACAAAATTTTAATCAGTGTTGTAAATATAAATGACGTATCTTCACATTGTGCATGTGGTAATGCAGATGAAAATGAAAACTGAGTTACTAATGATGGACTGTCTGTCTGAGCTATAAGCCCTATTTGTCACATACAAATCAATGTATTCATCTATGTATTAATTCAGCATCTAGGTGTTTTCACCAGTGAGGTCAGAGGAAATACCCTAGGCTCTGTGGATATAGGAGTGAAAAGTCAAATAGAATTATCTGTCTCCAAAATGCTTACATTTTGGTTCTTGTCTTCCAGGTTCTGTAAGTAGAAAACTTGTCAACATGGTGCTTGTTTAAAGAAAGGCATCATCCCCATTATATCTTTATTTTGTTCTTTTAAGTGTGTCTTGTTAATCATCTGTAGCGAGAATCTGCATGTTCTCTGTGTTTGTTTTTCCATCTAACTGCCAGCTTGCTCCCCCAAATTTGACTACTGAACCTAGACTTTTGGTAGCTAAGACCTACCTATCTATCAATCTATCAGTGTATCTCAATATGTGACAGTATTACCTTTTAAAAACTAAAATGTAAAAAATTATAATTGTAATAAACTACACACAAATATAAACTTTACCATCTTAACCATTTTTAAGTGTACAGTTCAGTAATATTAAGTACATTCACATTGTTGTACAATCAATCTCTAACATTATTTTCATCTTGTGAAAATGAATCTGTGCACATTTTGTTTGAAGCAACTCTCCATTTCTACCTCCTCCCAGCCCCTGGGGATTACCATTGTATTTTCTTTATGAACTTGACTACTCTAGGTACTTTGTATAAGTGTATTCATACAATATTTAATTTTTTGTGCCAAGTTTATTTCACTTAGCATAATGTCCTCAAGGGTCATCCATTTTGCAGCATGTGTTAGAATTTCCTTTCTTTGAATGCTGAATAATATTCCATTATATGTGTAAATTACATCTATTAATTTGTTGCTAGACACTTTGATTGCTCCCACATTTTGGATATTGTGAGTCATACTGCTATCAACACAGGCATAGATACCTCTTCAAGACCCTGTTTTCAATCTTTTCAGGTACATACCCAGAAATAGAATTGTCGGGTAATATGATATTCTGTGTTTAATATTTTGAGGAAATAACTGCCTTTTTTCCTATAGCACCTTTACCATTTTATGTTCCCACTAGCAGTGCACAAGGATTCTAATTTCTCTACATCCTCACCAGCACTTGTTCTTTTCTGTTTTTCTATTTCTTGTTTATTTTATAATAGTCATTCTAATAGGTATGAGGTGGTATCTCATTGTGATTTTGACTTGCATTTCCATACTGATTACTTGTGTTGAGCATCTTTTCTGGTATTTTTTGGCCATCTGTATCTCTTCTTTAGATAAATGTTCATTCAAGTACTTTGCACATTTCTTATTCAGGTTGTTTGTTTTGTTGTTGTTGAACTGTTGAAGTTCTTTATATACTGGATTAATGCTTTGTCATCTATGATTTGCAAGTATTTGATCCCATTCCATAGGTTGCCTTTTCAGTCTATTGCTTGTACCCTTTAATGCACAGAATTTTTCATTTTGGTGTACTCCAGTTTACCCATATTTACTTTTGTTGCCTATGCTTTTGGAAGTATATCCAAGAAATCATTGTCAAATCAAATGTCATTAAGTTTTCCTCCTATGTTTTCTTCAAGGAGGTTTACAGTTTTAGACCTTACATTTAGGTCTTTGATCCTTTTTGTTTTGTTTTGTTTTTGCATATGGAATTGTTTTTGCATATGGTATAAGATCAGGGCCCAAATTTACACTTTTGCATGTGGATAACCAGTTTTTCCAACACCTCTTCTTGAAAAGGCTTTCTTTCCCACATTGAATGATCTTGGCACCCTTGTCAAAAATCATTTGCCCATGTATGCAAGGGTTTATGTCTGAGCTCAACATTCTATTCCATTGGTCCACAGAGCTACCTGTATGCTGGTACTACACTGTTTAAAAAATACTGTAGATGCGTAATAAATTTTGAAATCAGGATGTATGAGACTTTCAACTTTGTCCTTTTTTGATATTATTTTGACTATTCAAGACCTATTGAGATTCTGTATGAATTTAAGGTTGCAATGCTGTCTTTGATACTGATGAAAGTTCTCTCGTTGACTGAACTCAAGCCAGGTTCCTCTGAGCCTTCTTCTCAACTAAGCATAAACCTTGACCTATAAGAACTACAGATTTCAGCACCAATGAGTTTGTCCATCCTCCTCCCAACACATTAAAAGACTTAAAGAAATATTAACATAGTCTAACAGCTCAATCCCTAGGATTAGCCAAAGCTGCCCCGAAAAATTATTGTTTGTTCCAGCCAACACCTGATCCCTTTTCCTTAGAGCATTTACTAAAAAGGGCTCACAATTTTGACCCTTTCTCTGTCCCTTTGAGTTGTATATGCTCCTCTTTCAACTCAGGGAAGTCTTTCTCAGGGGCCTGAAGCTACTCTTTTGAAATAAAATTAGGGAGGATAGGGCCTTGTCTCCAAGCCTCTGTGGGAGAGCAACTTAACTTCAGCAGCTGTCAGCTATCAGGCACAGCTGGATTAATCACATTTACAGGAACCGACCCTTTGTCATTCTCCTCTTCCCTGAATCCACTGAGCTCCCACTCACCTCCCTCCCTTCTCCTCCCATTCTCTCTCTAAAATGCCTAGTAATCTCTGCACATAGAAAGTTGAGTTCAGTTCACACTGGACTCTCTTCCCCACTGTAGTAATATATCATTGATTAAAATTTGTCCTTACCGCTACTTCGTGTGCATGCTTTTTTTTTTTTTTAATGAAAGGAGGCACTTAAATATCTTATTTTACTTTTAAAATCTTGGCACTTTGGTAAACATTGTATGATAGGTTCTCTGATTGTGGAGGCTGCCACTGCTAGTCTGGGTCACAGCCTGGGGGCATCTCCCACACAGAGGCTATGTGGAGAGGTTATACTGTGAGGCCAAAGGTGAGATATCGAGGCGGTTTCTCAGTGTAGCATTCAAAGGATATGCTGCAGAGAATGAAACTAAGAGCCCTGAGTAATGAAACTAAGAGCCTTGAGTAAGGTAAGCAGACAAAACATGTAAAATGCCAGACTTTTCTTTTTTTGCTACTTACATGCTGTTGGCAGGGGGCTTTCCTGTTGAGATTTGTGAAGTATGGTTGCCTGGGCTGATTTCTCAATCTTGTCATTTTCTTTGTGGCTTTGGGCAAGTTTCTTAACCTGGCTGCACTTCAGATTTCTGATCTGTAAACAAGAGTAATTTAGTAATTAATAAATAGCAAATAATTAGTAAATAATAATGAGAGTCCTGATATAATATTTTGAAACTCAGAGGTGATAATACATTCGGGTATAGTACTACGGCAAATACATCCTGGTGTCTGTGTTGTCGAGCATGTTTCTAGGAAGTCTCTGCGATGTTCTCACTGCAGGGCTGTCAAGTGTGGGGGGAGCTAGGACTTAGCCCAAGTTCTGTCTCCTGGAGGTAAGTCTACAAACCAGACCTTGGGATGCCAGGTTTCTACGTGGGCAGTCACAAACCGAATCCCCGTGCCCATCCATCCAGGTGACTATTCCAAATTCCCTCCTGACTCTACATCCAGAATCAAGAGGTAAGTTTTAGCAAACTTGGAGATGGGTGAAGAAGGCGCATCATTGGTTCTGTGTGGCTTTTTCATTTTGCACTGCTGCTCACAATTTAAGAAACATCTCTCCTCAGAAAATAATAATATGAATT
Source organism: Camelus ferus (assembly GCF_009834535.1). Classification (NCBI taxonomy): domain Eukaryota; kingdom Metazoa; phylum Chordata; class Mammalia; order Artiodactyla; family Camelidae; genus Camelus; species Camelus ferus. The sequence goes on along the minus strand of NC_045722.1, from coordinate 24,563,025 downwards.
CATTGAGCTAAGCGACTGTTATTAACATATTTAACTCCCACACATCTCTATGAGGTGGTCATTTCTGTTATTGTCATGGGGCATAGAGTAAAATCAGATATCTAAACACTGACTGACAGTCTTTGATCTAATCAGTGGTACAAACAGGAAAGCCTCACAGTCAATTCCCCAGGTTTGTTACCAGCTTTTTACCACTGGCCACATTTGAGGCTCATGTAAAGATGAAAACCACACTAGAGATGTGGCACTGCTCTCTGCCTCAAGTCACCCAGAACATTCCCCAGATGCAGGAGAGGAAAGTGTGACAGACACTGCATGTTGATTCCCTTAAGATCTATCTCAGTGCACCTTATCGAACAGTCCTCCAAGTCCAATGATAAGTAGAGAGTGCGACCATGCCAGCTCCCATGCAGACAGGATTGTCATGTACATCACTGTCCCACTGAAACGTGGGTCACAGAACTATGGGAGCAGCGCAGAAGCAAAAGGCAAAGACACAGGAAAAGTTATTGGAACTTGTCCCTCAGCCCTTTGTCTTCCTGATTGCAAAAAGAAAGGTCATTACATGTCATAGCCATCTTGCAACAAGTCCAATGTGAAGGACTACACATTAGAGATGAAGCAAACTATATGCATAAGTGGATTGAACCTCTCATATGGACCCCAATCTGCCTCTTTAATGATCCCTGTTATATGTGGCTGATAAACTTACATTATAAAATAACTCAAGTAGATTTTTCTGTTTATAAAATCAAAACAAAATTATCATCAAAAGGAAGAGAAACCAGTAAAGCTTATCGCGTTTGTTTCATCTCCAGTTTCCTTTAAGTTGGGGAACCATCTCTGCGCTTTGCAACATAAATGCCACATTCTATGTAGTTTGCATGGAGCATAGGGCTGCTATTTGCAGGCAGTAAAATTAAGATGATTGGTGAAAGGCTCTAATAACATGAAAATGAGGGATATTTTTTAATTAAGATCTGATCTTTAAATTCTCTGTGTAGAGTATTGACCCCCAGAGCCCCTGAATTCAGCCATACATACATATACTTTGGAGTAAAAATATCCATGAAGTATCAATGCTTTTGCCCTGTTGATCACAACACATGATTAAGATCAAGTGCCTCCCACCCCAGAATAGTTTTTAAACCATTAGATCAAGGATTTAATTACTTGCATAGCATCTCAGAGATGCACCCTGTGAGGCTGTTTCCTTTAAAAGAGAAAGAGAACGGATAAATTGGGAGTTTGAGATTTGCAGATACTAACTACTATATGTAAAATAGGTAAACAGCAAGTTTATATTGTATAGCACAGGGAACTATATTCAATATATTGTAGTAAACTATAATGAAAAAGAATGTGAAAATGAATATATGTATGTATATGTATGACTAAACTATTATGCTGTACACCAGAAACAGACACAACATTGTAAACTGACTGTACTTCAATTAAAAAAACTGTTTTTAAAAGAGAATGTGTTCCTGCTGACATTCATGCCCACTACACTGAAGGTCCTAAATAAATCCTACTTTGCTTGTTGGAGTCTTGAATCTTTTTCTACCCTCGTCTTGCTTTTGTGTCTCTTGGTGGTTTCGGATGAGGAAATCCCGGTTCAGCTCAGGCTGAAGAATCATGTCTTCACTCTTCAGGACAGTCAGAAGCCTATTCACAAACAAACTATTGTCAGAGAGGTGTCAGAAGTTCAGCCTGAAATAATGGGCAATGAAGAATCAGATAAATAATAGAAAGGTGGACAAATAATTGACTAAGTCAACAAAAAATGATGTTTAAAAAGTCGCAAGAATCAAACTCTTTTTAACATATGGTAATTGACAAAGAGTGATAAATAAAAGATTGTAATTTCATTTCTGCAAGACCATATTATAAAAGAATGTGTTGCCTGGAACAGATGTACGAAAACATATTCTGAGCATTTTTTTATTTCACTGAAAGCAATTTTGCTATCAACTCAACAGAGAGTAAGAAAATAATAAATATCTATATTACAGGCCATCTGTACAAGAAACATCACACATTTATAAAATGAGGTGGAAGTGATCACAGGCTCCAACCGATGTCTACACTTGGGTAAGGATAAAGGCAAACAGAATAACAAAAGTCATACTTGCACAGTAAAGAAGTGTCTGGTCTCCACATTCAGAGTGGGAGTCTTAGTGTTCTGTCTACACAAATGAATGACTTTGTTAATCTTTCACAATTAAAGCAGAGTAAGCCATATGATAAAATGTCCCCAGCACTTTCTAAGCATGAATCTCAGAGCAAATTTTACGTTGTGGTTCTTAGAGAAGACTCTGACCCCTCTTTTCCCACCAGATGTATGTCAGAAGAAATTTCTGGAAAACCCTAAAAATGCAACATCTGTCTTTCCTAAACAAACAAATTCGCATTCGATTTAGTAAAGAGTGATGCTTGAAAAGATTGAAATAATTGAAAAGATTCTTTGAAAAATGATTATGAATGAATTTTAAAAAACAAGAATGAAAGATAAACACAATTTAAAAAAACACAAATCTGGTTGTAGACAATGTTTATACGATTAAAAAAAATGAGAATATACACACGTTAAATACATTTGCATGCCAAAACAAAAAGCAAGAAGGAACATCACAAGGCAGGGCCTGAAGCGGTAACATACAGCAAGCAGTGTGATTTCTGAACAAACGTGTTCTTTATACAAATTCTCCAACCGGCCCCAGAGGGAGAGCAGGGAGCAGCTGGCCTCGGCTGTGCAGCCGATCCGCAGGGAGGCCCCCAACTCCGCGGCGGCGCCGAGTGAGGCCCTTGCCGGGCGAGGTCCGGACAGCGCCTGGAGGGGCATTGCGCACGCGCGGGGGCGCTTTGCGATGCTGTTTCTCGGGCTCCCGCCGCCACTGGCTATCGCTGGCGCGGAAAGTGTAAATTCCCAGAGATTCCAGAAAGCAGGGAAAGGACAAGAGGAGGCGTGCAGTGGAGTAAAATTCACCCAGAATGCACCCAAAAAAATTAACTTGGAGAGTGGTGTTGAGAGATTGCCTAAGATTCACAAGGACTTTAGAGACAAAAACTACAATAGGGCATCTTCCATGCTGTCCTGGCGGCCGCGGTGGGAAATCAGCTGTAAAGTGTGGGGGACAGTTGGAGAATTTTTAATAGGGAACAAGAATCACGAGTTTAGTGCATATCTCCCTCATTTTTGTTTAAAATGGTCTAAGTATGTGGTTATAGAGGAATATCCTTATTTTGTGAAAATGCGGGTAGAGACCTCACGATGTTTTATTTACTCTAAAATTGTCCACTTCCCACCTGTGTACAGGGATGAGCTTACTGTAGAAATGTGTTAATAATTTTGAATCGAGGTGCATGGATATACGTGTTCATTTTACTATTCCTTTTGCTTTTCTAAAGAAAACTTTCATTTTCATTATAAATGTATCTTCTTTAATTCAAGGGAAGTTATCTGTCAAATTGTATACTAAAATGGTAAAAGTACTAGAACAACATATATCGCAAAAATTCCCTTGAGTATTTTCCAACTTTCTATAAAATAAATCGTTTTAAAACAGGTCCCCTTTGTGTGCGCCGCTGAGGACCCCCTTCATCCGCGGTTCTCTGCGAGGACTGCTCTTGGCTCCCGCATGTGGACACCAGGTGGCGCTGTGACCCGCCGCTCCGAACGTTCTGATCGCTGTCTCCATCCCGCCTGCACGTGCACAATGAGGGGACAGGAGGCTGCACTCGGGCGGGGTGGGGAGGGGGTGTGTGAGGTGGGGAGACAGACAGGTGAACACGAGCACTCAAAGTCCCTCACACTTGCTCTGCGCGGGCCCAGAACCCCTCCTGGAAATCTCCAGGGACCTCCCCAGTAGGCAGGGACCACACTCACTTGTTCTGTCTTCCCAACACACAGATCTCATGAGCCTGGGGTAACTGTCAAGGAACAAGACCCAGACGTTCAAAATAACTCAACACCCAGACATTTCTCTGTGGGCTGCCCCTGCTTCACTTCCTGCCCTCTCTCACCTGGCCAGTCCCACCAAGCTCTGCCCTCCATGCTCCGGACATCTTCACAAGTTACCGTCCTTTTTTTCCCTCAGATGCACTGGCCTTGCCTGAGGTGGGGACAGGCTTTTTCCTTTTCTCCCCGCCCCCTGCCCCGCCTGCTCTTTGCCCCCCTCCCTGCTCCTCACACTTGAGCACTTCCTCAGATAAGCTCCTCCAAGAGGCTTTCCTTGTGTGTCCTGCCCCAGGTCCTGTTCCTGTTTTGGAGCTCCCAAGCACAGCTGTCTACTCACAGTTTAGTTTTCTAAATCCCCACTGGACTGAAATCTCAGCGAATACGGAGACTTCACCTGTGCTAATCCCCTGTGGCCACCCCTCACATGTAGTGGACACAGAGTGACAGAGAAGATTCTCTTCTCATTGAGGTTCAAAACCAAATAAGGCTATTTCAGTCTCTCACACCTCTCACCTCTAATCTTGTCACCTTCTTTATAGTCCCCTAGTTTCTGCAAATATGAACTCACTTTGAGTCTGAATACGCTCCCCTAGGGAGTCAGCACTGCATGGTGAGAAATCACAGGACACACAGGGCTCCATCCCCCCTCCTTTGTATTGAACTGCACAAAAGAATGGATCTCTCAAACTCCTCGCCTATATTTTTGCCTACTTCAGCATAAATCTCAACTTTCATTTAATTCAGAGGATTTGCAATTGAAGATTAAAGTGTTTCAATTGTTCACTTTTGACCTCTTGACAGGACATGAGCCCTGACTTCCAGGAGCCTCTTTTATAGCCTCTGCATTCTCACACCACTATTTTAAGACCCCCTGATGTACCAGGTACTCATCTCACCCATAACTCTTCTTTCCTTCTAGGCAGTTTTAGTAAAATTGTAGTCACAAGAGTCAGCCCTATTCTAGTAGCTCCTTTGAGAAATATTTCCAGCTCTTTATTAGTTACTGTAGTTTACACAGTTTAGTATGTGTTTAGTTTTTCAAATTTTACCAAAATCACTGCTAGGATGTGGTTTTCATTGTCTGCACATGGCTGAAATTTTGTGTTGTCACCTTCTGGTAGACCACCTGCACGAAAAATTGCAGAATGGGTGTCAACAGGAATAGTGGAAATCACACATACAGCGTTGCAGCCCCTTTTATGAATACATGTTTCATGCCCATCACTCTTCATGCCACAGAGGGTAATGATAAAACATCCATCATCCTAGGTCAAAATATTATTCAGAACAATCAGAATCAAGAATGTCAAGATATTTGTAAATTCACTACGGATTAATTCCAAATTTGCCTTCATTTCTGTGTGACAAAAATTGTGTCTATAATTCTTGAAAGCCTTTTTACATGCTTATAAAAATAAGGCAATTAGGTATGTACTAGTTTAATTGACAGAGATATTACCTTTCTTTTAATGCATTTTAAGCCTTTGTTTCACTAGCATGAGGTGGATGCTCCCCACTGAGATGCCTACAGACTACACACAGACCATTTCTGACTTCCCTTGGTGTAGCAAATGTGAGTTTACTTATCTTCCTTTGTGAGTTTCACTCACATTGTTCCTTATTCACCATAATATCTCCAGTAAGAAGCATACAGCAAGGGGTACAGTCATCATTGAGTAATTACAGAAGGAACAGACCAAGATGTTGCAGGAAAAAAAAAGAACAGGAATTAGATATATCTTATCATATGTGAAAACAAAAACCAAAATACATAAAGCAGTGGTTTTCAAGATACTGTATATCAGACAGTAAAGGACAGTGGTCCCTGAGAGACATGAAATAATGGCATTAGCCTTACTATTTCCCCAGCTTACTGTTTCTGAGACAGTTTCCAGGCTGTAGTGTGACAAGGATCTTGGCAGAATTTATGAGTTGAGAATATGGAACTAAGTGTCTGGGAAAGTAAGGTGGCTTGATTTCCCAGACCCAAGTTCTGTGGGAGGAGAGAACTAATCAGAGAGAAAATCCTGGAGAATAGTAAAAGATCAAGCAGTGCCTGTGAGTTAGGAACCTCCCCCACATCCTGGGGAGAAAAAAAAAAAAAAAAACCTGAGAGGATCAGAGGTACCTCTTGTTTACACAAGGTTGAGCGTAACACCTGATTTCATCAGCCAGACTGATAAACTTCAGGATTCACAGGACATTGGAGAGAGGACACAGAAGTGTCTTTCCTCAGTAGTGAAGAATAATTGATCTTAGATTAAATACAGGTCTGGATCCAATAGCTAATATTACACACAAGATGTAGAATTATGAAGCTGTTCCCAAGTAATGGACCAGAACAAAGCTCAAGAATATTTGTCAGAATACAAAAATATAAAGCACACAATAAAGTATAATTCGTAATACCAGACACCCCCCAAAACTTACCAGGCATGCAAAGAAACATAAAAATATGACCAATAATGAGGACATAAATTTACCAATTGAAGCTAGCCCTAAAGTGCCACCAATGTTAGAATTAACACAAAAACAGATACTATAGCTGTATCCATACATTTAAACAGTTTCTATAACTGCATTCTATAGTACAAAATTTAAGTAGGGATGTCATAAATATAAAAGGCCAAAATAAAATTTCTAGAGAGGAATGTTTCAATGTAAATTATGTTTTTAAAAACATGCTGAATAGAATTAACAGCAGGTTATAACTCAATAAAAATATTTAAAAAAAAGAATTAACAGCAGGTTAGACTTTTCAAGAGAAAATATTAGTAAACTTGAAGACATGACAATAGAAACCACCCAAAATAAAAGACAGAGAGAAAGAGTTAACAGAAATGAAAAAAAAAAAATCAGTGAGCTGTGTGGCCACTTCAAGCAGCACCATATATAAATGACAGAGTGTAACGTTGACAGAAATGCATAAACCGTCAGGTTCAGAGGCTCAGTAAACTTCTAGCGCAAGAGAAAATGAAGAAATCTATAAAGGCACACCTAAATCAAGTTTCTCTAAATCAGTGATAAAGAAAGTAGCTAGAGAACAAAAGACATGTTGGTACAGAGAAACAGAGATGAACAAAACAACAGATTTCTCATTGGAAATAACACAAGCAAGATGAGAGTGTATACTTCAATTAAAAAGGATGGGGGGAAAAGAAACAGAACAATCCAACATTACAGTTTGAAATTCCAGTACCCCTCAATATTTAGTAGAACAAGTAGGGGAAAATATCAGTAAAGATACAAATATTTGGACAACACTATCAACTAATTTGATCTAATGGACATTTACAGATTTATATGCTCCCCTGGACAGCAATGGAGTACACACTCCTTTCAAGTGCACATGGAACATTTACCATGATAGACCACATTCTGGGACAAAAAAAAAGTCTAAATAAATTTAGAAAGATTCAAGGCATACAAAACGTTAACATCCATTCTGGATCAAACCTATCAGAAGAGTAGCCCAAAGAAGGGGTTTTCCTAAACCTGACAAAGAACATTTAGGAAACCTACAGCTGACATCATGCTTAATGGCAAAAGATTGATGTTTTTTCTCTTTAGGATTGAGACAAGGCAAAGATGTACACTCTCACTGTTTCTTCAACACAGTACCAGATACTTTAGCTAATGCAATCCAGGAAAAAGAAATGAAATAATAGTCATATAGGTAAAAAAGAAGACATAAAAGTATTTTGTGGATGATGTGATATGTCTGTAGACAATCTTAAGGAATCTACCAAAGAACTCCTACTACTACTAAGTGAATTTAGCTGGAGTACAAGTAAAAGTTTATCACAGTGCATGCATGTGCACACACACAGTAAAAAGAACCACTGGAAATTCAAATGTAAAACACAATACTATATTCAGTATCTTGTAGTAGCTCATGGTGAAAAAGAATATGAAAATGAATATATGTATGTTCATGTATGCCTGAAGAATTGTGTTGTACACCAGAAATTGACACAACATTGTAAACTGACTATAACGCAACAACAACAAAAACATAGTACTATAAACAATAAAAATAAGTATAAATATAATGAAACATATGCTGGATCTTTATGCTTAAAATACAAAACATTAATTTAAAAAAGACCAAAAAAAAGTGGAAAGATATATCTTGTTCATAGCATGGAAGACTCAACATAGCAGAGATACCAGTTATTTCCAAAGTGATTCATAGATGTAAATAAATTCCTATGAAAATCCAAGGAAGCATTTTTCTAGACATTAACAAGCATATTCTAAAATTTACGTGGGAAGGTAAATTAACTAAAGTAGCTAAAATGATTTTGAAAAAGAACGGTAAAATCAGAGGAACCACACTATTTGATTTTGAGACAGTGTATAGCTACAGCAATCAAGACACTGTGGTACTGGTGGACGGATGGAGACACAGGTGACTGGAACAGAACAGAGTTTCTAAGTAGACCCACACAATAATAGCCAAAGCAAAAGGTACGAATGGAATTCAGTGGAGAAATACTTTTTTCAAACAGATGGTGTTGGTTGCATATCCAACACATGCATGTGAAATGAATTTCAATTCATATCTCACACTCTATGCAAAAATAAACTCAAACCAATCATGTAAGATTAAAATATTAAACTGTATAACTTTTAGAAGAAAAATAGGAGAAATTTTGTTAACTGATGGTTAGGAGAAGAGATATTAGATCTGACACCAAAAGCATAATCTATAAAAGAAATAAAAGAAAAAAAATCAATACATTGGACTTCAAAATTAATAACTTTTGTTCAATGATAAAAGTCAAGGTGCAGAGTGGCTGAGGATATTTGCAAATCATATATCTGAGAAAGTGCTCATACACAGAAAATATAAAGAACTCTCTAAACTAAATACTAAAAGAAAATCTAATTAAAAAATATGAAAGTCTTGAATAGACATTTCACCAAAGAGAAGATACTGTACAGTATAAAAGCATGTGAAAGATACTCAGCATCCTTAGCTGTTAGGGAAACTCAAATTAAAGCCACTGTGAGATTCTACTACACCTACTAAAATTGCTAAAATATTAAAAATGACAAAACCAAGTGATGTGAGAATATATAATGGTACAGCCACTCTGGTAAACAGTTTTGCAGTCTCTTATAAGGTTAAAAATATCCTTACCGTATGACTCAGCAATGTCACCAGTGGGAATGTACCCTAGAGAAATGAAAACGTACATTCACATAAAAGCCTGTACATGAACGTTCATAGCAGCATTCCTGGTAGCTTCCAAAAGCAGGAAATGACCCAGATGTCCCTCAATGGGTGAAGGAAAAAACCAGCAATAGGATATCCATGCAGTGGAATACTACTCAGCAATGAAAAGGGCTGCACTGTTGATACACACATAGCTTGGACGTATGCCAAGACATGAGCCTGAGTGAAAAGAAGTTTATCTCAAAAGGTTACCTTCCACACGATTTAATTTATATAACATTCTTGAAAAGATAAAATTGCAGTTATGGAAAATAGATCCATGGAGGAGAGAGGTTAGGATTCGGAGAGCATGTTACTATCACACAGTGGCATGTGAGATTTGAGGTGGGGGTGATGGGAAAATTTTGTATCCTTAATGTGATGGTTGTTACACAAATGTATACATGTGATAAAATTTTATAGAATTATATACAAAAATGCTTATATACTAAAATGGTTGAAATCCAAAGAAGTTGTATAGCTTAGTTAATAATGTTACACCAATGTCAATTTTTTTGGTTTTGGTAATTATACTACATTTATACAAGATGTAATCACTGGGGGACCAAGGTGAAGGAACTCTGTTTTTTCATGATCTTTCAAGTTTGTCATACTAAAGACACTTTACAGTTCTAGTTTGCTAAGCAGATTCCCAGCAAGAACCAGCATGTTCTTTGTATGCTTTTTAATTCCCTAGTACCTTCTCTCAAGTGAACTAAAAATACACATTGAACAGGACAGAATTTTTCACTTTAAGATTTCAATTGGCAAAATGACCTTTGATACAACATTTTGTATCTTTGATTTGGCAAAACTGATGCTTCTGGTTTTACTCTTGAGATCTTTGCATCCCCGTGAACACGATATTGTGAGCTAACTAATCATGTAGGCTTCCACTCCCCATTTATCATATGGTTTAAGGATTTTCCCAGGCAGGGACTATTGAAGTGTTGTCTGTTCACCCATGTCCAGGGCCAAAGTTAGATGCTTTAGTATAGTACCCACAAAACACATCATTGCAGGAAGGGAAATGATGCAGTAAGAAATAGAAAATTAGTGAGGCCCAGAAGGAATTTATGCCAAATGCTTCGTAATGTTACTATTGAAAGCTTAAAACTGAGTTTGACTGTACTATATTGTTTGTGCCATAGTCCTGTTGCAAAGGAAAAAAAAAGTGTGATCTCAAGCAATATGCTCCAAGTCTCAGCCTTGCACCTCTTAAATTGGTTTTCCTGAGAGCTTATATATTTTGTTTAGCTTTCAGACAAGAGGTATAAATGTATGTAACTATTAAAATAATGGTTAAATAGTCATTAAATTAGTTATGTGTTTCAAAAACTGTTCAGAGCCTTTTTCATGAATCTTGTCATGCCACAACCAGCAATTATTATGGCTCTGATTAAACATAAAAGGATTCTCTCCACAAGAAAAGCCCCCATGCTAAGTCCACCACTCAGCTTGCAAGCCTGTAAGTGGAGCAAGCACATTTTACAACTGCACACGTGATCCTCAAGCAAGCCAGCTGTGAAGAGGTGTAGAGGTGATCCCCACTGCCTTCCTCACCTCTTTGTTCAGAACTGGAAGAACATGAAGGTCTATGCATTGAGTATGGTGGGGAGAAAAAAAAAAAAAACAGAAGGAGGTTGAGACGATCAGGACATTCCTGAGTTTCTCTGATTGTCCACGTTTGCCTACCATGACTTGAATTTTTGATGAGATAAAAATAAATCCTCATTGCAAGTATAAGACACTAAAGTTAAGTTTTATCTTTAACACCAGATTTCCTAGCAGGTAGGGTATTGCTCAGTGGTAGAGAACAAGCTTAGTATGTACAATGTACAAGGTCCTGGGTTTAATCCCCAGTGCCTCCATTAAAAGAAAATAATAATTACACCTAATTATCCTCCACCACCACCCCCCAAAAAACTCAAAACAAAGGTAAGTCTTTAACACCAGATTTCTTAAAACAAGGTCAGTGAGCTTGCGTAACCGCTAGGCAGCACTAACACCAACCCCCCCCCACACACACACACAAAAACCTCTCAGGATTCCTTGCCGAGTGCTTCTCCCTAAACAGCACCTTCGTGCTTTGCTTTCTCTCTGTTCTCTTCTCTGGCTTATTGTCCCTCTGTGATCAGCCCATCAACCATGTCATTCTGAAACAAACTTTATCAAAGCAGTGTGAAATGTTAGCTAAAGGCAACAGACAGTACTGAAATAGCTGCTAAAGCAAAATGAAAGAATCATGTACTCTGATTTGTGACTCAGAATATACTTTTTCAACATTAAAAATGTTTATCATTTTATGTCATATACTACATAACTCTACACGATGATGTATATTACAGTAGGAAATAATACAACTTGGAGAATGAGTTGCTATTACATAGTAAGATTGCAGAGATGCACACGTTGATCTGGACATTAAAACTCTACAAATATATTCTCTCTGTATAAACAGGCCTTTAGCACACATAAATATACAGGGTAGGTATAGTCCAATACTGTTTCTTTTGGCAAAAAAAAAAAAAATACAAATGAAAAATGGAAAACAGACTAAATACTGTATACAGTCATAAAAGGATAATGGGAAGGTTGGGTAAACAAATTACGGCATATCTTTGCAACAGACTACCATACAAACATTTGAGGTAAATCAGTAATTATTGAATGTTTAAGGCACCTACAGTAAGGGACAACAGGACAATGAGAAGAGATTCATGCCTACACAGTGGTAAAGTGCATGGTGGTGCAGGGAACAAAAGTGATAGTATTCTGATTATATCACTTAATACTTGTATAACCTTTCAGAATTTACACCACCTACCCCATCCTTAGTGTTCTCACCTGTTCAGTGGGTATAATGCATACCATGTATTTTTAATGAGTAATAATGGTCTAATAAAATAAAACAACACTAATTACAATCTGTGGCAACGCTATGACATGGTATACCAAGCCAAAAATAAAACAATCATCATTTCATGGTCTCTGTATCAGTCTACACATGAAAATATACAGAGAAATACACATATATGTATTTTACAAGCATAGGTCTGAGAAAAAGAGACATCAAAGTTTGGATGTTGGCGGTTATAAATGGATGGAATCAGTAGAATGTAGATGATGGTTTTTCATCATGTAACTTTTCTCTAGGGAGAATTTGAATTTTTATCAACAAAATTTCTTCTTTCAAAAATTATAAAGTTAACACAATATAATCTGCATACAGTTATGAGTAACTCATATAGGAAAATCATAGGGCTATCAAAACAAGAGTTGAACATCAATAGCAAATGTCACATCAGAAATTTCACGTGATTGGATTTCCCCCTGCTTCTACTGCTCCCTTATCTTTTTATATGTCATCCTGTAAGAATACTTAGATTACAGAAGACCAAAGAGATAAGTTTCAAATAACTTATAACACATCGGAAGGAAAAGAGATCTAGATTTTTTTGCGTGTGATGTTCTACAGGAGACGTTTCTGCAACAAACACAGAAGCTTGAACTAGGATACAGCACAGTGGGTAGGGTAAACCTGAAACAAAATTCTTGTATCCAGTAGGTCCAAGGTGAGATTAAGGGGTAGCAGTTAAGAGAAGGAATTTACATAGAAGAGGTTCAAAAGAAAGTCTAACAGCTGTTCTGAAATTAATAAAACAAAAAACTGTAGTTTGTTATAATTTAAATTAAAATTTAATTTAAAACACTGGGGGTAAAATCACGTAAGTTTAAAAATGGAAGCAAAGTTTTAAATTGGCAATAATCACAGGACTATTATTAAGATGAGTCAAATGCTGTAAGAATTTATTTACTTTCCCCCCCTGAAGCTACTGAGGTAGATGAAAAAGTCTGCAGAGAGTCCAAATAATCAGTACCCACATCCAAAATGATCTTAAGGAATGCCGGCTTTCCGTTAAACAAAACACTTTAACATCAATCTATATTTTAACATTAGAAAAAAAATCCTGGTCAATGGAATTAAGCTAAAGTAAAAATAAGAAAACACTAATATTAAAAAGGAATACCATTTAAAAAAAAACTTTACGGACTTTCACATAAACATAAAAAAAGATGGACATTGAAAACACAATTTCACATTTTCCAGAAAAAGTTAATTCCTCTATAGACTAAAAACTCAAATATCTGGGGTTGCAAACTCCCCAGGAGAAACCAGCCGCAGGGTTACTGAGCGGTACCCAACGTCCCCGTCTCAGTCTCCGCCGAGCAAATTCCCGGCCGGTGCCTTAAACCGGGACGGAACCGGCGGAGGGCCATGGGACGGAGGCCTGGAGGGACAAAAACCCTTCATCTAGTCCCGCCTGCCAATGCAGAGCGGACGTTGATAAGATTGGTCCGCGAGGGCCGCCGTCGTCCCACCAGTCACGTGACCTTCCCACGGTTCTCAGCGCGCGCGCGCGCGCGCCGGCACTGCCGGATACGGGCTGGTCTGTGGCCGCGCTTTTCCGGGCGCGCTTTGCCGAGGACGCTGACGGTGGCCAAGCGGCACGGACAGATTCAGTGTCCGGAGACCCGAGGCTCATGAAATGTTCACTCCGGGATTTTCATAAGTCAAGAAAAAAAGTTTCCAGGAGGCTCTGTCCCCCTCCGCTCAATTTCCACATCCTCGCTATTTTCCAGCGTAGTGTATAATAAAGTTTAAAATACTGTAAAATCTACTCATTTTACCATTGCTTAGAGAGCAAAGTATTTCAGGTCCTTGGTCAAGAAAATTTTACAGTTTGTAGATTTTGCAGCTGCATTCTTACAGGTTAAGTCTGAAATGCTAAATTTAAAACGTTAAGAGAACAGGTTACAAAGTAGCACGTGCCTTAAGTATTTAGGCAAATATACTAGAATCAACAAAAGCACAGTGAAATACTCCGAAGAGATTAAAAAAAAATATGCGCTGTTCCACACCTGTCAGAGGATTTCTGTTACTGTCTTCCACTTAACATGTTTTATATAAAATAAAGAAGTTGGCTTAATAAAAATGAACTTTTAATTGAAATTCACAATCTAGAGTTGATAAATAACTCGAAGATTTTAGCAGTATCAGGCACTCATTTATAAAACAACCTTAGATTCTTTTGCCATACACGTACATAATCCAACATGTAATAAAATTTGTTTTACATAAGAAATAACAGTACAATATTTTTCCTAATATAGATGCTCACATGAAATCCAAGAATAAGGTTACAGATTCACATTTTTCTATAAAATTACTAATAATGTGTATGTATAATAATATGAGTAATGTTACAAATTAATAAACGAACATTTGGAAAATATTTGCTATATGTGTAGCGTGGTATTAAGTGTAATACTCAGAATACAGACTGGCCTAAAAAAAAAAGCAACTTAACTTTAAACATGTATTAAGTCATGTGAACAGGTTGTTTTCACAAAAGAAAACGAATAAAATAAAAACAATAAAAACTAGGCACTACCCTCCCCCCAGCAAATAAAGTAACCTAATAAAAGAAGCCATGTTTACCTGATTGGAGAAAAAACGAATTGCTAATATTCAGATTTGAGAACTGCATATTTGGTACTTAAACAAACCGAACATTTAAAAATGGTACAAACATTTTAAGGTAGCATTTTTGACCCACCAATTAACTATTTACCAAACTGTGAAATATACAAGAATGTTTTCTGTAGAATTTTCTGCAAAAGTGAAAAATAAGAAAGTAAATCTTCATCAGTGGTCAATAGACAATTTAGAGGACATACAGGATTTGGAATGCAAAATGCTAACAAATATAATGTAGCTGTATATCTAGTGATACAGGGAAAAACACTACGATATACTGAAAATAAAATCATTTTGGAAAATAAAATGTGAATATCACATGTGTATCTATGTCTTTCTATTAAAGATTTATATTTCTACCTATTAAATATATAGGGATATATAGATATTCATAAGTGTGAAAAATCCGTTATCTCTATATCTAGCTCTATGGGTAGATATAGATAAAGATTCTGTGTAATAAATTTGTAAATGTCTCAAAAATCTAAATGTATACACAAGTTTAAAACTTAGTATGGAATGACACAGAAAAAGAAATATATGTAAAATTAAATTTTTTAAAAACTTAGAAGCTTCTGTATTTTTTTAATGTCTACAGTAATATATTCTATAATTTAAAAGATATTCTGATCCTCTATTCATTGAAGTTCTTCACCAGTGGTTCCTTGGACTCTGCTCTTTCCAGGACTCTGATCTCTCTCCACACAATAAACATTAACATCTTCAGCAGCTGCTGCTGGGAGGCAGCCTGGGTTCTCAGCAATTTAATCTTGTTTCCATACTTCCACTTCTGGATGACAGATGGCGCTGTAGCATGGCTCTTTGAAAATTCTCATACTGACACCTCACACTATGAATGAGATGAATTTTAACTAGGAAAATAGAGTTGTTCTTGAGGCTCATACGTTTCCTTTGAGGATGAGTTATCGATGCAAATTTTCGCAGGCAGATTTCAAGGGCCTTAGCAACAGGGTAGTATAGGGCACTCTCCATGTGCTGAGAAAAGGCTGCAAAATTAACTTTCTTGGGGTGGGGGAGGTTACATTTATAAGCCAACACTTTTTCCTGGGTTCAGGAGCTCTCACAAACCCCAAAGCCCCAGGACCATTAATTTAGTAAAGAGTGAATCTGGGTGTAAAAAGTTGTTGTGGCAGAACTTGATTGGAATATTCAGAAAAAGGCCAGATGAGGCAGTAGAAGATGTACTGGGAAATTTTGAGTAATAATAAAACAAAAACAAAGAACAAACTTAAAGTGAAAGACTAGAAATGAGAAGGTCACTCACTAACAAAAAAAATCGGGGTGAGGGGCAAGAAATATCCTTAGCCTCACGATTTTTAACCTATGAAAAAAATCCTGCTTAAGCCACTTCATTTTAGAATCTTTCCAAGGGCTTATGGGCTGATAGGAGCCCCTGCCTCATGATTTTACTGATGCATTTCTCACTTCGGAATGGCCCACAAGTGCTGGTGAAAAGAGATAATGGAAAATATTGTAAAACTGAATCTGACTCGTGTATATGAAAAATTAATACATTACAAATAGGATATTTCAAATCAGAAAAGCAGGGACTGAAGAGTTTACTTTTGAAGAAAAATAATGTTGGAGTAAGAAAGGGCTTGGGAAAAAAATGCTTGGGAAAGTGTCAAAGGGTACAGGTGCTGGCCTGAAGAAGGCAGGTTTGGGAACATATATGCATCAAAATATATGCACTATGTCCCAAAACATTAATATCCATGAGTCCAGACTTACATAAATAAATAATTTAATAAAAGAAAAAATGGGGGAATAAGACAAATATTTCATGCAGAAGAACACTGAATAATTTATGTAGATACTACCCCCTACAAGCCAGTGGAACAGAACTCCCTACTTCTCAAGTGTGGGCAGCTCATAGTGACTTACTTCCAAAGAGTATAGTATGGAAAGTGGGAAAGAGGAATAACTTTTCAGTGGAAAAACCTGACAAACACTACCTCAGCTGGGTGTGCAAGGTCAGTACCAATGGTGCTAAGTCAGACTGATAGTATGTACCACTGACGTGATGAAAATGATGTCTTTCCTCTGTCACTCCTCTTCCCCCAAATCTACAGACCCAGTCTAATCATGAGAAAAACATCAAATGAAACCCAACTGGGGGACATTGTGGAAATACTTACCTGGTAGTGTTCGAAAGCGTCAAAACCATCCAAAACAAGGAAATTTTGAGAAAGTTTCAAAGTCTGGAAGGGCATAAGGAGACATGACAAGTAAATGTAATGTGGTGTCCTGGGAAGGATCCTGGAACAGATAAAGCGTGGTAGGTAAAAACTAAGGACATTGAGTAAAGTATGACTTTTAGTTGATAATAAGGTATCAAAATTGGTTTATTAATTGTAATAAATGCTTATGCAAAATGTTAAAATAGGAGAACTGGGTGTCAGACTGTCTGTACTATGGTCACGGTTTCTCTGTAGACTGTTTTTTTTTTTTAAGAAATAAAGATAGTAGTGGATTCAAACCCAATGAATAAATGAGATTCATGTGTCCATATGGTTATAAACACTAAGTGATCAAATGAGTGTGGAAGGAAAACTCCTCCTGATGTTAGGATACCAACTAATAGGAACACACTAGTTACACAGTCTCCAAGCATCTCTCCCCATACATTATTTTTTATTAACTAACAAAAGGAAATGGAGAAGCATAACTTTCTACCTGAATCTATTAATCAAAGTTACCATCACCAACATCAGTGTGTACCAACATTACACGTCTCCTGAAATGATGCTTTCAGAAAGACCCAGCATCAGCTCAATAACATTCTTGCTAAAAATGCGTAATATAAATATAACCATGGGACAACATCAGACTAACACAAATTAAGTGCTATTTTACAAAATAGCTGACCTGTATATTTCAAAACTATAAAAGTCAAGAATTAAAAAAAAAAAGCCACGGAGGAATTACTCTAAATAAAAAGAGACTAAAAAGACATGAAAACACTAATTTCGTACATCAACTATACTTCAATAAAAATTAGATTGTAGGCTACATAATAGTATTTAATCAATCCTAACTCTTCTGAACTGTGGCTATGTAATAACTCTTCTGAACTGTGGTTATGTAAGCGAATGTTAGTGTTATTGAAAACGCACTCCAAAGTGTTTAGGTTTGAAAGGACATGGTTCATCTAACTTGTTTTCAAATGGCTTGTATATAAATTGTGTGTGTATGTGCACGTGCATGCATGTGTTCATACATGTCTACATCTACCCACATCTATAGAGAGAATGCAGAATGATGAGAACAATAAATCAAATGGGGGTAGGGAATGGAAACTACCATCTGATGAATCCGGGTAGAGAATACAGGAGTCCTTTGTCCTATTCTTGCAACTTTCTTTAAGCATATAATTGTATCATAATAACAAAGTTACAAAAACAAAATTTTGGCACAATTGATTATACCACCCTTTATCACAATGTTTACAAAAGTGAATATAAATTAACATAGAATGACTGCCTAAACATAGTTAAGAATATTTATCGACCAGGAAGAAATATTCGTAGCATGTGTCATTGACAAAATTTGCCCACTAGAATATGTAATTTTCTTCTAAAAGGATGAAGATTAACCAATACCCACCCGGTGGGGGTGGGGAATGAGCAATTTATATCTAACAGGAAATTCACGGAAGACAAAATACAAGTTACCAAGAAACATATGAAAAGATTAATCTCATGTAGAAATCAGGAAAATAAAAATACACTTTTTCACCTACTGAAATGGCAATTTACAAAAAGTTACCTTATATGGTGTGGTGTAAGGAGTGGAGAAACAGGTATTCTCTGTATTGGTAATAGGAGCACAAATGTATTATGTTTCAGTATTGCACACAATGGCTGTGCTAACTATCCAGAGAAGGAAGGACTAGCTGAAATTATAGAATAAAATAAAAAGGAAGGAAGGAAGAAAGGAGGGAAGAAGAAAGGGAGGAAGGAGAAAGAAAGAAAGGCAGAAAGGCAGGCGGGAAGGAGGAAGGAAGGAGGGAAGGAAGGAAGGAAGAAAGAAAGAAAGAAAGAGGAAACGAAAGGAAAGGAGAATCAATCTATCTACAATAAATATTTTTATTTTCCGTATTTCTAATTGTCTTCTATGTATTTTAAGATTATTTATGCTTTATAAAATCATAAACATTTGAAGGGAATACTCAAGAATTTGGAAATGATGCCAATGTGAATGACAGATTAAATTACCACTGTCATTAACTGGTATGGCTGACTAATTCCTGTTATGTCTGCTGAAATATTTGTGAAATGAAACACTACTCCAAATAGTTAGAATGGTATAGAGTGTTCTCAGAATATAATAAATCTCTTACATTCAACTGAAGGGAACGATTTTCATTTTTAAAAATTTTCTCTTTGCTTTCCGTATCTCAATCTTGAACAAAATTTAAAGAAAACACTTGAAGAGTCCTCATATTATTCATGGTTTCCCACTCTAAACATAGATATGTACCTCAGGTGCTTGATGTTGGAGCTTACAGCTGGACCCATCCGTCTACCAACTGCATCACCAGGATTCTGGCCAGGACAGGAATAGAGCCTGGCATGTTTTTTTTAAAGCCATAGAAATGCATTGGAGATTATCATGTGCCCTCTGGCTGCCATGAATCATGGGTAGATGCTGTGATTATTTTCCATGTGCTTGGTAATATTCAGAGTGATTTTGAGTTACAATTTAAAAATTTTTCTGTCCTACATAAGAAAGGGTACAGCGTAATGAACAATAATGGGTCATTTCACAGACACTAACTATCCACATCTGAGGTTTCCCCCTCACTCTATCAAAACAAGTCTTTCAGACAACGTTGTGGACCTTCCTACTGTTCAAGAAGGTGGACACTTCCCACTCTCCATCTTATTTGACCACTCCTCTGCAGTCACACATTCATAAGCCTCCTCCTTTCTAAAAGCCTCCTCTCTGTTTCTGGGCCTCCATTCTCCTTCTTGTCCACAAAACATTCTGACTAGTCTAATTAAGCCTCAGTTTTTGGTTCCCTCTCCTCTGTGCCTGACCACCCAATGCTGGAAAACCTAAGCCATGGTGGTAGCCCCCCCCCCATGTTATCCTTTTCCACGTGTGCAACAGTGGCTGTAATCATTCCACTCCCTGCATCCAAACCAGTGTGTAGTCCCCACCCACACTGACTCCAGGCTGGGTTACGTGTCTTGCTTTTGCCAAAAAGACAATCCCAAATGTGACACAACCAGAGGTGCAGAAAAAGTACTTGCACATAGGGCTTGCTTTCTCCTGTGTTCATAAGAATGCCATAACTATGGAAGGAGGCTGGGCTAGGCTGCTCAATGATGAGAGAAACCTCACTAAATCTTCCATGTCACCTAAGTTGCTACCCAGCCAAACATTTTTTTTTTCATAGAAAACATACAGATGGCCAACAGGCACATGAAAAAATATGCAACATCACTAACTACTAGGGAAATGCAAATCAAAACCATAATGAGATACCACCACACGCTTGTCAGAATGGCTTTACCAAAAAGACAAGAAATAACAAGTAATGGTGAGGATGCAGAAGAAAGGGAACCCCTGTGCACGATTGGTGGAGTGTAAATTGGTTCAGCCGCTACAGAAAACAATATGGAGGGTCCTCAAAAAAATAAGAATAGAACTACCATGTGATCCACCTCTTTCACTACTTGTCCAAAGAATATGAAAACACCAATTTGAAAAGATATACACACCCCTGTGTTCATCACCACATTATTTACAATAGCCTAGAAATGGAAAAAACAGAAGTACCCACCAACAGATGAATGGACAAAGAAGATGTGATATATGTGAGATACACACACACACACAGACACACACACACACACACACACACACACACACACACACACACACTGGAATACTACTCAGCCATAAAAATGAAATTGTGCCATCTGGGACAACATAGATGGACCTTGAGGATATTACATTAAATAAAGTAAGTCAGATGGAGAAAGACAAATACCATATGATTTCACTCACGTGGAATATTAAAAAAATCAAATAAATAAACGAAAAATAAAATGAACAAACCAAAGATTAGTGGGAGAGGAAAACATCATAGGACCTGGAAAGCAGATGGGACTTGGACTTATTGTTCTGTCTGTTCACAGAGACAGAACAACATCCTACAGAGAGAAAGACTCTGTGGTGAGTGGTAAGAACCTCAGGGCAGAACACTGTCAGATCCAAGGTTCATGCAACAGAGGCATTTACGCTGACCTGTGTCCTAACAGGCTGCCCCCAAATCATGCTAACATCAGGGCACTGGCATAGATGACCAAAAACAACAAAACAGCACAGCACCACAAACATGATCCTCATGCTTGTGAAGAATCCCCTGAGCACAGAGGACTGCTGTATTCCTCCCCACTTATACAGCCCTTTGGTGTCATCTTGCATAGACACAGATCTGGACAAGAGAGTTCCCAGGACAACATAAGTAACCACTGTACTCACTGGGGAAGAAAAATCTCTAATTCTCATTCTTGCCTGCATGCAAGAAGAGGATACAAAAGATTTGACGCCAGTTCGAGAAATGTATCTGATTTTCTAAGTCACTGCTTTCATCCAAATTCAGTGTGCATGGAGTCTTCCCAGCACCTCAAGCTCATAACTAACCCTTTGTCACATTATTGCTTATTTCCCATTCCAAATTTAACCACAGGCCCCCCTGCACCCCAACATGAAGTTTGGACACGCATCTGGTGAGCAAATTGAGACAAAATGTGTGGTACTGGATTTAAGCCTGTTTTTCAACTGCATGACCAGAAAATGGGTTCTCACCGTTAGTAGCCTGGAAGGAAGAAACGACAGTCATCATCCCTTCTTAAAAAGCTTCCCCCTAAATTCTCAACTATGACATAGCCACAAGGTACATGGTACACAGTGAGGCAGCCATACAGGCTGATAACACAGGCTTCAGTAAGACCCATTTCCGTTCGGGAGTTGGCAGCCTGCGTCTCTCCTCTTCCCACCATTCCCTCCCAGAAATGACAGACGCCAACCCAGTTCATGCCGGCGAGGAAGGGGAGCTTTTACAGTTAGATCCTGGAAACCAATTTTGGATGCAATGAAACATTCCTGGTTTTCCTAGAGCTTTTTCCACCACAAGTGCTTTGCACCCCGACCCAGGTTCTACCTTAGGACGTGTATTTAGGTCAACCAGAGGGCGTTTTTAAACATTGGTGAGCCCATTCCTAGAGTTTCAGCCTAATAGACCAGGGCGGCCTCAGTATCTCCGCTTCTAACAAGTTTGCATTGGTGCTACCGCTATTCTGGAGAACACACTTGGAGAACAGCGAGAGTGGCTGTTAGGAAGCGGGGCTCAGATGCCGAGGTGAGACTTATTTAGGCCCGTTCACCTCCAGGTTGACAATCTGCCCAAACTGCCTTCATGCAGCTGCTGTCTTTCCAAAATTAGGGTTTGTTATTTGACTCTAATCCTACTCTGGTGACCCACACAGCTCATTTCCAGGTCCCACCACCGCGGTTAGATGTTGTCAGAGAACAGAAAGGGGTAAATGCTTGTGCAGTTTGGCTGCGGTCTACTGATGCTGTACAATGTCACAAAACGAACACTTGGGGGCCGTGAGCTCCAGCGGCGGGAGGAGCTGGAAGAATGACAGGCCAACACTCCCTCACTATCTCCCCCCGCCCAGCCCTCGAGCTTTCTGGAAGGTGCCAAACTGGCGCAGCCGCAAAGCAGGTTCCGCAGTGCTGTAGGAAGACTGCGCAAGCGCCAGGAAGCCCCCTCCCCGCGCGGAACTGTCCCTGCAGTGCACCAAGAGTGCGCATGCGCGGTGAAACCCCCTTCCCTCGTGAGGCAGACCCCTGCAGTGCAGTGAAAAGAGAGCGCAGGCGCCAGAAGGCCCCCTCCCTTGCAGGGCTGAGCTGGTCTCCACCCGTCCCCTCCCACCTCCTCTTCCAAGTGATTGACACTAGACGTGGCCTAAGGGATGAAAGGCTGCAGAATGGTGGTCCTAGGAGACCAGTTTCCAAATACAAATACGCCACAAACGTTATGTGTTACCGCGACATAACCTAAGCACATGTTCTAGTCCCCGAGCTGACGGAGTTGAGAATGGGGAAGTGAGCTAACAGTGATTTCTGAAATCAGAGCTCTCTTAGACTGCAATGTTCAATCCACTCTGATTTCTTCGAAATTCTGCACCCTTGCAGCCTTCAGATGGCATGTTAGGAGCCTGCAACTGGCCTCTTCTTCTGCTTAAGTCCTGGGTGTCAGGTTTTTAACCTCCTCACACCTCCACCAATGAGGCCAGAGCTTCTTCCAAATTCTACTCTCTCACAGGTCCAGGAAGTCAGGATAGTAGCAGAGCAGAGGACGTGGTCCCTCTGCGGTCCTGTTGCGGGGAGAAGAGTCCCTGTGAAACCAGGGCTCTGGAGCAGAGCCCCTCTCCTGCGTCTGCCCTCCAATTTCCACCTTGCTCTTCCCTATGCCTTTTTTTTCCCCCCAGGCTGAGAACCACATTTCCCCAACAGGCTCATGTTTAAACATTCTGGTTTCATACTTCGCATTTCAAACCATCAGCATCCCGCCCCAGTGCTCCCGCTAAACCAGACTTCTTTGGGCAGCAGAGATCTGCGAGAGCACAGCAGAGCTGGTTTTTCATATTGACACAACATTTCCTAAGGTACAGCGTGTTTCCTTACTCAAACATCGCAGAAACCCTCCACAGATTACCCCTTCCCACTCGATCAGGGTCTCACATGACCTCACAGTTGCATCAGACAGGATAGCAGGTGCACGGAACCTGACCCATAGGAGAAAGCTGGCCAGAGTCCCATCATCTCTCACTTAGGGGACTGTCCTAGTCGCTGAGCATGTTTTCCTCCTTCCTTTCTTTTCCCTCCCCTAGCCCATAATCATCAATGCAGCAGAAAGAGTGAGACAGTGCCCAGCCTCTGTTCCACCCACTGCAATGGCTGCTGACTGCTCTGTGGAAGCCAGACTCCTCACCCTGCCCTGGATGCTGTGGATGGCTGTAAATGACCCCTCTGACTTCAGCTACACATCAGCCCCACTGCCCTCCTGGCCATTCCTCTGACAAATGAGCTCTCCTGTAGCGCCTTTGCTCTCTGCCCAGAACAACCCCAATTCTACTCCTGCTTGATTAACTCTTTCCCATCCTTCAACTCTGCTTAAAATTCGCACAACTGAATCCTTTCCCAACCACCCTACTCGTTTTTGAAACCTGCATGCCCCTAACCAGCACTTCTCTGTTCACCCTCCATGTCACATTTGCCCCCTGCACTCTTCTTCTTACTCATTATATAATTTACTGTACAGAAGTTTTATATATATGTATATATGTAATATAAATTATGACTGTAAACTTGCAAGAATGGGAAGCTCTAGTTTTGTACACTAATGTATTTCAAGTCCCTATGAGAGCGCTCAATATGTAATAGGTGTTCAGTAGATATTTATTGAATAAATCAATGTTTGGGTCTCAGAGTAAGAGACAGAATGAAATGACAGTTTAGGAACCATGAGTTAAGTGGGAGAAGTGAGTAACAGAGGGAAAACGTGGCAGAGCAAAATCCTTATGCTCCTCAACAGACTTCCCAAACCCTCTTTGGAGCTGTGAGCAGAGAGGATAAAACCAGCACAATGAGACTTGTAGGGAAGCAAGTTCAGGAACCAGAAAGACAGCTCGAGAACGGGGTGGTGTACTCTCACGACCGCCCTCTCTCTCCTGTCTCAATAAACCATCCCACACCATGCTCACCATGCTTGCTTCCCTGGAACAGAATGTGTACACATTTGGGCATGAAATGTTTTCCCTAGAAAACCTCGATTTCACAACTGGTGGCCTCAGCTTGAATATTTTGGTCTCTGCGTGTCTGAATCACATAGTCTGTCCTCAGAAGTCTACCCTTGTCCCACAGCCAGGGAGGGCTTCAAGAGATTAGCTGCCAAGAGTGAGCGAGAAGACTGGCAGCATCTGTGGTCCCTACTTGAGATTAGGGCAGGGCCACCCTGGCGCCTCCCTTCTGCGCACGTGACCTCAGGGAAGTCTCTTCTGGGGAAGATAGTTTTTCATATCTTGTAAAATGTGAAACATGCCTACGTTCAGACCTAACTGTTTTATTTTTCCATAAATAGATTAAAAATTTTAAAAGAGCAAGCATGTCCACTGCAGCATTGTTTGTGGTAGTGGAAAAATTAGAAATGATCTTACTAGCTATAAATAGATGGCTGACAACAAAATAAGGTGCATATGATACTGGCTACCATACAATTGATAAAAAGAATGAAAGAGTTATATATGGTGATTTGGAAAAATGATCTGCTATTTGTAAAATAAGAAAAATTTCAAAAATAAGTTAAAAGCAGCATTTGTATTTCTGTAGGCACTTTGGGGTATATTTGTATAAGCATGGACCTTTTTGTAGATGCTGGTCACTTTGTAACAGTGATTGCATATTTAAGTTAAATGAGACAAGGGAACTGAGCATAGGACTCATTAACACAGTTATACAATTCTAGACTGGACGTTTGCAGCAACTTTTAACTATTTTTGTGATTTTAACAAAATTGGCCCATTGACCTCCTCCATCAATGTCTCCTCAGTCTCTCTCTCAGTGCCTTTTCTGAGTCTGTTCTGATCCCCTCCCCTCAAGTCAGCGCTGCTTGCTTCTACAGTTCCTGTGGATTTGTTAAAGCAGTTTGCCTCTTACCCAGCTTTGGATGACAGATGGCGCTGTAACCTGGTTGGTGAAGACTATCCCAAGCAAAGATACCTTAACCACAAATGAAGATCATTTTAAAGCAGCAAATGTGAGGTGTTTGGTATTCACCACCCCCCACCACCTCCTTCACTGGAAGTATACTGGTGCCCTTGTTTACAGGCAGACATTTGAAGATTCCAGTGAGGGGGAAGGTTGGGGATCCTCTTGAGACTGAAAAATCCCCCAGACCTGGGATCCCACCCAGCAGACAAACACTTGAGGACCTGTTAGGTTGGAATCTACAGAAGCAGCTCAAAGTAGGAGTCCAGAAGTTTGCTGACAAATTTTCCATTCAGAAAACCCCAGAAATATTAACCCCCCCACACCAAAAAAAAAAAACCAACAAAAAACAAAACAAAACAAAAACAAACAAACAACAAAGGGCACTTGAAATAACAGACTTTAAATGACAAGAATGATCAATTATAAAAATGTTCCTTCCAGTTTTAATCATCTTGAATTTAGCTATTTCTACACTAGGGGAAAAATCTGCTGTAAGTGGTTTGAGGGGAGAACCTTTGACTGCTGGTACCTGCAAAGACTTCAATTTAGAGTTTTTCTGGTTGATTTTCTCTGGGAAACCATAAACATGAGTGATGAGTTAAGAGGAAAATAGTTTAAATTTCTGTTTAATCTAAGTGCACAGAGAAATATATTCAAACTAATAAGAACATTCCAAATTGGATAAAGTTGAAATATTAAAAATACTGTGTTGCAACATTTGGATCTCAAACATTTGGAAAAATGTAGCTAACTCTGTATCTTAAATCATTTGTAAAAATAAATCCCAGTGATCTAAAATCAGCAAAAGGTAGTGTAAGAAAAAGTGAAAAGAGAAGCCATAGGCTTAGTGGACACATTTGCAACTTTCTAACTAGATAATATAAAAGACATCTACAAACTGGTAAGAGAAAAGGCTGAGGTGGCTACAGGAAGATGGGAAAATTATATGGAAATTCAATTCACAGCATCATGGAATAGAACGGAACATATTTATTGGCAATTTTTATTTCCTGTCCTAAGATAATGTAACCAATCATACATTCCTGCCCTGAAGCCACCAGTGGACATTTGCCAGAGGTCAGGGTCACAGGTAAATTGACATTCTGGAATCAAATAATGTTAGTGAGAATAAGCAAGTGGTTTTATTTTCTAAACAATTTTATTATTTTAGGTGGATGGTGAAGTTTTATGTTTAAAAATTCCTCACAAAGTACTGTGAGGAGATTACAGATAACAGACAAATGAGGAACATTTTATTACCTTTATCTACAGGAAGTTCAGGTTAACCAATATTGTAACTCATCAATTTGTGAACTGGGTATTTCTAAAGCAATTACAGCGTCGCAGGATTTTCGGAACATGTGATCCATTCCTCTTATTCAGCCATAGAGATGGAGATGCATTTGTTTTCTAATATAGAACAGTTTTAGGCTCACCCTCACCAATTAACTCTTGACCAAATATTTTAAAAATGTAAGTTTGAGAGTCTGAGGGTCAGGGCACTATCAGCCGATGTGAGGTTCTCCCACATCTTCATGGTGCATGAATGCAGAGACACCCACCACAGGGACTTGCTGTGCCATTTAGACTTCCAGCTGGACCTATCCATCCACGAAGCCCACTCTGGGCCCCCGGCCAGGGCAGTAATAGTCTGAGATGGTATGTCTTTTAAAGCCACCAAAGTATGTCAAAGGTTACAATGTGCTCCTTCAGGATCACCAGGAGTTAGCAGGAGAATACTTGGGAGTTGTCATTTTCTTCCAGGAGTTCCAGTTCTGTGGACGTTCTGCGGCCCCCCTCAGGAGAAAGGGGGGTCTCAGTAGAGAGGAGAGAGAAAGGGTCTCTCTCTGTAGTCACAGATTGTTCCTTTTCCAGTTTGTTCTTAAGGGATTTCTGTTTTTGAACCCTCCCCCCAAAGCCTCTTTCAGTGGTCTCTGTTGAACTTCGTGTTTTGTTTTTGTTTTTTTTTAATCTAAGGGGCATGTGTCACTGCTCACACAACTTGACAGGGCAGCCGCCCCGCCCACCCAGAAGCCTTATCGTCTCCTACCCACACCCTTGCAGGCTTCTGGTCTTCCAGACCTTTCTGGCCAGGCCTCTTTCAGTCTCTCTCTCTCTCTCTCTTTTTTTTTTTTTTTTTTCCTGCACTTTTCACGGCTCTGCCGTTTTTAAAAATGTGTCCTGTGTGAAGTCAGATTCCCCTCTGAGTTCATCATTCACCCCTTGGCAGACCACAGCTTCTTTTTCTTTTCCCACTGGTAAACCTTCGGCTGAGTTCCCCTCTGAGCCCACGTGAAACCCCTAAGGCAGGCTTCTCATGAGCATACTAGGGGTAACTGGCAGCAGCCACATTTTGTTTGTTGACACTAAGAACCAGAAAACGAATTAGCCACCATGAACTCAAGGAAGGGGTAGAAGGCAGGTGGGACAGAAAACAGCAAATACAACACTCCACCTCTGGAGCCCCCCTGCTCCCTCCCCACCAGGCCTGGCGCAGGCCCAGAGGGTGCCCCTGCACTGCATCATGGCAACTGCGCAGGCTCCAGAGGACAGCTCCCAGCACGGGCTGGGGGAGGGGTTTGGGGGACTGGGGGGACTGGGGGGACTGGGGGAGGGGGGTGGGGGCGGTACCCTCTGCTCCCCTTGGCAACACTTTTTCTAGAAGCCTGACATGAGCTTTGCTGAAGGGGTGGGGAGCCTGTGGGAAAATGGCTCTGAACACCAGGTTTCCTCAGACAGATGTAGTGAGAACCTCCTGGATTATACCACACCGAGTTTGACATTCGCCAGCAGCCCCTTCCACCCCATCCCTGTTCATGTCCCAGCTAAGTTGGGCCTCTGGGCAGAGAGGAATATGGAGATGATCGGGTGCAGACACCGATTTTTTTCCCCTGGTGTTCAGTTAGTTCAGACTTCCAGAATCTTCTTGTCATGCACTCATTTTATGAAAGAGGCAGCTGCCCTTGCCTTCTATGAGTACTGGGGGCCATTTTACCCTCTGTGACTAGTATCACTTCCAGGTTTGCATGGTCAGGATGTTCACTGAATAGCAACAGGGCAATTCCACTCTGGCTAAGACAAAGTCTAGCCATTAAAAACACTTTATGGTAGGGCAGTGGCATGATCTGGGAGAGATGACAGGGAGGGACCAGGGGAAGCTTCTGAGATGCTGGTGTCATTGTTTGGCTGGATACACAGGTGTGGTGTCCTTGTGAAAAATAATTGCACTTACACTTAGACTGTGCAATATTTGTGGTTTTCTTAAAATCAAAAGCAAATGCACCAGTAAAACAAACTAAAACAAGAAACAAACAAACAAAAAACTCAGCAGCCATGAGTTTAAGCAGAGGCATGGACCAGCATGGGTGTGCTTGCACAGACACGTGCTCCATCACCCTTTGCCCCCAGATGTCAGGATGGAGCCCAGACAAGGGTACAAGTAAGATCTTCAAGGCTGCATCAATAAAATGCGTGCTTGACTAAGACACTTCCCAGCACAGAGAACTTCCTTTGCTCTTTCCCTCCACCCACCCATTGACCACACACCCCGCCTCCTCTTTATCACCATGTTTGGGCTGGACACTAATTTTTTTCAGACACCCTCAATTTCTAACGTTCTGGTTTCTACCTGGCTGCTTCATGGAGTGTTATGTCTTATTCATACCATCCGATCCCCCAGCTGGGCTAGACTTTCTGGAGATCAACAGCTCTGAATGAGACGTTGGGCTTACAGAAGCAAAGCTCACATTTCTGCACCCAAAACCACCATACCTGAGGTCATGCTTTGTCTTTCTGACTGTCTGATGCCAATCTTTATGCCTTTTGGTTAATACTGTTGACTATCTGCCTGCTAGTCATTTCAGAGTTCATATCCTCAATCAGGGTTTGTTGGGTCTGTTTATTGTCTTTGCTTGTGAGCATGCATCACATTTTCCTGTTCTCCCGTATGTTGAATAATTTTGGATTCTATCCTAGACATTTTGAATGATACATTATAAACAATCTTGATTGTGATATTTTTCTGGATAGACTTTTTTTTAATCAGGCGTCTAATTTGGTAAAACAATAACTACAAACTCTGTAGTTGCCGGTGGGAACTGAAGTCTCAGTTCAGGTCTTAGCTGGATTGCTTGGAGTCTGTCATCTGTGCCTACTTAGGGGTCATCCAGGAGCTGGGCAGAGTGGATAAGCAGAATTAGCCTCCCTCCTTCTGACTGTTTAGTTGGTGATACCTCCTGCTCATCGTCTAGCTCCTGTGACACCCCGGCTCTTTCCTGTGGTTTTTCATACCAGTAATGCTACTGGTTTGGTTTTTCCATTTTAATTTTAGTTGCCCTTCATGGGCAGGGACTTGGAGCTGCCCATAGTCTTAAAACCATGAAACAATGGGAAACTCACCCAGCACCATATCCCTATAACCAAAAGTCAATTCCCCTCTACTATCTGCCTGCTCTGATTACTCTCCAGGGATTTCAAAGAGTGACTTTTATATTATACCTTATATTTCAATTTAAATTATTTATTTTATAAATTTAAAATAATATAATGCTAAAGTTTAGTTTTTTTTATTTTACTTTTTTTCCCCTTTTTTGGAGGAGAGGTAATTAGGTTTGTTTGTTTGTTTGTTTGTTTATTTATTTATTTATTTATTTATTTAAGGACACACTGGGGATTGAACCCAGGACTTCATGCATGCTAAGCACACACTCTATGACTGAGCTATACCACCTGTTAAAGTATTTTATATTATTACAGTACAATTTAATATTATATTATTAATATGATAATACTTGCATTAGTATGATATGTAATTAATAGGAAATATTTTAAATGTGTATACATTATATTTAAATATTTTAAATACATAGATTTATTTAGTTTTTGTTATCTGTGAGAGACTTGGTCCAATTGGAGACACTTGGTCATGTCCTGAAGCAGAATGCCTAGTTGGTGTACTTGGAACACTGTGAAGAGAAACTCGTGGGCTGCCCCTAAGCTCCAGAGTTATATACGTCCAGGACAGTCAGATGGAAACCTTTCTGTGAATATATGTCAGGGCATCCTACATAGAGATCCCAGAAAATTGTATGAATTTTGGTGTGGAGTGTGAGGAGAAGGGAGAGAAAGGCTGGAAGAAGACAAAGAACAAGGAGAAATGAGTAACCTCAAACAAGTAAGGTCAAGAACGTAGGTGAAATGAATAACCCGGAGAGGACCATGAAGGTGTGGACCCAGAGTCCTCCCGCAGGGAGAACCATGTCTGCCCTTTCACCTCTGTGGCCTGAGGAATGAATCCTCAGATTCACCTGACTGTCCCCCCTTGTCAAGAACATACAGTATTTTCTTTGCTTTAATAAGCAAGAATGATAAGGCACATCCTCCAAACTTTATTCCCAGCTTTAGGCAGAACCCCCTTCAGGGAGCTGGGGACCTGGAATGAGGAAAGTTACAGACAGGAAACACGGTTCTGTTCTATTTTGTGTTGTTTTGTTTTTTCCCCCTTAGAGATTGCTGTTCTTTCCATTTAGCCTTCGTAAAGCATCTAGACTCTCCAAGTGCTGACCTCACCCCTCAGGAAAATGCAGCATCACTTCTATTCAAGACTAAATTGTGGAAAACTTTCTTCTTTTTTCATTTAGAATGAATTTTGTTTCCACAATACCTTAGCTCTTGTGATGCCTCATTTCTCTTCTCATTAAACATCTTTCACCATAACATGCAAAGTGTTTTCCATTCCACTGGCACCTCCCCTCAGGATGCCATCCACACGGGTGCCCTATCTGGCTGATTAGCACAGGACAGGTAGGAGCTTGATGTGAAGCCATGCTCATATCATATTTGATAAAGGAGTGATTAGACAGCTGGAGGTTCTGTGTCCTGAGGGGACAGGAGTGGTCCCAGAGTGGTCATCATGAAGGTTCCAGAATGACAACTGGTCTTGTTTGCAAACTCTATAAGCATCCAGGAAACATACAGAACCCCCCTTATATCCAACATCTTTTTAAGTCATGCTGTAATAATTTCTCCAAAATCACAACTTACAATCGACACTGATTTTTTACATCAAATTATGAATCAAGATTTGAGGATCTGGGACACACTCTTTAGTGAGCAGTAGTGTCGAGGTCTAAAAGTCTGAATAGATAAATGTAGCTGGCAGGACCCACAGCTCATAGAAGTGAAATTATATTTACCTAACTCCAAAATCATCCTAAAAACCAGGTGGAACTTGAGGTGTCCTCTTAGCTAAAATCATCTGTCATGAGTTGACCACTCAATGCCTCCTTCAGGATCCCCCCACACCTATGTCCAGCCCCAGCACCCCGCAGTTTCATGTAGCCAGAGTTGCTGGTAGTTGAGCAAGATAGTTTCCATAAAGCCTTATTAACTGAGTCCCTCCCATGTCAGGACATAAACCAGGAGGAAAGCAGCTGACAGAGAGCCCTACTCATATTTCTCAGATCTGGGCAAAACTTTCTAAGATACATCTGTTTTCCTAATTCTGTCTTTATGAAACTCCAGTGTCTTAACTCACTCCTAGCCAAATTTCAGGCTCTTCCCCACCACACACTTTTTAAGCCATAAAAAGTACTGAGGTCAACCCCAGAACCAAATCAAGGAAATCTCCACCCCTAATAAAATAAAATAACAGTACCCAATAACCCAGTACAATAGCACTGCCACATAATTAAATTGGTAGAGATAATTAGTGTGCAAAGTGGACCACGCAGATGACGCTCCAATGAGTCTAATCTGGTATTCTACATGCAAGAGCCAAGCAGTCACAATCAACTTGGATGGAGCGACAGGCAGGGCGGAGGGAATGGTAGTGGAACTCCTCCACACCGTTCAACCCACCTCTCTCCTAACTCCTGATGCAGCCTCCGTCAGTAGAGAGGTGCTGGTGCTGAGCATGCTCCCAAACTGCAGCGTGAAGATGCACTTGATCCTGGTAGATCCTTCCCAACTGTCTGCTGCCTCCCTTTGTGCCCCGCCCCCTCTGCAGATACCTAATAACAGCTTTGTTCCCGGGAATAAAGCTTATACTTGCAGGTATGGGTAATGCATTTAACAAAATTTCTGTACATTTTATATATGATCAAGCCATACTCTTGTATTCAGCACTGCATCCTTGGTCCTAGACCAGAAATGCTATTGAGGATCAGAGACTTAGATATGGGATTGCAGCTAGAAGGGCACACAGTGTGTACAGCTGATGACTGATGGGTGTCTGCAGAGCCAGACATTGCTGTTTCCCTGATACGTTCCTGGTGAATTCTTGCTTCACCCACCACAGTCTAAGCTCAAATTCAGTCTCCTTTCATTTTCCATCTTACAGCAAGGACTATCAGGTTTATCTATACTTTACATCCCTAAATTAGGGATGGCTGTATCCCAGTGTAACCCATCATGCTTTTATATAGACATAGTAACAGGTAGGCAGAGTTGGAAAGTTTACTTTTTGTGAAGATATTTCTAAGCCAGGGAGAAAACAAACAAAAATGTTAAGAATTGTAGGCACACAGGGAGACACCTGTCACCAACTTCTTTTAAAAATCTACTTTATTGTTATAATTTACATACAATAAAATTAATCCATTTTAAGTGTGCAGTTCAATGAGCTTTAAAAATGATTTCACCTGTTTTGACCACCATAGCGATCAAAATAAACATTCATCACTCCAGAAAGTTGCCTCTTCTCCCTTGCTTTCAGTCACCCCCATCCCTGAGGCAGAGGAAAATACTGACAAGATTTTTGTCACAAAAGATTAGTGTGAGAACTTCATATGAATTGATCATACTGTATATAATCTTGTGTCTGGCATACTATTTTTCAGATTCATGTGATTGCGTTTAACAGCAGTTTGTCCCTTTTTTATACATGACTGATATTCTATTTATGGATAAAACATGGTTTGTTTACCCATTCAATTGTTGATAGAAATTTGGGTTGTTTCCTGTTTTTGGCTATTATGAATAAAGCTGCTATGTATATTTCTGTAAAATTCATTGTGTAGACATTGCTTTTATTCCTTTTCGGTAAATATCTAGGATTAAGATTGCTGGGATCATATGGTAACTATATGTTTACCTTTACAAGAAATTACCATACTGTATTCCAAACTGCCTGTATCATTTTATGGTTCTCATAGCAACCTATAATAATTTTAGTTGTTCCACAGCTGTGTCAACACTTGGTATTGCCAGTCACGTAGACTTTAGCCATTCTAGTGGGTGTGTAGTGGTATTTCAGTGTGGTTTTCCTTTGCATTTCCCTGATTATTAGTGATGTTAAGCATTTTTGTAGGG
The DNA here is from genome assembly GCF_009834535.1 of Camelus ferus. Lineage (NCBI taxonomy): Eukaryota > Metazoa > Chordata > Mammalia > Artiodactyla > Camelidae > Camelus > Camelus ferus. The sequence continues at coordinate 24,529,176 of NC_045722.1, read as the reverse complement.
TCAGTTGGCCATTCACATACCTTTTTAGGGGATGTGTCTGGTCAAATTTTTTCTCATTTTTGTCAGGTTGTTTACCTTATTACTGAGTTGCAAGAGTTTGCTGTATGATCTGGATACAAATTGTTTGATAGATATGTTAAATGTAAACATTTTCCCACAGTCTGTGGCTTGTCTTTTTGTTTCATCAAAGATGTATTTCAAAGAGCACAAATTTTAAATGAAGTTAAACTTACTAATTTTTAAACCATAAATCTTTGCCTAACCCAAGGTAATGGGTATTTTCACCAATGTTTTCTTCTAGATGTTTTATAATTTCAGCTTTTATGTTTAATTTATGGTCCATGTCAAGTTAACTTTTGTGTTTGATGTGATACAAATATCTAGGTTCATTTTTCCCCATATGGATAACCAGTTGTTCCAGCACACACTGAAAAGATTCTCTTCCTTATTGAATTACCTTGGAAACTGTTGAAGGCCAATTGGCCATATATGTAAGAATATTTTTTGACCCTCCATCTTCATATTCAATTAAATTATGTCTATCATTAAACTCAGAATAAACTTTCTTGGTTAGGGTAGTTTTAAAGTAACTTGAAGTCAGATGGTGTGAATCCTCCAAATTTGAACTTTTTTCCCCCAAAATTGTTGTGGTTGTTCTAGGTCCTTTGCATTTCTAAACAAATTTAAAATCAGGGTGTGCTTTTTTTTTGCAAAAAGGTTGTTGTGATTTTGATTGGGTTTCTGTTTTATCTATAAACCACTTGAGGAGAACTTGATATTTTGACAATACTGAGCCTTTCTGTCCATGAATATGCTATATGTTTCCATTTACTTAGATTCTTGCTTAAATTTTCATGGCAATATTTTCATTGTAGATATCTTGCAAATATTTTGTTAAAATATGTCCTGATTTCATTTTTTCACTATTATAAGTGGTATTGTTTCTAAAGTTTTATTTTGAAATTGCTTGCAGGTATTAGATAGAGATGCAATAAATTTTGTATTTTGAATCTGTGCCCCATAATCTCACTAAATTCACTGATTAATTCTAATAGATATTGTGTAGATTCCTCAGGAATCTATATGTGTATATATATTACCATGTTGTCTGTGGGTAGGAGAGTTAATAACAACATTTATAATATTCATTTAAAATTTGATCTGCTAATCCCACTGTTTCTGAGTCTGTTTGACTGGCACATTTTTTTGGTCCTAGTTATGGGTCATATTTTCCTGCTTCTTAGCATACTTAGTAATTTTTGAGTGAATGTTGAATATTGTGAATGTTTCTGTGTTGACTATCTGGATTTTGTTGGCCTTTGTTCTGACAGGCAGGTAAGTAACTTGCAAATCAGCTCAATCATTCTGAGGCTTGTTTTAAGGCATTTTTAGGACAAGTCTGGAGTTGCTTTTACTGTAGGGAGGGTTTGCCTTTATTACTAATGAGTGGACCCTTCTTGGGTCACCTCTGAATGTTTTGTCATTAGATGAAGTCATTCTGCCTGTCTGTACTGGAATGTCCTCCAGCTCTGGGTGATGTCTAGGAATTGTTCAGTTTACAGTTCTGTGGTTGTTCTTTGCCACATAGTCATGGATTAGTAATAGACTCAACAGGTCCACTATGCAGATTTCTTTTTTAATATTTTTTAAATTTTGGAGGAAGGTATTTAGGTTTATTTTTGTAATGGAGGCACTGAGGATTGAGCCCAGGACTTCGTACATGCTAAGCAGGTGCTCTACCACTGAGCTATACCCTCTCCCCACTATGCAAATTTCAGTAGCTTTTTTCTGCATATATTTCTTTCTTTGGTTACTATGTCCCATAAATCCCAGCCATCTCCTCCTCTGAGTGCTGACCTCTGCATTCTCTTTCGGAGAGATTGGGGTTGGTTGGGGTGCTCCTACCTCCACTACAGTAGGAAAATAGTTCCAGGCAGAAAGTGGAGCAACTGTGTTTTTTTTCGTCTCTCCAGGATCATGTTCTATGCTGCCTCTTTCCACTGTTTGAAAATAATGGTTTCATTTTTTTTTATTCTAGTTTTCTAGGTGTTTATAACAGGAAAGTAAGTCCAGCCCGAGTTCTGGCTCAATGGATAGAAACAGAGATCCCACCCTCCTCCTAATTCCCATCAGTCTTCCTGGGTGATGAGGGCACCTGCTGTGCACTGTAAACATAGCACAGAACCTGGAACCGTCATATGAGAACAGAGCCTTCTCAGATGCTCCACTGGACTCTGTGGTTCCCTGCACTGGAATCGCAGTGTACAGTCTTCGCTTCTCACATCTTTCACGGACTCACATCTTTAGTAATTATCTACGCTGGGGCAGATTCCAGTGGCATTGCCTTTTTATGATGCAGCAGTCCTCTATTACAGGAACACACTGCCATGTGTTTATCTATTACTTCCCCCTTGAAGGATATTTGGGTGGTGCCTGGATTGGGGCTATGATGAATAAAACTGCTATGAATATTTGTGAACACATCTTTCTGCAGATATATTTTCATTTCTACTGGATAAACAACTAGGAAAGGGATGACTAATTCTGATCCTAAGTATGTGTTTAACTTGATAAGAAACTGACAATTTCCCAAAATTGTACTCAGTGGTTGTTTTCATTCTTTTTTTTGTTATTTGTTATTTATTTATTGTTATTTATTTATATATATATAATGTTTATATAATATATAATATGTTATTTAATATATTATTTATTTATTTATTTAAATAGAGGCACTGGGGATTGAACCCAGGACCTTGTGCATGCTAAGCATGCACTCTATCACTGAGCTATACCTTCTTCTGTTTTAATTCTTAAAGAGACATATTGTTAACTATCTTAAACCTCGCAGACTTCCCGTATACATGCTTCTAATGAGGTCTTTGTCCCAGTGTCCTTACCCACAATTACTTTTGAGAACTCTTCAATTAGCCATTTCCTTGTGTTTTTCACCCCTATGCTTTGCTCTTCCAATGGAAAGGTAGAGGAAGGGGTACCTTTAATCTATTGGGAACACAAATAAAGAAGATTACAACCTTTTGATATTTTTGCTGAAGGTGTTTTAACAAACTGATGTATTTTACTGGCTATTTTCTTTAAAAAAATAATTTAAAATATTCCAATCCCCACTTTTTTTTTTTTTTTTTTTTGGTCCTGCTTTCAAACGGGTGTGTTCTTTTCTTAGCTTATGATATTTTACTAACTGTGGGCCTTGGCTGCCAGCTTCAGGGGTAGGATTCTATTTCCCAAAGTCTCCCCCGTGAGCTGCTGGCTCAGTAAGCCTGTGGTTCACCTCACAACTTAGTGAAGGCAGCAGAGTAACCCTATATTTTGCCTCCGAAAAAGATAGATGATCATCTTACTAGGCTTGGATATCAGTTTCTATACTGCTTGCTGCTAACTGCTATGTGAATACCACATGCTTTGGTTTTAATGGTATTTCAGCACGCTGATTCTCTAATGATTGCTATGTCACATTAGACTGGGTTATATTGTGGTAATAAACCTAACCCAAAGTATCTGTGGCTTAACACAACATTGATTTGTTGCTTGCTCATGCTACACATACCACGGACATGGACACGTGTCTCTTCTCAGCAGAGTCTCTCTGGGATGCCAGACCACTAGAGCTGTCACTTTCACATCATCTTTTTGTTGTTCCTTTGGGCTCTGACCTCACATATATCAATATGGAGCCCTTTATGGGAAGATACAGTTCCCCCACCCCACTTCATTCTACTTGAAACTCAACAAACAGGCTATCTTTTTTTTTCCCAAATCAAATTCAGTTCAAAATGTATTTCAGACCATGGGGCAGGTAAGCAGTAAAAATGAATGCACATGTGTTTTAGAAACTTCATTTGTAGAAACTGCAAAACGAAAGTTGGAGCATGAGGCCAATGAGCTCAGAATTCTTCATGTCAGGTGACAGTAAGTTGTTCCAGTAAAGTGATGACAGATGGGGGCCCAATCACAAAAGTCACCGAGTGCACCACATATGAACTGTAGACTTCAGGGCTACTCTGCTGAGCATGGCTGGCCAATTTTAATCTGTTCACAAAGAGACTGGCCTGAACTACAGTATTCTCAAAAGAAACAACAAACAAAAAATATCTTATGGTGATTAGATGATCAAATAAAGAAATACAGCTGATATCATCCAAATCAGGAAGCAAAAAATAAAACCCACTAAAATATTCATTTCAGCCTCATTGAATCTGCTCCCTTCTTCCAAGTACTTATTTAAACAACTTAGGCAAGAATCTTGGCACATTCAGGACAATATCTTAAATGGTGAATTATCAGGGTTCCCTTCATTCAGCCTTTCCACCAGAGGAACATGCAGCTCTTTCCAAACTTGCGGTGGCTGTAAAAATTGGTTGCAAGGGCTTTGACATGACTCCCATTGAGAGGAGGAGATTACGCTCCCCCCCTCCCTTGAAACTGGGTGGACTCATGAGTGCTTCAAGTCACAGAGGATGCATGGATGATCTGTGACTTCTGAGTCAGGGTCACGAAAGGAATGCTGCTCTGCCTGGCACACTGGAAAAATGACCTTTTAAATCTAAGCCACTGTGTATGATGTCCAAGTTGGTTTCCACGCTGTGAAGAATCCAAGCCATACAGAGAACCCTTGTGGATAGCCTAGCTGAACCCAGCAACCGGAGCGTCCTTGCCTGGCATCACACAGAGGAGCAAAGACACCTGTAGCTTATTCCAGCCCCCAATAGTTTAAATCCCTCCCCTGCCATTTGTGTCTTCTCCTTTGAGGCCTCAGAAATTACAAACCAAAGAAAAGTCTTCCCCATTATGCTACAGAATCCATGAGCATAGTAAAGTAGCTTTTCTTTAATGCTACTAATTCTGGGATGATTTGTTATGCAGCAATAGGCAATCGTAACGTATCTCATATTCCAATGTTACATGTGGCCAAGGTGTTGTGGGGATGAGCTGGATATTTTAAGCATAAAAGCACCCTCTGAAAATGGGTTAGGAAGAGAAAGAGAAGAACCTTAGTGTAATATGGAATATAGGGAAAATCACTCATTTTTCTCGGGTCATAGAAGACCTTCCTAAGAAGCAACTTTATTGTGGTTTTTAGAATGCTTATACTCTGTAGGCTTTTAATTCACTTCTTGAAAATTCCTATTTACCCTACTTCTTAAATAATAGTATATAAGCTTTTTCCTTCTTCATTTAAGTTAAATTAGCCCAACAGAAACCCAAGCCCACCACTTATTTCTGACAGGCAGATGGTGGATGGAGCAATGTTTACACTGACCACTACATCAGTGTCAGGGAATGTCTGGTGTAGCTTAGCTGGAGGAAAGGGTAAGGAGGAAGAAGGGAGTAAGGGAATATGTCCCTTTCATCTCTAAATGTGACCATGGTACTGGTACCCCTCAGTCCCCCCACTCCCTAAGGGTGGTCTGGGTAATGGAGAGACAGACCCTGGAAAGAGAACGGCAGTGCTCAGGGGACACTGTCCAGACTTGGCAGAGGCATTCCAAACAGAAAGGCTGGTCCAGGACGGCTCACAGTCTGCACATCTGTGTATTCACCTGCTGTCAGCTTTGATCTGGTGTCAGACTGAGACGTGCACAACGATGAGGCTGGACAGAGATTTCCCTGCTAAGCACATAATAAAGATCCTGGCTCTGAGCATCCAACTATGCTAAACAGGCTAGATCCCCATCTCTTCTTCCAAGTATCCTTTAAGGAAGAAAGTGCCTGTCAGATAGCAAGGCTCAATTTTCTGTGGTCACGACTACCATGCTTGTTATAATTTTCTTGATTAAGATTTACTCCCATCTTCTCACCTTCTTAGATCCTTAATCACCCACTTGAAATCTCAGCTGCAGCTAATCACCCACATTAAATCATACATTTCAAGTACATTCTCCTTTTCACTGTATCTATATTATGGATTTCTGCTCATTCCATCTGGGGTGGCTCAGAGTTACAGGTGGAAAGTTTAGGAGTAGAGACACTTTTTTAAAGGTTTGTTTAATAATTCTCTTATGCAGTCTTTTAAGAGTCATGGGACCAAAAACAAAAATCCAAAACATTATAGACAAAGGATTTGAATAGACATTTCTTTAAAGAAAATACACAAAGGGTCAAAAAGCACAACTCAACGTCACTAATCATTAGGGGAAGGCAAATCAAAACCATAATGAGATACCACTTCACGCCTTTTACAGAAAGTAAGCATTGGTGAAGATGTGAAGAAACCGGGACCCTTGCACATTGCTGGTGAAACCGTGAGATGATGTAGCCACAATGGAAAACAATGAGGTGACTCCTGAAGGAATTAAAAATAGAATCATTACATGGTGCTGCACCATCACATCTGCATATACACTCAAGAGAATCAAAATCAGACTCTTGAACCGATATCTGTGCCCCCACGTTTGTAGCAGCATTATTCACAACAGCCAAAAGATGGCCACAATGCAAGTGTCCATTGATGGATGAATGGATAAGCAAAATGTGCTATTTACACACAACGGAATATTATTCAGTCTTTAAAAGGAAAGGACATTTAACACATAGTCCAATATGAATGACCTTTAAGGACATTATGCTGAGTGAAATAAACCTGTCACAAAAAGACAAATAATGTTGATTCCATTTAGATGAGGTACCTGGAGTATTCAAACCCATAGAGACAGAAAGCAAAATGGTGGTTTCAAGGGACTGGGAAAGGTGGACGTGGGGAGATATTATTTAATGGGTTTAGAGTTTTGACTTTGTAGGATGAAAAGAATTCTAGAAATGAATGTTCATGATGATTGCACAACAATGTGGATGTACTTAATACCACTGACATGGTTAATATGACAGCATTTATGTTTAAGTGTATTTTACCACAATTTAAAAAATCCACTAAAAAAAACAGTGGGTACAGCATGAGAAAAGATATCATGTTAGTAATAAATGTGACATGTTATGGGGACACTAAAAAGACCAACCTTTCGAAAATTGCAGATGTGCTAGAGAATAATAGAAAGTAAATTGGGAAAGATAAGCCAATGCAAAAGAGGTTCCTATAAAAAGGTGCAGGTTTAAGGAAGAACAACTGCTGCCCAAAATGTGAGGAAATCAGGACCCTCATGCATTGTGGGTGGGGCTGTAAAATGATACAGCCACTTTCGAAAACAGTTTGAAAATTCCTCAGAAAGTTAAACATGGAGTTATCACTGGACCCAGCAATTCCCCCTTACATACACACCCAAGAGAAATGAAAACATACGCACCACAAAAATTATACACAAGTGTTTGCACCAGTATTATTCAAGATAGCCAAAAGGGGGAAACCACACAAATGCCCACCCATTAGATGAATGAATAAAATGTGATATATACTTACAATGGAATACTATTTAGCCATAAAAAGGAACAAATTACTGATACATGCTACAACATGGATGAACTTTGAAAACATTTTGATAAGTGGGAGATACTAGTCAAAAAAAAAGCCCATGTGTTTTATGATCTCATTTATATGAAGTGTCCAGAATAGGAAATCCTTGGAGTGAGATATTAAATTAGTGGTTGCTTAGGGCTGAGGAGGATGGGGACTAGGGGATGAGAGTCAAAAGGTACAGTTTGTTTTGTTGCAAATGTTCTACATGTATTTTACATTTGATTCTTAATTGATTGTTATGATGATTGCATGGCTCTGAATATACTAAAAACCACTGAATTTGTATGTGTTAAGTGGATTAATTGTATATATATGAATTATATCTCAATAAAGCTGTTACCAAAAAATGAAAGAAAAAAAGAAGGCCATGGGCTAAGGTAGATGGAAGGGCAGGCAGAGGAAGAAAGCTAGGTCACAGATCTCCTGCTGCTGCACCCTACTTTCTGCAGGCGCAAAGAGGGCTACTTGGTTTTCCCCAAAAAACACATAGCTTCCATGCAGACCTTTCCCAGTTCAGACAGCAGTTTACTTCTCTTCCTCTCCCCACCTCTGACATGCTACCGTCCACTAGCTACCCTGTTACTAAGCTTTATTTTCAGCAAGGAAAATATGTATGCAAAGCCAGTTTCTACCAGAGGCAGTCATTTCTTTGAATGCAAAATTTCTTGAAGTTCTGCCCTGCGGTATGAAAAATCACGTACCATGTCTTCAGCAGCCTGCACGGAGAGGCTTTGAAGCAAATATCAGCCTATCCTGAGTGAAGCTCAGACTTATAGACCTAGGAAAGCTCTTTCTGGGCTCCCACTGTCCTGTTCAGGACATCGTCTTCAGGTCCTGTTGCTCCTCTAATACCCATTTCCATATGAGGGCACAGGAGAGGTCATTTATCATCAAAGTGGGTTTGCTCAGAACACAGTCACTTCTACAGGAAATCGCAGAGCCCTGAAGCCAAGAGAAAGAGGTGGACAGAACTCATGGTTTTATGTCAGGCCATATTTTGCTCTTTTGTGATGCTGTAAGGCTAAAACAGTCTGCAAGGAAGCATGAGTTTTGTGTGAGGGAAACAGGAGAGTTCGGGGCGAGGGGGCAGTTCTCTGCCATGAGAAAACTGAGAGCACTCAGGGGCCACAGCATCCTTTCCAGCCTTCAGTCCACCAGATGACTGGAGTTCTGTCTTTAGAAAGGGAATCTACACAGTGAGTAAACTGAAGACCTCATTCACCAGAAACATCTTACAAAATAGACATCTGAATAATATGCACGTATGGGCATCTACCTCTGAGTCCTGCCCCAACATTATTTCTGGGGGACAGAGTTTCCTCCCATGAAGGTCACCACAGATACACCTTACAACAGACCAAATGGCCTGAATTCCTGGCTTACATATTTGAGGCTTCATGTAATGTGCTCATTTCACTAAGTTCTTGACTCACCCTTTGCCAATTCCAACCTGCTTTTAATTTCACATTTATAAACATAGATGATCAAGTCTGATGTTTCCTGTTAGTTTTTCCACAAACCAAGTATCACAACCCAAGTCACAGTGGCTAAGATCTAGACACTAGTACAAGATAAAGATGAATTTAAGTCGTCCTGTGCATATATGAAGAAAATAAGATAAGTAAAAATATCAGAGTCAGGGACAGTTTGTCTCTGTTGAAGAAAGAAGTTATGACCCCAAATTACTATGCCTGAATATATATATACCCAAAGAGAATAAAAAACACTAATTTGAAAGGATACATGCACCCCAATGTTCATTATTACTAAATAGCCAAGGTATAGGACCAACCTAAGTGTTTATTAACAGATAAATAGATAAGAAAGATGTGGTATTTATGCATATACAATGGAAAATTACTCAGCCGTAAAAAAGAATGACATTTTGCCATTTGTGAAAACATGGATGGATCTGGAAGGTATTATGCTTAGTGAAATAAGTCAGACAGAGAAAGACAAATACTGTGCGTTTTCACTTGTATGTGTAATGTAAAATATAAAACAAATGAATGAATATAATAAAATGGCAACAGACTCCCAGATACAGAGAACAAACTAATGATTACCAGAGGGGAGAGAACCAGGGAGGGGCCAAGATAGGGGAAGAGGATGAAGAAGTCTGAACTACTTTGTACAGGTAAATAAGATACAAAAATAAAGTATACAGTATAGGGAATACAGCCATTATTTTATAATAATTTTATATGAAGTATAACCTATAATGATATCAAATCATGGTGTTGTATACCTGAAACTAATATAATATTCTAAGTCAGCTATACTGCAATAAAAAATAAATTAAGTTATAAACATGCAAGAGGGAAGGTTAGAATGAATCCCATGGCTGTGGACTACAGTTGTAGCTATCAGCACTAACTCATGTTCATAACTCATTTTAATGTATCTGTATGTTTACAAAAATTTAGAAAAAATAGACACAGAAATATAGAAATGTGGGTGTTCATGAGTACGTACATATATTCTTAGCTTTCCGTTTGCTGAAAGGGCCTGCAAGCAATGACACTCCAGTATTAACAAGTACAATGAATTCTGAAATACCATTCACCAACAAAAGCAACAAAAACAAAGCAAAGCTCCTTGAAGAAATGTTTGATTTTAAAGTTAAGACAGAAAAAAATACAAGATGAGACTAGAGCATCTCGTATTGCCAGAAAGTATGAAAGTGCTTTAAAAAATTACTGTATCATATACTTGAATGTTGCTAAGAAGGTAGATTTTAAAATGTTCTCGGCATGAAAAGAAATAGGAAAGGAATATTATGCGATGCAGTGCAGGTGGTAGCTAATGCGATAGTGATCATCCTTTTGCAATATTTAAGTGTTATCAGATCAACATATTGTACACCTTAAACTTACACAATGTTATATGTCAATTCCATTTCAATAAATCTGGGAAAAAATCAGGAAGTTCACACTGATTTAAATAAATACATAGGTGTTTACAGGATCATTTGAGATAATAAATATGAAAAGAATAAAGAAAGGGGAGCACCATCATTGCAACATCACAATAATAACTATTGTGAACGAGACCCCCTAATGAATGCAAAAAGGGGCTTAACATTTCTAAGAAGAAGCAAGATATTTCCAAGACTCAAAGCACTTTCCCACAATATTTTTAAGTTATTGTGGTGTTTTCAACATAAACGTATCAGGTTCCTTGGTAATTTCCTCCTCCTATTGGTTATGGGCCAGACTTAGATAATTGCCTCCAATATATAAAGAATGGAAGAGAAAAATCAGTTAGTTTACAGAGGAAAAATCTGGCAGACACCATCTTAACCAAGCGACCAAATTTAACCTCACCTGTGAAAAGTTTGTGGCCATGGTGTATTTCTGATATGATGCAGTGAGAAAGCTGCCTCACCTCTGTGTTATTCTTCCTGAACATCCATATCCCAGACTTCTGGTTTCAGCTCTGGCACGGACACCACCTGAAGTCTGCCACTCCCATTATGTCGCAAGAAAAGGTGGACAAACTGAAAATCAATGACTTTCCTTGGATGCCCCACAGACAACTGAGGACACAGAGCAAGTCTGCGCTCACTCTAAAATACGGAGAGACAGACACACTCAGAGATGTATGTCAACTGAGATCTTCTTACAAGGAGCAGAAGGCGAGGGGATCACAATATATTAGAAAGTTTTTTTTTGTTTGTTTTTGCTTTTTTTTATTTTTTATTTTTTTTAACATTTTTTATTTATAATCATTTTACAATGTTGTATCAAATTCCAGTGTTTCAGTTATACATGAAAATATATGTATATTCATTGTCACATTTTTTTCTCCATGGGCTACCATAAGATCTTGTATATATTTCCCTGTGCTATACAGTATAATCTTGTTTATCTATTCTACAGTTTTGAAATCCCAGTCTATACCTTCCCACCCTCCGCCCCCTTGGCAACCACAAGTTTGTATTCTATGTCTATGAGTCTATTTCTGTTTTGTATTTATGCTTTGTTTGTGTTTATTTATTTATTTTTTTAGATTCCACATATGAGCGATCTCATATGGCATTTTTCTTTCTCTTTCTGGCTTATTTCACTTACAATGACATTCTCCAGGAGCATCCATGTTGCTGCAAATGGCGTTATGTTGTCTGTTTTTATGGCTAAATAGTATTCCATTTTATAAATATACCACTTCTTCTTTATCCAGTCATCCGTTGATGGACATTTAGGCTGTTTCCATGTCTTGGCTATTGTAAATAGTGCTGCTATGAACATTGGGGTGCAGGAGTCATCCTGAAGTAGGGTTCCTTCTGGATATATGCCCAGGAGCGGGATTCCTAGGTCATACGGTAAGTCTATTCCTAGAAAGCTTAGATGGTGATTTGATGGATTGATAAAGGCTGAGTGTGGACAAACACTGGGGTGAGAGACTCCTGGGTGTCACAGAGGTAGAAAGGCCTTGTATTTTCATGTACTGTCCCCCCAGGAACCCCACCAGGTTCCCATGGTTAGCCTGAGACCCTGGTGGCCTGCGCAGGAGAATAGTAACCATTGTAAGACATGCCCAGATCTTTCTCTCAAAAAAGTCTTTTTTGGGGATGGGGGTGAATTTTGCCAGAGGACAGCATGGAAATCTTGTTCAAGCAGTTGGAAGGGATTTTCCCCCAATTGCAACCACTAGCCTTCCTGTTTCACCTAAGAAGGGAAAACCTATAGTAAACTGAAGAGAGGAATTTAAGGAAAAGTACCAGAAATCCTGCAGGAAGTTAAGAGAATAGGGATCCAGTGTGGGGGAGGGAGGAAAGACTGGGAGTCTCTCAGATCCCAGCCTCAATACACAGGTGAATTAAAAGATTGATGCTAACTTGGAAGGTTGTATAATACTCCATGCCCTCCAGAACTGTCATCACATCAAAATGGTTTCAGTATAATAAAGTGGATTGCAGCTGAAAAACCGCAAGATACAAAGTACTTCTAAGTTGTAGTACGTAACAAATCCCCAAAGCTAAGAGGGGAGAGGGAAAAGGCCACAAAAGAAATCTGAAGCCTCTGGTACCTACAGCTACAATAAATAATAAACACAACCCAACTCCTAGCCAGATTAGCTCAAATTCTCACACCAAAATTCTGTTTGCCTCAGTTCCTATTGGCCGATATAATGTGTCCAGCTTTCAACAAGAACAACAAAATTCCATGAAAAACATCATGGAAAAAAAAGACCTAAGAGACAAAACAATCTTCAGAAGACTCAGATATAACACTGATGTTGGAATTATCAGACAGGGAATTTAAAATGAATATAATTAATACGTTAAGGGATGAATGAAGAAAAATAGACAACATGCAAGAACAGATAGGTAAAACAGAGAGATGAAAGCACAAATAAGTAATCAAAAGGAAATAGGATAAATTAAAAAAAAAACACAGAGGAACAGAACTGAAGAGTGTATTAGGTTAATCAATTAACTTGATATGGCTGAGAAAAGAATCAGAGAACGTAAGTTACATAGGTCAGTGGAAACCCCCAAACCGAAATGGAAAGAGAAAAAAGAATGAAGTGGAAAAAGGAAGAACAGAGTATTCAAGAGCTGTGTGACAGTAGCAAAAGGAATAACATACCCATTGTTGAAAGAGGAGAAAGAATGGGGTACAGTAAATATTTGAGGTAATAATGATCAAGAATGTTCAAAAGCACTGAGAAACACCTAACCTAGATAAACAGCAAAACAAAAGGGAAAAAAAAAAACTATAAATATCACAATCAAGCTGCAGAAAATCCAGAGACAATGAGATCACTGTAATGGAAACCTGAGAGAACAAAACTTCACCTATAGAAGAATAAGAATGATAGCGGGCTTGTCTTCAGGGACAACTCAAGCAAGGAATGAATGAAGTAAGATAACACTTCTAAGTAACACTAAGTAATACTTTTAAGTTTTAAAAGAAAAAGAAAAAAAAAAAACTAGATTTCCACATGCAGCTAAATCACCCATCAAAAATGAGTGAGAGAAGTATTCTGTAATCACAGACTGAAGACCTCTGAAAATTTGCTCCATCATGACAGTAATGAAAGCATGTAAAATGTATCAAAATGACCCTTTTCAGAACTCTGGAAATTAACCAAAGATTTGCAAAAATTGAAGGACCAATTATTTTTAAAAAATGAACTAATTACAGTAAGAACAGTAATTTCATGTCATTTTAACTTGCTCTGTTCCCATTCTCTTCTCCTGAACTCAGGTAGCTTTGAACCCCATCAGCTCAGCAACTGCTTTAGCTGTGAAAACCAGTATCCTGGCAGCCTTCGGGGGTGGGGGGTGGGCTCTGAACCTCCCCCAAACTTCATGCCTGGGCAACTGTCACTGTTTTATCAAACTGCTCCCTGGGATATATCTATCCATAAGGCTTGTCTTTATTTGATGTGACTAAGAGCTCGCTCAGTCAGAATACCCTATTCTCAATGTTTTTGTCAGAAAAGAATAAGTTCTTTAACATTGCAAGTGGCTGAGGTGCTGGTGCCAGCCAAGGCAAACAGGTTGACGAAAACTTAAACAGAAAACCTGGGATTTGTGATGTCTGTAAGATACTTTTGAAGGGTCTGACGTATTCTTAGTGATCTAGAAAGACATGTACATGTGCAGGGCTGTATGCATGCTCAGAAAAGACTTCTAAAAGCCTTAATCTCTCACCGGTGGCTAACACTGAGGCTCTGCACAAGCAGGAAGCAAAAGACTAAGGCAGAGTTGTAAAGAATGAAGAGTTGAAGATGGAGGTGTGACCCAACACGTACACAGAGCCCCTTGACAAAGGCTGGTAACCTTACTGGTTCAAGTCATTTAAGAAACTGTCTGTCCAGTCACTAGCTGACCACATAGTTAAATGACAGAGAACACAGTAGCCACAGATGACAAATAATACAGACTTTACAGAGTTAGTTCAGGAAAGTCACTAAATAAGCAGCAGCAACAGCAACATACATTAACAATAATAAACACTCGGAAGGGTTAAAATTTCCAGAGTTGTCACATGTTATTTAAAATGCCTAGTTTCCAACAAGAAAAATTATGATACACACAAATAAAAAGGAAAATACATCCTGTGCACAGAACAGAAAGCTGTCAGTAAAAACTGTCTCTCCTAGAGGAAGCTTAGACATTGGACTGACGTGATAAAGATATAAAATCAGCTATTATAATATTTCAAAGACTCAAAGGAAACCACGTTCAAATAATTAAAGTCCGAGAAAGATATCTCATCAACTAGAAAAATCAAGAAAAGTTTTGTTTTAAAAATATAGATTTTTTTCTTTCCTTTTTTTTTTTTTCTTTCTTCATTCATTTTAGGATGTGTTTAAGCTTACATGACCACCAGTCTAAAGCAAACAGATATAGTAAGGGATTAACATACTTGAAAAACAAGGTAACCACAAATCAAAAGCATGCAATAGAGTCACAAAACCCCAAAATAAACCAGGCTAATACAAAAGGAAATATCAAACCAGAAAAATACCACATGATATAACTTAAATGTGGAATCTAAAAAAAAAAGACAAACTTATTTACAAAACAGAAACAGACTCACAGACATAGAAAACAAACTTACGGTTACTGGGGGTGTGGAAGAGGGTGGGAAGGGATAAATCGGGAGTTCGAGATTTGCAGATACTAACTACTATGTATAAAATAGATAAACAGCAAGTTCATACTGTATGGCACAGGGAACTATATTCAATATCTTGTAGTAACCTATGGTGAAAAAGAATATTAAAATGAATATATGTATATTCATGTATGACTGAAGCATTATGCTGTATACCAGAAATTGACATAACATTGTAAACTGACTGTACTTCAATAAAATATATATTAAAAAAATGGAAATCACGGAGTTGAAAAATACAATAACTGAAATGAAGAATTCACCTGAGGAATTCAACAGCCTATTTAAATTGGTAGAAAAAAGTCTACGAACTTGAATAAAGGACTACTGAGATCATCCATATTGTGCAACAGAAACAGTAGAAAAAACTGAATAGAACCTTAGACGTCTTTGGGACACCATCAAGTGTACAGACACATGCATAACAGGATTCCCAGAAGGAGAGGTGATAAAGTGGCAGAAAGAATATTTTTAAAAATAATAGCTAAAAACTTCCCAAATATAATGAAAATCATTACAAATTCAAAAGTCAGATAAAATCCACATAGGATAAACTCAGAGATCCACAACAAGAAATAGCATCAAAAGACATAGATGAAGAATGTTTAAAGCAAGGGAAAAGTGACTTGCTCCATACAAAGGATCCTTTAATTATTCAGTCGATTTATCATCAGACATCACAAGTCCAGAAAGTGGATGAAATATTCAAAATGCTGAAGGAAAAAAAAAATCAAATAGGAATTATATATCCACAAAACCGCTCTTCAAAAATGAAGGTGAAACTGACACTCTCAGATTAAAAACAGAGGAAATTTGTCGTTAACAGTCATGATTTACCAGAATTACTGAAGCGGGTTCTTTTGGGAGGCGAGTTCTTTAGGGAGTAATGATAAAACACTAAAAGGTAACTTGAATTCCCACAAAGAAATAAAGAGGGCAGGAAAAGATAATTACATAGGTAAATATAAAAGAGAATATTTTATGTGATGTGTGTAACTTTTTTTCTTCTCTTTATGGTTTAATATACAACTACATCAATCAATTACAAAACGGTGTTGATGGGCTTGTGATGAATTAAGATATAATCCATACAACAATAATAGCGCAAAGGAGTGGGGGAAGGGATGGTTACATTGGAGTATTGCATTTTTTTGACTTATAGTAATGAATTAAGTTGGTATTAATTTGAGTTAGACTGTTTCAAGTTAAGAGGTTAATTGTGATCACCAAGACAACCAATGAGGAAATAATCCCAAAAAGAAACAGAAGGGGATTAGATGAGTACACTAGGAAATCCAAAAGGAGGCAATGGTGGCTAAGAGTGGAACAAAAATAGAGAAATAGAAAAAAAATAGTAAAATGGAAGAAATAAATCCTGCATTAACAGTAATTACATTAAAAGTAAATTAAAAACCCCCTCAGAAACCATAGATTGTTAAAATTGATAAGAACATTATCTAAATATAGGTTTTCTAAAAGAGAGCCAGTTTAGAAACAGACATAGATTGAAAATAAAATGATACAAATATATATTAAGAAAACATTATCCAAAGGAGAACTGAGGAGCTATACAAATATCAGATAAAAATAGATATCAAGAAAAAAATTGCTACCAAAGAGAAAGAGGACTTTTTATAATAAAGTGGCCAATCTATCAAGAAGACATAATTTTAAACTTATATACAGCTAACAACAGAACTCAAACCACGCAGAGCAAAACTGACATAATTCATCAGTGAAATAGACAATAAAACAGTAATAGCTCAAGACTTTAATAGCTCAGTTTCAATAATGGATGCAACAAATAGGAAGATCAACAGGAAACAGAATACTTCAACAACACAATAATTCAACTAAATCTAACAAACTATAGAAGACTTCACCTAATAACAACAGAATGCACATCCTGCTCAGTCACACACGCATGGAACTCTGTACAGGATGGACCACATGTTCGTCTATAAACATGTCTCAGTAAGTGTTTAAGTATTTAAATCAAACAAAGGACGTCATCTGACCATAATAGGAATACAATTAGAAATCTTATTACATGTACAAATTCATTAATTTTTAAATTTGTGAAATTTATATTATCAATTATGTTTATTATAAAATATTATAATCTATATTTATATATATTTAAAATTTATAAATTTATAAATTTGTGAAAATTAAACTACACACTCCTAGATAATCAATGGGTCAAGGAAGAAATAACAGGGAAATCTCATCTCATTGTAGTAATTATTTTGTATTATATACATGTGTCAAATCATTGTGTTGTACAACTTAAGCTTGCACAATGTTATGTGTCAATCATAGTTCAATAAAACTGGGAAAAAGTCTTAAAAACTTAAAAATAAACAATTTGAGGTGAATAAAAACAAACAAACAAAAAAAACATAGCATACCAAGATTTAAGAGGTACAGTTAAATGGTACGTAGATGAATTATAATATATGTAAATGTCCATGTTAAAATAGAAAATATTTCAAATAAAAAACCTAGTCTTATACCGAAATAAACTAGCAAAAAAGAATAAATTATACCCACATCAACCAAAGGAAAGGAGTAATAAAAGTTAGAATGGAAATAAATGAAATAAAAAATATGAAAGCAATAGAGAAAATCAACACAGCCGAGAGATGGTTCTTTGAAAACAGCAACTAAATAGATAAAGCCATTGGAGGGGGGACAGGGACAGAAACAAAGGCAGATAGAGGAAAAAGGAGAGAAAGACGAGAGGAAACAGAAGAGATTCAAATTATAAAGCTCAAATTACTGAAAGAGGGCATTAATACCAACCTTCTATGAATAGAGCAGGATTATAAGTGAGTGCTATGAACACTGTGAATAATATGCCAACAAATTAGATGACCTAGATGAAATGGATAAATATCCAGAAAGATAAAAAAAACTGGAAAGAGAATCAAAAAGAAATAGAAAACCTTAATAGAGCTACAACAATGGAGAAAATTAGTCATTTAAAAAGTCATTAAAATTCTGATCTATGATGACTTCACTATTAAATTATACCAAATGTTCAAATAATTAATATGAATCTGTCACAAACTCCTACAAAGGAAAA
This sequence comes from Camelus ferus, assembly GCF_009834535.1. Lineage (NCBI taxonomy): Eukaryota > Metazoa > Chordata > Mammalia > Artiodactyla > Camelidae > Camelus > Camelus ferus. Next base: position 24,511,025 of record NC_045722.1, on the reverse strand, counting down.
AAAAAAAAAAGAAGAGAATATGTCTCAACTCATTCCATAAGGCCAGTTTACCCTAACACCACAACTAGATATTACAAGAAAAGAAAATTACCGACCAATATCCTTCATGAATATAAGTGCAAAAATCACCAACGAAGTATTAGCAAGCCAAATCTAGCAACGTATAAAAAGTGAAACATCATGACAAGTGGGATTTACCTCAGGAATGAAAGTTTGGTTCAAAATGCAAAAACAGTTAATATAATAAACTGTAGCAATAGAATAAAGGACAAAAACACGTGACCATCTTGAAAGACTCAGAAGGAAACACTGGCAGAATCCAACATCCATTTACGATAAAACACTAAACAAATTAAGCATAGAAAGGAACTTTCTCAGTCTAATAAAGGGCATCTATGAAAAATAAAAATAACCTCGTATGTAATTGTGAAAGCTCCATACTTTACTGAAGATGAGAAAGAAGACAAGGATAGCCACTCTTGTCACTTCTATTTAACATGGCACTGGAGGTTGTAGCCAAGGCAATTAGCCAGGAAAACAAATATAAGGCTCCCTGATTGGAAAAAAGCCAAACTCTATCTCTACCTCTATCTGCAAGTGACATGATTTTGTGTATAAAAATCCTAAGGAACCTACTAAAATACTATTAGAACTAAAAAAAAAAAAAAAAGAGTCCAGCAAGGTTGCAGTATACAACATCAATATATAAAAAAATCAGTTGCATTTCTACACACTAGCAATGGACAATATGAAAATGCAACTAAGAAAACCACTTAAAATTACATCAAAAAGGATAAAGCATTTAGGAGTGACTTTAATAAAGTAAGTATAAGACATGTACACTGAAAACTACAAAATGCTTTTGAATGAAAATAAAGAAGACAAATAAATTGGGAGGGAGGATACATGTTCATTGATCAGAAGACTTAACATTGTTAAGGTCGCTACACTTTCCAAATGGATTGACAGGTTCAATGCAGTCTCTATCAAAATCCCAGTCACCTCTTCTTTTCAGTAATTGATAAGCTGATTATAAAATTAATGCAAAAATGTAAGGAATCCAGAATAGCCAAAATGATCTCGAAAAAGAGCAAAATTTAGAGTACTCAACTTACATTTCTTGATTTCAAAACTCACATACAAAGCTACAAGAATCAAGAAATCATAGCACTGGCATAAGGCTAGGCATGTAGATCAAATGAAACAGAACATAGTTACCAAAAGTGAGCAATTACATTTTGGTCAGTTGATTTTACCAGTTTGCCAAGACAATTTAATGTGGAATTTTCTTCCAACAAATATTTCTAGGACAAGTGGGTATCTACATGCAAGTTAGACTCCTACCTCGCACAATATACTCATGGACACAAAGTGGATCATAGACCTAAATATAAAAACTAAAACTACTAAATCTTTAGAAGAAAACAAAAGAGTAAATCTTCATGACCTAGAGTTAAACAATGGTTTCTAATATATTACACCAAAAGCACAAATGACAAAAGAAATAAGTAAATTGAACTTCATTAGAATTAAAAACCTTTGTCATTCAAAGCACAATATCAAAAAAGTGAATAGACAACCCAAACAATGAGTGAAAATATTTTTAAATTATAAAGCTGATAAGAGCCTCTTATCCAGAATATATAAAAGGCTCTTATGACTCAAAAATAAAAAAATAAATATTCTAATTAAAAATGGGTAAACAACTTGTATAGACATTTCCCCAAAGAAGATATGCATGTACAGTAAGCATATTAAAAGATGCTCAAAATCTTTGGCCATTAGGGAAATGCAAACTTATGTACAGTGAGGTAACTTTCACGAATCTTAATGGATGGCATACTGCTAGATGAAAGAAGAAGTTTGAACAGACCACGTATTGTGTCATTCCATTTATACAACACTTTGGAAAAGGGGAAACACGAAACTACAGAGACAGTAAACAGACTAGTGGTTACCAGGGGCTTGAGAGAGAGGAAGTTTGAATAGGTGAAGGGAAGATGAGTGGGAGGTACATGTATATCTCTGAGGTGTATCTCTGTACTATCTTCACAACAGTTATGTGAATCTAACAGTGCTCTAAAATTTAAACGTTCATTTTTCAAAGTCACTTCTGAGCTTAATATAAAGTGAACATTAGCAGTACTATGATGCTTCCTGAGTGCATCTCTCCAGTTTCATCCTCTTCCCTACCTTCTGAAGGTAACTATTATTTTGAATTCTGTATTTGCCATTCCTTTATTTTTCTTTATTATCTTTCTTTCCACATTTCTATCTCTAGATAGCATACTGTGTGACTTCACTCTTAATCAAACTTAGATAAATGTAAGTGTATAAATTAATCCATATCCCTACCCTAATCATGAGAATGCCCGGGACAAATCTATATGTTGGAACGTTCTACAAAATATTTGACCAGTACCTTTCCAGAGGGTTAAGCTCATGAAAAATAAGTGAAGACCAAGAAAATATTTACAGATCGGAGAATACCTGTTGTGGCCGGTAGACCCTAAGATGGTGCCCTATGATCCTCACGTCTTGGTATGCACAGTCGTGTATTCTAATCCCCTCCTCACGAGTGTGGGCAGGAGGGCAGGAACTGTGACTTGCTTGTAAAAAAAAATAGAATACTGCAAAGGTAATGGGATGTCACTTCCATAGGTAGGTAGCATAAGATTGTGATTTTTGTCTTGCTAGCAAACTCTCTCCTTGATGGCTTTGATGGAACGTTCTTCCTTATGGGAGAATCCCACGTGGCAAGGGGCTGAGTGCAACCTTTCACCAATGGCCAGCAAGGAACAGAGGCCCTTGGTCCAACAGCCTGCAGGTCGAATTCTAACAATCATGTGATCTTGGAAGGGGGTATTTTTCCCCATCTGAGCCTTCTGTTGAGACTTCAGCCTTGGCCATTACCTATATCTGGATTCTTGACCCGCACAAACTTTAAGACAATATGTATGTGATTTTAAGATGCTAAATTATGTGGTAATTTATAATGCAGCAAAAAATGGACACTGCCTATGGCAGATAAACTCAATACTGTATCCTGGATTGAATACTGGAACATATAAAATGACCTTTGTAGAAAACCTACTGGTCAAATATGAAGAAAGTCTGTAGTCTAATAGTTTTACACCACTGTCAATGTCTCAGTTTTTATAAATATACTATGGTGATATAAGATGTGAATATTACATGAAGTGAAGGGTGTATGAAACCCTCAGAGTACAACCCTCTCTGTACTTTCTGTAAATCTAAAATTTGTTCAAAACATTTTTTAAAAGTATTATTTTGGTACCAAAAAACCCTCAAAAACATAAACAAAAAACCTTTGGGCTCAGAAGATAAAAGGACTTGTAGGAAGAGAAGGGAAAAGCAGTTTCCCTAATCCATCCACCGTTCCAAACGCAGATGCACTTGCTTCTGGAAGACCCTCTCAAGTTCCAGGAGCTCTCCACCTCTTGGTTTTTCCCCTTCATCCTCCCTATGATCCTGTCACCAGCTTGAGTCTCAGCAAACACTTCTTCAAAGGTAGGTGCCTGTGCCTCACACACCCTGCTTCCCTACATCTTCCAGCAGTGTATCTGCAGGGTCCCACTGGAGCTTCTTTGAAGGACATGGCTTCCAGCTCTGAGAAGCCAAGATGGATGCATGCTAGTGACAGGGAACATTAATCTCATTTCTGCATGCAGAAGAGGTTGTTGTTGTTGTTCTTGTTGTTGTTGTTGTTCTTGTTGTTGTTGTTGTTGTTGTTAACAGAGTTTCCCTCTCCAAATTTTCAAAAGCCCACCAAGCCCTTGAGAGAACTTGTGACTCATTTCTTTCCTCTTGACAGACCCCGTCATCAATTTGCTGGGTCCATTTGCTCTCCTGACACTCATATTGTGGAATTATATAACCCACTGCCAAGCCTGCCTGAAAGCCACAAAATGGATATGATCACGGTAGCAGGTTGGTTGGGTGCCATTTTTTTTGGGTGAAGGTGGTGTTTTAGGCCAGTCTCTGATTATATACACCTGGATGTGAACCATTAGGTACCAGATTTTGGGCAGATGAATACAAGTGCGTGATTCAGGATTGGGTTGTGCATGGGTGGAGAAAGCTTGGCAGAAAACAGAAAAGAACAAGCCCAACACAGCAAACCCCAACCCCCCATGCATGTCTGAGAGGTGGGCACAAGCTGAATGATGGCTGCATGTGTGTTGGCCAAGCAACAACCCTCCCAGCAGAGAGGACCACACACTCCTCCCCTACACAGCTCCGTATTCAGAACCAAGCAATGCTGCTGGATAGCAATCAGGGGTTTTTCTAGGAGTTATGTCTCCAAAGCCATAGAATTGCTTATTGTACTCCATGGATGTCTGCAGAACCAAAGCTCTTGCTTTTATGTTCCATGATCATAGGGTATGCCCCCCATGACACATTCATGCCTTCTGTGAGAAAACTAATTCCTGGGGCTTGGGGACCTGGAGTGAGAGGTCCAGCTGACCTGGACTACACTTCTCACTTCTGACAGCAGGACAGCATTTATTTCAGTGCTGTTATTTTTGGCATTCGTAATTCAAGAAACCTTCTCACTCCTCCAAGCTCAAAGTTCACTCTAAGAAAGGACAGCCTCACTTAGATTGCACATCCTATAACAGAGAAAGTTATTCCAACTATTTCATTGTATCCGGTGTTCTTATAACAGCTAAATGACTTGTCCAACCCCTGTTTCCTCTTCATTTCAATGCAGACTTTATAGTATATTATGAGAATGTCATTCCTCACCAAAGTCTTGACCAAACCAAAACAAAAATCAAGAATGAAAACAAAAACAGAAGCCAGAATGGCAGGCCTTAAACAAATCCCCATTCGATCTGGACAAGGTGTGGCAACTCAAAATTGGCAAATAAAGGAACCAACCCAAGAGCCCAGGGTGCTTAGGGTTAAGAGAAGACAGGACATAGACATAGAACAGTATGACATGATGTCACAGGCACAGATGACACAGTGCTGAGCTCCAAGTCCTCAAACTGCTCTCTGAGAGTATGGACAATATGATTTACTATAACCTTCTAAACCACCTGTACCTGGAGTTCACAGAGGCTGCCTGGCCACCAGAATTCCAGAAAGTTCTCACTGCAAACTTCCCTGAGTCTTAGACCACATCATGAGACAATAACCCATTGCCCTGTCTTCATTTTCTAGCCTGAACAGAGGATGGAGTCCATTATGTGCATGACTCATATATTTGAGATCAAAACTTTAGCTTGAATAGAGGATGAAGTCCATTATATGTGTGACTCATATATTTGAGATAAAAACTCTACCCTGAATAGAGGATGGAGTCCACTGGATGCATGACTCACATATTTGAGATCAAAACTGACTCATATATTTGAGATTAATTCAGCCTTCCTGGAGCTTGAAACTCTAGGTACAATTTCAATCAACATCCTAAATCACGAATTATATTAGTTTCTTATTCCCTTAATACATTCATCAGGGAACACCAAAGCCCATTCCAATTTTAAAAGCAGAATTGGTCAGAATAGCAAGTAGGCAGAGAAAAACAAATTATGTCGACCATAATGCATCTTCTTTGCACTGACCGTTCGCAAAGTGATTTGTATTATCACCATCCTTTCGATTAGAAGAAAGAATGGGGAAGAAAGAAAAAAGATAGATATACAATTGTTATAGATTGAAGTATTGAATTTAGAATGGCACAGATGACATCAGTCATATTTCTAAGGTTAGGGCAGAAATTTGCAAGATGCAGCTTCTTCTAAGCCTTTAGAAGAAGTCTTTACTGTTTCAGTGCAAACTTCCCACTAACTTGGACATTTCTATCTTCCTTCTCACTGGATTTCTCGAGCCACAGTTAATAAAATTACCTCTACATATATAATCTAGGAATTCCAGTCATAAACTGGAATCTCTAATACCTCTAACAGTCAAGGATAAGGCAAATGAAGTTGGTAAACTTATATAAAACTACATTTAAGTATGTTTCCTCAATAATAGACCAGAATACAACAGATGAGCCACTATGACTTTACGGTGAGAGATGAGCAGTCACAGAGAAAAACAGGGAACTCTACTGATGCTAGACTGTATATTTCCCCATCTTCCAAATAGAGATTCATCTTATAATTGGCAGTGTTCATCAGGAGCCAATCACAGTGAGGTTGTCCTTTTGTGCACATGCATGAACTTGGTCTAGAAATCTACTGTTGACTCCTGGTGATATCATTAGCATCAAAACTTGCAGAGGAGAGTGTCAGTAAGTTGGAAGATAATCTCACAGAGAGAAGTGTAGGACTCTTTCAAGAAATATGACATCCCTAAACCTCCTGATAAGCACAGATGATGATAATGCGGGGAAAATTGTGGTCAAGGTGATTTAAAAAGCTGTTCAGAGGAGTTTGACTCTGAATGGGAAAAATGCTAGGGATAACGTTATAAGTGCATTTTAAAAAATATTTCCCATCATGTGATTGTAAGAGTGACAGAAGACAAATATCCACATTTATGCAAGTTTCAAAGAGTGTTTTCAATAATTATAAGATAAAATTCTAAGTGGCAAGACATATCTGAACCATAGTTTTCCATGATTTTATTCTTTCCTTGTGACATACACAATAATGACACAGCCTACAGTTGATACAAAGCAATTTTGCAATTGTTTAGAAAAAGCTGTCAGTGTTAGCCAGCACTGACTCAGGGACTATTATAGATCTGATATTAGACCACGAGCTTTATGTATCATTAGTTTGTTCAATCCTTCCATCTCAAGAGGCAGCTTCCAAGTTTTAGTTCTGAATCTGAGCTAAATTCCTACCAGAGAGGGATTGAGGATCTGAAGCATGACTCATCCTGTCTCAAGTTTCACTTCAACTCTACTGAGAAAATCTTTTCTCTTTCATGGTAAATACTTTCTGAGCCTAGTTTAAGAAATTTTACCCTCTCCTAATGTCACAGTTATTTTCCTAAAGTAGTTTCTAGATGCTGTCTTAAATTGTTTTTTTCTCTTTTTTTTTGTATATATTTTAGGCCTATGATTCACACAGGAATTCATTTCAAGTGAAATGGAAGGTCAAAGAGTTTCTTTCCCTCTGTAGCTATTCAATCTGTTAGAACATTTAATGAAAAAATCCATCTTTCCCCCACTGATTTTTCTTATAAACGATTTGCTTTCATATGCATGTTTGTCATTGATTGATTTCTCTATCTTTGTGCAAATGCCACCTCCAGAAAGTCGGGCCCTGTTCTGATTCTCTTCCACCCGCTTTGGTGGAGGAGGCCCGGCTTGGCTGCAGCACCAACGATTCCTCGGAGGGTGAGATGTCCTCAGTGCTCCCAAGAGCAGCCTCCCGTGGCTTCCCTGGCTGCCTGCCACTGACCCCCATGCCCCACAACAAAATCTGTTCAGACACAGTCAAAACTCAGTTTTCATCAGAGGCACTTGATGTGTATTTGAAGGCTCTGGTTTGTATCAGGCTAAGTCATACAGTGTTGCTTCAGCAGCCTGTCCCCTTCCCATTACTGGGAAAGGCTTCTAGGAAGCTGCAACCCAGAGCAAGGAATCACATGGGCAGGGAACATGACGCATGTCTCTGAAATCCGAATTATTGTTTAAAAGCAGCAACCAGTCTGATCCCGGTCCTTCTGGAAGTCCCCTTATACTCCCAGACCCTTTGTTCACCCCATATAAAGTTATCTCTCATTTTCTGGTAAACTGTAGGATTTCACCACCAGATATTTTTTCCCATAAGGGTTCTAAAATCCAATGCTGTGACATACACATAGAGGGAGAATCTAGGGTCTGAGCATGCATGCATATATGTTGGGGCATGGTTTGCTCTAATTCCACAGAGTAAGGATGGAATGTAGCCCCCAAGGACCTATGAGCTTACTAGAGGGGGAAGAGGCCAGCAAGGGTAAGGGAACTGGGGTCCCCCACCTTCTAGACATACCCTATCCAATCGTCTCCTTGTACAATGGAAGTTTTTGTGCAGGTGCACGGCTCCCTACCATGTGCCAATAGAAGTACTCATGCTCCACAAAACCCCATCCAACTTCTAAAATCAGATGTGGGTCCCATGTCCCCCCTCCTAGTTTGCCTTCAGCACCTCCATCTCAGGAAGAAAATCTACACAGTTAAGAGCCCAGAGACCTTATAGTCTCAGAAAACTCAATTTCACATGTATTGGACAATGTGTAGTCAAATCACATGCTTATCCAAGCACTTTAATCCTGAGCCTTGCCCAGAGGACCTCTGGGGGTTAGAGATGTGGAGTGAAGTCACCACTTGTATCTGTAAGCTGAGTGGACTTCCTAAGTCACTGTCAGTGTCATCTCATCTTCATACAGGCACGAGTGCCACTGAACTCTCATCTCGTCTTTTCTCAAACTCCCTTTCTTTTTAATCCCATATCTTAAAACACCAACATTTAGAATTTGTCTTTTCCTTCCACATCACAATCAGGGGCCACTAAAGTACACTCCACATCCCAAATCATCACAAATACGTATTTCATTAAATCTAAGAGGTCACGGACTTCAAATGCACCTTTGTTTTTGTGTAACATTAAGGAAAAAAAATACACAATTAAAGGTAGGTCCAATTCCAAGATGCTATGGCTTCAAAGATGTTAAAATGTGAAAAATGTAGATATTAAAAATAATAATTATTTCTGAATAAGGCCAGAGTTTGATGAAGTGGAGCAACAAAATTAGAAAGATAGTTATGTGAGTAACACTGATAAAAGAGTTAATGTTGCTGATCAGAAATCAGATGAGGTGAATGAATACATGGGGATAAAATGGCAAATCACTTCCCTGAGACCCACCCAGCCTTCTCTATGGCCCTGGAAATTCCTTACTTCACCAAGAAATATGTGCAGGTTCCAGGAACATTCCTCCCAGCCAAGAGCAAGACAGAGTCAGAAGTGAGCTGTGGGCTGCTTTTCAGTTCTTGACCAGAAACCACAAATCACACAGCGAAGGAGGGGCCAGAGACCAGAGCATCATGTAGGCCCCATGGAACTGCAGGGGGAGTTCACACAGGCCCTTTCTCCCAAGCTCCAGAGTCACAAGCGTTCTCCTTTCATTTGAGAAATGATATCAGTGTAGGTTCCATGGAGAGCACAGGACACTCCACGAGCCTTCTCATCAGAAAGGACTGTGGACTTTTCTCCATGCCCCCCTATGCCCTTTCTACTTGCCTTATACCAGCTCTTTGTCCCCTACAGGGAAAAGTCACAAGAGGGTTATGTGTCTATAACAGATTTCCCTGGTAGAGGCCATTTCACGGCATAACGATAGCCCCCACAGCAGCCTCCCAGACAGAGAGGGATTATGAAGATCAGAACCCGGCCATGAGGAACTGGGCTGGCAGGAGAAGATCTCGGCTTCCTGGTATCGAGTTTCCCGGGACACAGTTGTTCTCTTCACAAGTCCTCTGGTCTTCCCTCTGTCCTCGGAAGTCATTAGGGCACACCTGTGGCTGACGGGTTTCTTTCATTTATAAAGGCATGAGTTATTAGAGAATCTTCTTCAACTTTACCTCATTAAGGCACCTCTGCAGCCCTTTCCTAACAGCTCCAACTTACAGGTGGAGGGGTCAGAGAGGGGCAGAAAAGGGAAATTTCCAAGAACTTTTCCTGATGATCTTTACCCATGGTAAAAGGTCAAAACACAGATCTTGAGAGACTGTGGACTCAGAAAAAAGGAGGGGAGGGGAGGGGGAGAAAATTAAGCCTATCACATTCAACATTCACTGCCCTTTCTTGTGGGGAGCTAAGCCAGGAAGCAGGCATCCAGACAGTGTCATAAAGGACCAAGAAAAAAACCTCCATCTGGTCTGTCCCAGCTCAGAGAGCTGCAAGCGTGTCACCAAGACATCGTTTGCACAGAGACACCTGAAAACCAGCCATACCCGAAAGCTTCAATTAAAAAAAAAAAAAAAGACTGGCTCAGGTTTTAAAAATTTTTCTCTATACTAAGCTCAACATCCACAGCATCTTATCTGCAAAAGTGGGGAAAAAAGGGGAAAACAGCCTGGAATTAGGGATGAAGATAGGTGGGAAACCAGCTCAAATTTGAGGTCAGAAGAGCTCCAGAACAGATAAACCATCCACAGAACCTTCTGGAAGCTTCTTCACACTCAGAAAAATTTGCTCCCCTTGGACCTCTTACTTCAATACATATTATCAGAATTTAGTGTTACCTATTTTATGCACTTTCAGTGCGGATCGTCCAGTCTACCCTAGACAATATCAGGCAAGAACATGTGGACAGGGGACCCCGGATCTGAGGGTAGCACCCTGGCCAGCCCTACTTGCTTTCTCTTTGGGGTTATGGAGAGGAAACTGAAGGGATGAGCTTTGGAAGGAGGGGAAGGCAAGGTGGCACCTTCTCCACATCTCTTCTCCTCACGTCAGCCCCAGTGAGGGTGAACTGGAAGCACAGAAGCGGAGTCGGTCCTGCGGTGAGACCCTGGAACAAAGCCTCGGCCAGCACAGAAGGCTATCAGCTGTCTCAGCCCTCAACTGCCTGACACAGGCTCGGGAAACGAGTCTATAGAATTATAGCTCTGTCGAATGACAATTAGTGCCAGTGAGGTCCTCTTCCTTCTCACTCACTGCTCAGGAAAAGTGTTGGCTACATCAGTTAAGGGGTCTTTAACTGAAACCCTTTACTGTTTAATCTGTGTCTTGAATTGCTCTCCGAGATTATATTACTATTTTCTGAAAAGTCCCTCTGATATGAGGACTTACTTGTTAACAGAATAGAGCCTGTCCTTTCCTGGGTAATAAAATGGCTTCAAGGTTCAGTGGAGTTTGATGACTTACATGGGGCAAAACACAGTGGGAATATATAAACTGGCTGATCACCTATTTTGATTGAGAGAGATGAATGGTGAAGTAGGGGGTGAACAGCAAAGAAAAAAGAAAACTGAGAGTTTGAGATTTATAGATACTGACAGGTACATATAGAATAGGTAAACAAGTTTATACTGTGTAGTACAGGGACGTACATTCAAGATCTTGTAGTAGCTCATGGTGAAAAGAATGTGAAAACAAATATATGTATGTTCATGTATGACTGAAAAATTGTGCTGTCCACCAGAAATTGACACAACATTGTAAACTGACTATAACTCAATAAAAAAATAAAAATAAAATAAAAAAGAAGAAGAAAACTAGCTTCTCTCCATCTTCCTAAACTTCCCCATGTATGCTATGAGCCCAAGCACAGTCACCTTGGAAACCAGCAGGGGGCAAGAGCAGCTTTGCACTGAAAATGCAGAGCAGGAAGACCCCTTCCCCCCACTGAGTAAGAGGACATCATAACTTAGAGCTGCATTTTTTATTTCCTTCTTTCTCAAGTTTGGATTCATCTGTAGCCCATCTCAGTGTACTGGACGATGCATCAGAACCAGCTGGTGAGCTTGGGGAAATATAGATTTCTAAGTCTAACCTCCATTTTCTTTTGGTCTAATTCAGTAGGTCTGAGTTACCTGTTTTTTTTTTTTTTTAAAAAACTAGAAAAAAAGAGTTTTATTTACAATTACCAGATACTTTATATCTGGACCAAAACAAGATATTACACCTTTTCTCCTCAGAGTAAACCCCTCTGATCAGATGACAAATAGTCCTTATCAGGTAGGGAGGTTTCTGAAACAAATCTTAACCTATTCTTGTTTTCGTGCTGCCTGTTATGGTAATTATTTATAAACATGTCTACTTGTTTAGATGGTAAGGCCCTTAAAGAGAGTAACCTAAACTTATAAGCCTTTGCATCCATATTTTACCCTGTCTAGTACTTTTTTGTTGTTGAATTACAGTCAGTTACAATGTGCTAATTTCTGGTGTGCAGCACGATGCCCCAACAATAACCTGTTTTAACTCTAATTCTTCTTCTTCTTCCTCTTCCCCTTCTCCTCCTCCTCCTAGTTTCTAACTGGTGCTACGGTGCTGAAACTGGGGGTGGCGTCCCTCCTAGGGCTCCACAAAGCATCTCTGAATCATAACTGCAATGAGGGAGGGAAGATTTGGAGGAAGGGGTGATAGGTGGTAAAGCCACGCTGAAATCTGACCAAGGAGTGACTCTGGACGGAATGGCAAAATAGCACAGGATGAGACCGCGGGCTACATTTAAAGGAGGAGGAGACTCTCTGGGCAGGGTGCCAATACAAGGGCACAAGTGCCACAGGTTGCACTGTGCACTAAGCTCCAAATAGGGTGAGCAGGTGCCACAGGAATTCTAGAGGAAGGAGGACTGCTCAGTTACCCCGTATCTCCCTAATCCACTTGTTGCCAGCATGTAGCAACATTGGCCTAGACGACACAATTTTCAGAAGACAGCCATTTAAAACATGCACACATAGACCAACATTTGAAGCCAGACTTCAAGGTCATATCCTCACCCTGTGGCAAGGAAAGGATTCTAGGGATTAGAAGCCTGAAAAGAGGAATGTAGCTGACCAGGCACACAGCTCATATTTCTGCACCCAGAATGTTTCGTTCTCTCTGCTCAGACTTCATGAAGCCTGCTGCCGTCCTGGACAGTCCCATGTGAGACTACTGGCACAGGTTCACCCAAAATATTAAATAGGAATCACTCGAATAACTCCATATTTCTTCTTTACTCAACATTTGAAGTATGTATCCCATAGCTCATTCTAAACCCTTCCTAACACCACAGAGTTGTGGAGAGCAGAGCAACACTTTTACTGCTGAGTAAGAGTATTACTGAAGTGACAAATCATGAAATGATTATGTCCAATCCTGGGAGCCTTGGCGGACATTCTGCAGGGAGATGCAGATAAAACAGCTCTGCAGGTGGAAATCAGGGGAAAATCAATGGATCTGATAAATTCCTAGGGTCATACATCCTACCAAGATTGAATCATAAGTAGAAAACCTGAACAGACCAATAATAAGTAAGATAATTGAATTAATAACCAAAACCTCCCAACAAAGAAAATCCCAGGACCAGATGACTTCATGGGTGAAGTCATTCCAAATCTGCAACTGTGGATTCAACCAGCTGTGAACTGTGTGTACTAATGCAGGATTTATTGAAAAATAATGTGTATAAGTGGATTCACAGTCAACAACAGTTCAAACTCATGTTGTTCAAGGGCCAACTGTACCAGTAAACTGAATTCAACAACACATTAAAATGGTCATTTATCACAAGCAAGTGAGATTTATCCCTGAGATGCAAAGACAGTTCAACATATGCAAATCAATAAATGTGGCACAGAGATTTCTGGTCAAGATGGCAGAGTGGTAGGACCACGAGCTCACTGCTCCTCATGTCTACAATGAGGCCACAACTGACTGCTAAACAACCATTGAAAAAAAGACTGGAACCCAGCAAAAAAGATCTTCTTCAACTGGAAACATAAAGAGGGAACCACAGCAGCATGGTAGGAGGGGTGTTCTTGTGATACAATTGGGCCCCATATCCCCGGGGTGGGTGGCCACAAGCTGAAGAATAACTAAGTAGTAGAGGCCTTCCCACAGGAGTGAGAGTTCTAAGCCCCACATCAGGCTCCCCAGCTCGGGGTCCTGGCATTGGGAGGAGACCCCAGGACATCTGGTTTTGAAGGCCAGTGGGGCTTAGCTCCAGAAGCCCACTGGGGCTGGGGGAAACACAGACTTCATTCTCTTGGGAAGTGTACACAGAAACTCACGTGCACCATGTGCAAGGGCAGAGGCAGTGATTTCATAGGAACCTGGGCCAGACCTGCCTGCTGGTTTTGAAAGCTCTTCTGTGGACATGGGGGATGGCTGCTGGCTCACTCAGGGAACATAAAAGCTGGTGGTGGACATTCCAGGGGTGTTAATATATATGAGTTTTCTTGGAGGCTGACATCTTTTTTGGATCATTAGCACCAAGACCTGGCTCCACCCAACAGACTATAGTAAAGCCTCAGGCCAATAAACATACTAGGTGGGAACACAGCCCCACCCACCAGGAGACTTCCTAAACCACAAAGGCCTTTAGACATGGCCCTACCCAACAGAAGTCCAAGATGAAGCTTCACCCAGCCATGGGCAGGCACCAGCTCCCCCTGCCAGGAAACCTGCATAAGCTGCTAGTTCAGCCTCATCCATCAGGGGCAGATACCAGAAATAAGAAAACAACAATCCCAAATCCTGTGGAAGGAATCCACAAACACAGGCCAGACTCTACACTGGGACTGGCTAGACCCTGGCCCTTGGGTGACAAGAGAGGAGTGTACTTCTGGGACACATAGGATGGCTCCCACAGAGGGCCACCTCTCCAAGGTCAAGAAACATAACTGCCTAAAAATACAAATAGAAAGACAGACAATATGAGGTGGCAGAGAAACATCTGCGAGGTTAAGTCACAAGATTAAATCCCAGAAGAAAAAATAAGTGATGAGGAGCTAGGCAATTTATCTGAGAAAGAGTTTAAAGTAATGACAGCAAAGATTGTTCGGAGAACTCAAGTGGAGTGTAGATGCACAGAGCAAAGTTTTGACCAAAGAGTTGGAAAATATAAAGAATATCCAAACAGAGTTGAAGAATAAAATTGCTGAAATGAATAACACACTAGAAGGAACTAAATAGACTAAATGAGGCAGAAGAACAGATCAATGAGCTAGAAGACAGATTAGTGGAAATCACTACTGCAGAACAGAAAAAAGAATAAAAAGGAATGAGGGTAGTTTAAGAGAACCCTGGGACAACATGAAGCACACTAGTATTTCATTATAGGTGTTTCAGAAAAGAAAAGAGTGAGAAAGGATCTGAGAAAATTTTTGGAGAGATAATAACTGAAAACTTCCCCAACTTGGGAAAGGAAATAGTCACCCAAGTCCTGGAAGCACAGAGAGTACCACACAGAATCAGCCCAAAGAGTAATGCACCAAGGCATATAGTCATCAATCTTGACAACAATTAAGGATAAAGAGAAAATATTAAAATTATCAAGAGAAATGCAATAAAACATACAAGGGAACCCCCACAAGGTTACCAGCTGCTTTTCAGAAGAAACTATACAGGCCAGAAGGGAGTGGTACAATATATTTAAAGTGATGCAAGGAGGAAACTTACAACCAAGAATACTCTATCCAGCAAGGATCTCATTCAGATTTGATGGAGAAATCAAAAGCTTCACAGATAAACAAAAGCTAAAAGAATTCAGCACCACCAAACCAACTTTATAACAAATGTTACAGGAACTTCTCTAGTCATCAAACCATAAGAAAAAGAACAAAAAGAAGAAAGAGTCCTACAAAAGATTGCTTTGGCAGTTTGGGTCCTTTTATGGTTCCACATAAATTTTGGAATTGTTTGTTTTAGTTCTGTGAAGAATGTTGTGAATATTTTGACAGGGGTTGCATTGGATCTGTAGGTTGCTTTTGGTAGTGTTGCCATTTTGATAATGTTGATTCTTCCAATCCAAGAGCACAAGATATCTTTCCATTTCTTTGTATCATCTTCAATTTCCTTCATCAGTGTTATATATATACACACACACACACGCACACACACACAGAGTGGAATATTTTAAGCCTTAAAAATGTTTTATATATATATGTATATAAATATATAAATATTTTCAGCCTTAAAAAATAAGAAAATCCCACCGTTTGCAACAATATCGAAGACATTGGAGGGGATTTTTTTAAGCGAAATGACTCAGACAGAAAAATACAGTATGATCTCACTTATATTTGGAATCCAAAACAGCCAAACTCAGAGAAACAGAAAGTAGATTGGTCATTGCTATGGGGTTGAGTAGTTTGGGGAAATGGGGAGATGTTGGTTATAGGGTACAAACACCCAGTTATAAGATGAGCAAGTTCTGGAGACATAACATAGAGAATGGTGACTATAGTTAATGATACTGCTCCATATAGTTGAAAGTTGCTGAGACTCAATCTTAAGTGTTCTTACCATACCAGCAACAACAAAAAACTTGTAATTATGTGTGGTGATGGAGTGTTAACTAAATTTATTATTGTAATTATTTCCCAGTATATACTTTGGTCAAATCATCACACCATACACCTTAAACTTAACGTGTTTATGGTTTATGTCAAGTATATCTCAATAAAGCTGGGAAAAAGTGCATCTGAGCTGAAACATTGCTCATATTTCTCAGATCTGGGAAAAAGTTCCTAGGATTCAGCTTCGTCTATTTAAATAACTAGAAAATCAGCACCTCCGACCGCTCAAAGTTCAATTCATTCAAGTTCTTTAGCTATTTTTGTCACATTTATTTTTATTTTTTCAAAACTTTTTCTATTGAGTTATAGTCATTTTACAATGTTGTGTCAAATTCCAGTGTAGAGCACAATTTTTCATTTATACATGAACATACATATATTCATTGTCACATTTTTTTCACTTTGAGCTACCACAAAAATGTATATATTTTGCTGTGCTATACAGTGAAATCTTGTTTATCTAGTCTACATTTTGAAATCCCAGTCTGTCCCTTCCCACCCCCAGCCCCTTTGGCAACCACAAGTTTGTATTCTATGTCTATGAGTCTGTTTCTATTTTGTTTGTTTTTGTTTGTTTGTTTGTTTTTAGATTCCACATATGAGCGATCTCATATGGTATTTTTCTTTCTCTTTCTGGCTTACTTCACCTAGAACGACATTCTCCAGGAACATCCATGTTGCTGCAAATGGCATTATGTTGTCAGTTTTTATGGCTGAGTAGTATTCCATTGTATAAATATAGCACATCTTCTTTATCCAGTCATCTGTTGATGGACATCTAAGCTGCTTCCATGTCTTGGCTATTGTAAGTAGTGCTGCTATGAACATTGGGGTGCAGGTGTCTTTTTGAAGTAGGGTTCCTTCTGGATATATGCCCAGGAGTGGGATTACTGGGTCATATGGTAAATCTATTCCTAGTCTTTCGAGGAATCTCCATACTGTTTTCCAAGTTCTTTAGCTATTGACTCTTAGGGTAGCAAGCCATGTCTAAAAAGAGGGGCCCCCTCCAGCCTTTACAAATCTCAGAAATCTATCTTATGTCTCAGTGAAGAGTTATTTGGAGGCCCCTAGAGGGTGGACAAGCCAGCATGGAGTCCTCGACAGGAACAGGCAGAAGAAGAACGGCAAAGAAGCATCTCCCACACCTGCAACTCCCCAGTGTGTTCCTTGCACCCAGAAGGCAGTGTGGAGACCAGGAAGATCCTATAAGCTCTTCCTATGCCTCAAGACTCCCAGAAAATTCCTCCCAGTACTGTGGGCTGCTGTCCAGGATACCCTAGGTGCCTCTCCCTACCCTCTTGCCCAAATCCATTGAGAATGCTCAACACCAACTTTATCCTCAGTACTGAAAAACAAGTATATTCTCCCCACGTTAAAGAAAACTTCAGTGCTCTTGGTGAAGCAACCCATCACCCCCTACCTTGGCACAGACTTGTCTGTCTACCCTTTCCAAAGGGGTTGTTACCATGCTCTTTCCTTAGGGACCAAATCTGCATCTATGAATTTCAAAATGCTTCCCTCCAGGGGGTCTCAGTTATAAATTTCCAAGTGTGCTCAGCTGGACCAGGCTGCATCACCACACAGCATGTCCTCACCAGCACAGCATGTGGCCCCCAAACCCCTGCCTTGAAAACATTTCCAAGAGTTAGCAGCCTGCCCTGGGTAATGAGGCTGACAGTCGCTCTGTTCTCATAAATTCCCTAAAGATGCTTCACCGCCTCCACCAGAGGCTCACGACAGCCACCTAGTTAATCACACGCCCTCGCACAGACGCATTCAGTAGGCAGAGACGCAGCAGGTACACGGGGACGGGGACAAGGCATCAGCGAGCAAAGTGCGTAAATCTGAGCAGAGTCACGTTTTAGCCCCGTCTCCATGGCAACAGAAAGTAGAAAACAGGCAATCAAGGATAATAAGCCTCGTGGGCGGGTGGACCTGTAAGAGCGAGTTAAGCCCCCATCCTTCCTTTTCTCCTTTTTTTTTTCTTCCCACCCCCATCATTCTCTGGAACATAAACAAGCATTAAGCCCTGGTAAAGAGGGCCCTTCAGGGTTCCATGACGACTGCCCTCCCTCCATCCTGCTTTCCTCCACCAGGCTGGATGCACCACCTTTCTGCAAAACACCTCCCTTTCAAATAATCTGGTGACAATATGGCCACTTCACAACATCCAATCCCTGAGCATGAACAGAATGGGCTTCTGAGGGTCAGCGACCTGGACAGTGAGGAATGCAGCAAAGACAGGGCATTTAGCAGAATGTGCAAAAACAGAACAATGCTGTTCTTTCTTTATGAGATCCCCGCCTTTCCCCCCACCCAATTATATATTTTGAAAAACATTAAAACCATAGGAAGGTTGAAAGGGTAGTAAGGTAAACCTCTGTAGTATTCTCACTGAAATTCACCAACTGTAACAGTATGGCACATTAATAGTCTACCTATCTGTCTGCCTATCTACCTACCTACCTATTTATCTAGATATCTATGTGTCTGTATCTATGTATCTACCTGTTTATCGTATTTGTTTTACTACTACAGAATTATGATGATGTTATCACATCGAAGAAAATTAAGATCAATTCAATAATATTTAATATGTAGCCCATATTCAGATTTTCTCAGTTCGTCCCCAAGACATCTTTCACAGCTTTTTAATTTCTTGGATCCGGAATGCAAGCAAAGTCAATGCATTGCATGCGGTTGTTATGTCTCCCTTAATTTAACATGCTTTCCTCCCTTCCACTGAAGCACATACATGCATGCCTTTTAATTTCTTCTTAATGACACTCTTTTTCAAGAGTCCAGGACAGTTGTCTTATAGAATGTTCTACATTATGGATTTGTCTGATTTTTATCCCTGAAGATTAGACTCAGGATGGGTTGCCACACCATCAGGGCTACTGAATTTGATTACCGCCTCATTGTACAGGAACATTTTTCCCCTTTGGGCTGGATAAGTTATCTGTGGGGTACTGCTTTGAGACCACATGATTACAATGATACTTAAGAGCCTTTCACATGATACTTAAGAGCCTTTCACAAGAGCCTTGACAAATGATCCTGCCTGAATCAGTTATTATAGTGGGGATTAGAGAATGTTAATTTTCTGCTTCTGTCACTCCTTGTATAGTTATTAGCAAAAGAAATAAGCTCCTCCCTAAATATCTTTTTGTCTGTCTATATTTTCATCTATTGTCTATCATCTTTCTTCCTATCTCTCCATTACTCTATATCTTTATTGAGATAAAATCTAAAACTGGCATATATTTAAAAGGTACAGTTTGATAAGTATTCATATATGTATACACTCAAGAAACGATCACCATAATCAAGATAACATTTTGTCATCCCCCCCAAAATGTCTGTGACCCTTTGTAATATTACTTTCCTCCCCTCCAATCTCATCAATAAGCAACAGTTGATATGCCTTCTCTCACTGTAGATTAGATTTCACTTTGGGGAATTTTGTATACATAAATTCAGCATAATGACTCTGAGAGTCCTCTATAATTTTGAATGCATCAATAGGTTGTTCTTTTTGTTCCTTTTTAATTGCTGTATCGTATTCCACCATCTTTTAAAATTTTTAATTTGAATTGATTTTAGATTCATGGAACAATTGCAAAGATAGTAGAAAGAATTTCTGTGTATACTTTTCTCCAGCTTCTCCTAATGTTAACATCATATATACCACAGATCAATTATCAAAACTAAGACATTAGATTCCTTTGCCCATTATTTAATTATTTATTTTATTTTATTTTTTTGCTATTGAGTTATTTGAATTCTTTATATGTTTCGAATATTTCCCCTTATCAGATACGTGGTTTGCAAATATTTTCTCCTATTCCATAGGTTGTTTATTCACTTTGTTATTTGTTTCCTCAAAGAAACATAAAAGAGCCAACAGGTGTATGCTCAGTATCACTAATCATCAAGGAAATGCAGATCAAAACCAAAATGAGATATCACCTCACACCTGTTAGAATGGCTATCATCAAAAAGACAAGAGACAACAAGTGTTTTTGAAACTATGGAAAAAAGGGAACCCTACTGCACTGTTGGCAGGGATACAAACTGGAACAGCTAATACAGAAATCAGTATGGAGACTCCTCTAAAAGTTAAAAATAGAACTGGTATATGATCCAACAACCCCACTTCTGAATACATATGCAAACAAAATGAAATCAGTATCTTGAGGAGATATCTGCACTCCCATGTTCATTGCACTGTCACAATCACCAAGATATGGAAACAACCAAAGTGTCTAGACACTTAGACATTTAGATTGCTTCTCTCAGACACCCAATTTGACTGACAGACACATTGATGGACACTTAAACATGTAGACTGGTTCGTCTATGTTGTCACAAATGCCATGACTTCCTTTTTTAAGGCTGAGTAGTATTCCACCATGTATTTATCTCTGCGTGTGTTTGTGGGTGTGTTTATACAATGGAATACAATTCAGCCTTTAGAAAGACCATCTACTGTTTGTGACAAATGGATAAACCTGGTGGACAGCAAGCTAAGTGAAATAAAGCAGAGACAAAAAGACACATGCTGTATGATCTCACTTACATGTGGAATCTAAAAATAGTCAAGCTTATAAAAGCAAGGAGTAGAATGGTGGTTGCCAGGGACTGGGGCATGAAGGAAATGGGAAATGTTGCTCAAAGAGTAGAAAGTTTCAGTTATGCAGGATGAGTAAGGTCTTCAGATCTAATGAAAGCATGACAACTACAGTTAATAATACTTTATTGTATACTTGAAATTCACTGAGAGAGCAGATCTGAAGTGTTACTGACACACACAAAACATTAGTAACTGTGTGAGATGATGGCTGTGTTAATTAGCTTGATTGAGGTCATCTTTTAAAAATGCATATTACATTAAAACATCACATTGTTCACCTTAAAATATATGCTTTTTATTTGTCAACTAAATCTCAGTAAAGCTGGGAAAGAATCAAAACATTTGCATTGGTACAGAATATTAACTAAGCTGTTCTTTATCCAGACGTCACACGCTTCTGCGTTCATGCTACTTCCCCTGTTCCAGTGTTCTGCTCCTGTATGCCATGTTGTGTTTAGTCATCACGTCTCCATACTCTCCTCCAATTTATGACCGTTTCTCAGTTTTTCTTTCCTCTTCATTACCTCGGCACTTTTGGAGAGTGCTGGTGAGGCATTGTGTACATTGTCCTTCAATCTGAGTCAATCTGGTGGTTTCCTCCTATTAGACTACGGTTTTATACTTTGGTCATTTTTTTAAATGGAGTGGCTGGGGATTGAACCCAGGACCCAGAGTGCTAAGCATGTACTCTGCCACTGAGCTATGCCTTCCTCCCTCTACATTTATACCTTGGAATTCTTTTGTAAATAATTTCTCTACTTTTTATGTGCATGTGCAGTCTCTTATTTTAAAACATCAGTATGGCCTCATAGGTATTTATTTTATTCTTTCTCAAAAGGCCTCTTATTTTGTTGTTCAAATTGTCCCAGGTTTGTTTGGCCACTGGAAGCTTTTCTGGTCTACTTCTGTGTCCCTGTGACAATCTCCATGTTTTTTTTGTTTTCTATTTTCTTATTTTCTGGCATTATGAGATGCTTCATGCTGACTATGTATTTTTGCTATCCCAGATTTAGACTCACCCAAAGCCCTGGTTCCTTTGTTGGTGAGTAATATTTAGAAACTGAGATCCGGGCATTCTATGTGCTCTTTGCTACTAGGGTGTTGCTGATTCCAGGTCCTCTTAGTGGGCAGAGTCAGAAAAGACAGTGCATGCCTGTGCCCCAAAGCTCTTAGCTTTCCTTCATGAACTTCCATTTGTTTCATTATTCCATATCTTCAACCAGAGACTGACAGAGTTTAATTTCCCCTTCACAGCATAACCAGTGATAGTAGTAACATACCTTAAAATAAACTCTTCATGGTTGCATCCAGGTAGACTAAGAAGGGGAACTTAACCACTTAGTGGAGCCATTGGAGAGAGTCTGTGTTGTAAGAAAGAATATACAATGTGGCTGAGCCAAGAGGGATAAGTGGTCAGGCAGGTCCCCCCATTTCTCCAGCCCATCCCCCGAAACATCCCCCCATTTGCTGTGAGCTATGAAAACAGCATGATCTGTCACACAGGGCCTGGAGCCCAGTGTGGGGGTTCTAGGAAGCCATCTTGGCTTGCCATGTTTTTCTCTCACCACATAATCCCAGAAGAGATCATGATTACCTGCTGTTGTTCTCAGGGACAAAAGGTGAAAAGTTGGGGATGTGAATCCCAAATGTCTCTAGACAGAACACATTTGGAATAGTTGAGCCTTTCCACCTACATGGTGCACAGTGTGTCCTCACCATTTCATTCATGCTTTTTAGTTCTCAAGATCTGTGGGACTTGAAGACCAAGAGGGAAGGACATTCGTGGCATCAAAGTCAGGGCATTTTCAGGGATCTTCAGGTGACGCGATTTGCTTTGCTCAGTCGTCCTGATGTGTAAATCTAAGACCTTCAAAGTATGCCTCTGAAATACAGTTAATCTCCATGACAGGGCTCACATTCTAGAATATTATGGAGTTTCTGCACTTTGGACTTACAGCTGGGACTCCAAGTCCCAGATCAAGAAGCTGTACATCACTAGGAAAGCAGGTGCAAGACGGTTATTACAGATAGAGGTACCAGCCTCAACACGTATGTGCACAATAGGAAATAACCCCAGAAGCCATGAGATTTGAGTGTGCATGGGGGGAGGGGCCAGCTGAAGTGGGGAAGAAAACAGAAAGGCAAACAACCTTCCTTACCCACCCGCATGCTGTAATCTAGCAGAAAGGCACAGGTTGAAATGAAAGAGCTGGAGGGACAGGAAAGAGTCCGCTGATGGAAGACGTTGTCACCTTGCAGAAAGGGCTGCTGCTGCCTGCTCCCTCTTCCCCACATCCCCCAGCCTGGCTGGACATCACCACTTCTGTTCCCTGAGGGGCCCAACCTGCTCGTGTTTACCCTGGGTACCACATCTCCCAGACATCGTCCTAGACTTAGTTTCCAGTGGTGGCTCAAGCCACCTCGGACAGCATGGGCTCTCCTCACATCATTCCAGACTGGAGGGCTGGGCCTGGCATGAGGGGAGCAGCTGGTGGGGGCAGAGCTCATGTTTCTCAGACCAGAAAGGCCATTCCTTAGGTGCTGCTGTTTGGACCGTTTGGCCACCAGGAACCCTTCTGGCTCTCTGAGGTCTTACCTCACCCCTGGTCAACTTTCAGAGGATTTTCCATTCCTTGTCTTAAATAGATCATGAACAGCTGCTCTTGTCATTTTATCATCCATGTTGCTGTACCCCTTGCCAAGCCTCAGTCTCATTGTTACTTTAGACACACCAAGAAACAGCGGAGCGTGCTGGGTGAGAACACAGAGTAGGCATCAAACCCTGACTCTCATCAGCTGTATGACTCTGTAAACCATTTAACCTCTCTGCGTTGTTCTCTCAATGCAAAGCGGGGGAGATAACAACAGTACTGATATCACAGGGTGCTGACGGTGTTTAAATGAGTTAGTTGTACAAGGTCCTGAGAACAATATCACGCACCTATGAACTGTCATGGAAGTCATCTACTGTCATCTACTAAGACCTGTCATTGCTCACACCCCACCACCACCCACCCCCACCCCCACCAAACCCCAGCACTGTCCAAAATCCTTCCTAGAGGTCGGATCCTGCAGGTTAATGTGTAGAGGCTAATTAAAAGACACTAAGGACCAGAAGACATTATCCAAAAAGGACAGAAAATTTCCCCAGGTGCATGCAGATACATATTTTGAAGACTCTGCCTCTCCTGTAAGGTCTCACAAATAATCCTGTGAAGCTGCAGGCAGCTTACATCCAATACCTAAGTCATAAATTGTTAGGGCTTGGATCTTCCTGCAACACCCCCAAAGTCAGCTCCAAATCCTAGCTCCTAAGAACAGCTTTAGTTGCAAAGAGCATGCTCAGAAAGAGAAGGAGATGGAGATCAAGATATCTGGGAACAAAGCTGACAGGGGGCAATTTTAGCCCTCTATTCATGGTTCTATAATGCCGTTACCTCTAAAACTCCCATATGGCAATGAGTACAAACCGGGATCACAGATACAGTAAAGGTTGCTGTGCTGACCCATGAACACTGTTCTGTTTCCAGTAAGACCCCTCATGTCCCGAAGTATTGCCCCCCCAACACTTACACTGCTGTTAGTTGTCTGACACTCATCTTTGCCCTCAACTAACTAACTAACCAAGCAGAAAGAGCAAAACTGTAGGTTTATTCACAATTACATTTACTGTATTGAAATGTTAAATATTTAGGTCCTACTATTTTCTTTTCTTATTATTGTTATTATTATTTTTTAAATGGAGGTACTGGGGATTGAACCCAGGACCTCCTGCATGCTAAGCATGAGCTCTACCACTGAGCTACACTCATCGCCACCATCAAGGTATACCCACCCTGCAACTGTGTTCAAGGGTACTGTATTTTGTGCCTTCCAATAACTTTCACAAACACACATGCATGTGCAAACACACACACACACACACACACACACACACACACACACACACACACACTACTTTTAAGGGAAAAACCTTAGCAAACAAGTTGTCTTTACCATGATTGTTTTGATTGTATTACCAAATACAGGTGTGGCAAAATCATAAGTTTTCTCAATTTTATTCCATGGCAGTAGACAATATAAACATACCCAGCTAAAGCAGGATAAACAAACAAACAAAAAAAGAGTATTTCCGCATGTTGTGATAGTTCAAAGAACAAGTTAAAGATTTAAAAATTAAATGGCAAATCCCATTTGAGTCCTCAGTATTTATTTTTAGCCCCCTCTTGCTTTTTCTCTATTTCATTATGAAAAATTTCAAACCGAAGTGTTGAAGGAATTGTGTACCCACCACCTAGATTCTACAATTAACATCTTACTATATTTGCTCTAGCTAATATCTATCCATATATCCACTTCTAACTCAACCCATCGTATGTTTTATGCACATCAAAGTAAATTGCAGACTTCAGTACGTATGACCCTATAAATATTAATAAGATTACAGTATGTATTTACTAAGATAAAACCTAAATATAGTGAAATGTGCAACTCCTAAGTGATGAGTTTTGACAAATGGGTGAACCCAAGGACCTCAAAACCCTATCAAAATATAGAAAGTTTCCTTATGCTTCTCCCCAGTCAATTCAAAGCAACCAGCGGTCCATTTCTGAACAATAGATGATTTTGCCTGTTCTTGAAAAGCATATAAATGTAGTCAAACTGTATGCACAATGTTGTGCTAGATTACTATTCATCAGCATAACTTTTTTGAGGTTGTCCCATGCTGCTGCATCTATCAGTAATTCATTCCTTTTTGCTGCTGAGTTATATTCTATTGTACACCAAAGTTTGGGCATTGTGCCTGTTTCCAGGTGTTTTCTATCATGGATAAGGAGCATGAATCAAAAGATGAGGTCCATCTGAAGATTCACAGACCTAAACTCAGTACGGGGGTGTGGAGTTTTGTCACCAAAATCCCTCATTCTGAGATCTCTAATTTTGGTGATTTTGACAAGTTGTGTGGTGAGAAAATGCTGTGAAATTTGGATGCAGAGAGACAGGATATCTGAAAATTGGGCTGTATGTAGAAATGAAGGGCTAAGGATACTTTTTCTCAGATTTTCTTCCTGAAAACAAAGCTGATGACACACCCAAGGGAATGAAATATATGTCAGGTTCCTGTTTAAGAAATACTTGCTGTATGCGAAGTCATGAAGTTGTTCTCATATTTTATTTTGGAAATGTTTTTACACTTTACCATTCATGTGTAGATCTGAAATCCTTCAATAGTTGATTATTCTGCATGGTATAAGGTAGGGACCAAGATACGTATCTATCTCTCTATCTATCTGTCTGCCTATCTATCATCTATCTGATCTATTTTTTTTCCAATACTGATCTAGGAATATTCTTGAAAAGGCTGTTTTCCCACTGCTTTACTGTATAATTGTGTCATCGCTCAGGTGGCCACATATGAGTGGACATGTGTCTGTATACTCTATTTTGTTCCATTCATCTGTTAATCTTGTACCAATAATGCAGTGTCCACTGTATTATATCCAGCCTTGTATCTGGTGTGTAATTCCTCCAACTTTGTGTTCTTCCTTCAAATTCTTTTGGATTTTCTTGGTCTTGATATTTCTATATAAATTTTGGAATAAGCTTGTCAATTTATGAAACAAATGCTAGAATTTTTGTTAGGATTGCATTGAAAGGGTAGACAGGTAAAAGGTATTTGATTTTTGAGGCTATTGTAAATTTTCAGTTATTATAAATGAATTATTATTACTAGTGTCTGGTTACATTTACCCTAGGTGACTGTGTGTTTGTGTCTTGTATATCCTGGTAGGGACCATTTTTCCTTAGATTTTTGGCTAGTTTGTTGTCCAACCTTAGCACTCCAATGTATTCAAAAAGTAATTATGACGCCAATTTGATCAGGCTTTTTTTTTAACTTTAAGGGTGGGAGTGATATAAGCTTAATGCATCCTGGGTGGAAACACAAAGCTGATTTTCAATCTCTGTGTTTTCATTTGAGTAATTAGTCCACTTATACTTAATGTAATTACTATCATATTTGGGTTTGACTTGGTTTATATTTCTTCTCTCCTTTCTTGAATCTTTAGTTTAAAATCAATAAAATATTATAGTAATTCATTTTTACCTCTAAAATTATTATTTATATATTATTATTATTGTCATTGGGCATCTAATGGATTACAATATGCTCTTTTAGCATAACAAATCATAATATGATTTGTTGTCAACTTCCCAGTAATGATAAAAACATGGAATATTTCAACTCTAGTTTTCCAGTTTTCTCCCTTTTGCATGATCATTTTCTTACATTTTGATTCTACCTATATTTTGAATCCTATAAGATCTTAGTATCATTGTTTTGTATACCAATGCCCACTGATACTTAACCATCTATTTAGCCCGTCTTTTGTCCTTCTTATCTTCTTGTATTTCCAGTGTTTCTCTTAGGGATTGTTCTGCCCAAAGAAGTCCTTTTGTTTTTATATTTTAGTAAAGGTATGTTGGCAATTTTTTTTCTGAAAACGTATTCATTTTACCTTAATTTTAAAGGATATTTCCACTGCATATAGAATTCTTGGTCATCCATTATTTCTTTTTTACTTATGAAGACATTCCATTGTTTCCTGGTTTCAATTATTTCTGTTTGGAAATCTGTCTGTTTTATTGTTGCTCCTTTAGACATAATGTGTCTGTTTTTTTTTTTTTTTAATCTGGCTTCTTTCAAAATTTTCCTCATTACATCGGTATTCAGTGTTTCTACTGGGTGTGCCATAGGCATGGTTTTTCTCTGTATCCTGCTTGATTTTCACTGGACTTCTTTAATCTGTTGATTGATATTTTCATCAGATTTTGGGAAATTCCAAGGCATTATTCCTTTAAATATTGCTTTGGGCCCCAATTTCTTTCTTTTCAACTTTGTAGATTTTAATTCTAAATGTGTTAGATATTTTCACTGTGTTCTTGAAGCCTCAAATATAAATTCTCAATTATTTATTCTTTGTAATTATTTTTGTATATTTGCTGTTGGTTCATCTTCCTATTTCTCATTCAGTCACTCAAGCTGTTATTCTATACATGGAGTTCTTAATTTTAGCTATTGTATCTATTATTTCTACAATTTTATTGGGGTGTTTTATGTATCCTTTATCTTTGAAAACTTCTCATGTTTTCATCTCTTTTTATGTTTTTCTCTATTTTAATAAACATTTTAATGAAAATCAGAACTGAGAGTATCAACTTACCATGTTCCTCAACACCTGTGTAAAAATTTCTCACCAGTTTAAAATATATGTCCTTCTAAGGTGTCAATTATTTCAAAAGTACAGTTTTAAGTATACTTCAAGAAGTACAGCAATAATAAGATAGGACAAGGATATATTGTACAACACGGGGAATATAGCCGATATTTTGTAATAACTGTAAATGGAAACGTAACCTTTAAAATTGTGCATAAATAAATAAAATACTATGATAATGTTTGAGATAATATTATGAAAAAATGACATAAGTGTCATTATTCGCTTATATATATTTTTAAAAATACCAGAGAATGGTATTTGAGACAGATATGGCTAAGAAATAGACTACAGTGTTTGAATGCATATTAAGAGTAATTCATTTATGTAATTTTTTCAGTGTTTGGGAAAATCATTAAAGAAGGATATCAGAATGGGTTAATTCAAGCTATCAGTGTTTTTTCAAATTGGCAGTTTAAAATGAGACAGTGATCTTTATGAGACAGTGATCTCAGCTGACACCTTCCTGGAGACAATCCCACTGGTTTTTCTGGAGAGACAGGTTGTGGGCAGAAAGAACGTTCACGGTGCAAACAAAAAGCTGTATGGACTCGTCAGAACCAGGGGCTCCCCCCTTCCCTTTACCCCTATGTGCCTTCTGTGTGTCTCTTTACAAACGTTGTTCTCTGTAGCCAAATATGGACAAGTAGACCTGAACATTTCTTTACATGGAAGAACCACTTTAAAAAACAAACAAACAAATAAAAAAAAAACCCTGGTCCCAGTTTTACATGTTTTGGCTTGTAAATGTGTGAATCACATAACATGTCCCCAGCAGCTGCCCCTTCCTGAAGCCAGAAAATGTTTCTAGGAATGAGCACATGAGATAAGGAGAGGGACGAACAGGACACAGATTTTATTGTGGGGCCAGTGCTCTTTGTAAGCCAGGGCCCTTTTATTCATGAGAAGTTGCTAACGCTTCGTATTTTTCTCGGCCATTACCTTAATATTTATGCAATTCCATATTTCATGAATTATTTCAAATCACTGGTTTTCGCAGTGTTTCTGAGCACACTACAGGCACCTTCATCAGGGACGGATTAATCCGTTTCAAAGCCTGGTGACTACAGTGCATGTCAGCAGGGAAACAGGTGGTAACAGTAAGTAAATGTTGAGCCATATTTTGTCCCATCTCCACAGCAACAGGATAGAGAAAGGTCTATTAGGATACATAGATTCCAGCAAGGAGGAAAAGGCAAGGAGATGCTCCTTCTTTCTTTCCATGTATCCCCAGTCTCATTTCTCCCCTTTTCGTCTAGAAAAATAAAATGAATAAAAGAAGCAGGGACCACAGGTACAGAGGAATCTATTTATTACACAAAGAACATTATGCAGGCTCTGTGGAGCTATCTCAAGACCAGGAACGTCCTTCTTGTCTCCTGCTCACAAGCAGCAGGTTGTACAATCAGTACCACTTATCGATTCCCACTTTCCTATCAGAGTATTTTATTGCCCCAACCAATGTGTAAACTTGCTCTTGGAAAGTGAGCCAAAGGGATGGATGCCACATCCAAGCATCAGCCTGGGAGCCACCATGTGCTCCTATGATGGCTTTTGTCCCTCCTGTCACCAGAACGGCATGCCCTTCACCCCAGATCCCCGCATACAGATGCTGTGTGGAGAACCACACTGGACCTCCATCATATGCACAGCCACGATTTCGTGCAAATAACAAAATAATGTTTGTAATTCCAAATACCTGAGATTTTAGGTCAGTTCTTATCATAACAGTAACTTAGTGACAATGAAATGAACAAAGACATCGCACCAGTTATGAGGTGCCACCAGAACAAAAAACTAAAATATTTGTAACAGGTCCATCCAAGAGTCAGTTAGAAAGCTGTTATTGATACCGAGAAAACTGACTGGCCCGTGTTTTTGTTGATAAAACACTTGCTAAAACTGTTGTGTGTAATAACTTGGAATAAGCTTATGAGCTTAGGCAATCAGATTGGGAACATGAACGTTACTGCCAGGACGTGGCTGTTACTGGTTACTCTAGAAAAGGTACTGTAAGAAAGAGACAGTTTCAGAAAACAATCTATGGATTTGACAGCAAATTTGCAAGCTGGGATCATTTATCTTCTCCAAACAATGAAAGGTGAAATTGGAAACAAAGATCAAAACTCAGTGTTAGAGTAAAGACCAGATCACACTCTGTTACAACCTCTGAACTGATTAAAGGGACATTCAGTGAACAGCTTTAGTTGTACAAAATGTCTCAGGGAACAACAACAACAAAACAATACTAAGAGTTGGACTCTTTCTTGGAAGCCTAACTGCCTTGAGTTATATCAACTTACCTCAGACTACTTTAAGGTACAGGTGGAGCACAACTTGGAAAGGTTTGTGTCTGTGACTATTGGCACATTAGAATCACACAAAATAAAAGCTAACTACGCTGCGAGAGTTGTACTGTCAAAAAGCCACCAGCCTATTAAAACTAGCCTGTGGATGTTTGAGACTTAGAATGATCATTGGGCCCCTAATGATTCTGTTAACCCCCAAAGAAGGAATATTCTTGAATGCCCTACTCCAATGTGGACAAGTAGGGTGATGGAGAACTATGGTCCACTGAGAGGGTAGAGCCAAGAATCACAGAGACTGGATCCCTGAACCAAGGGAGAACACACTGGGTCTAGTGGAAGAAAATTGTCTACCAGCTAGCTGGAGGTTGGGGGGAGACCTCAGGTCCATCAAGAAAGACTTTAAACTTCCTGCAATCTAAGCTGAGTGCATTCCAATCTCCTCCTTTCTGAAGGAGAGTATTTACTGAGATGACCTTGTGCCAATATTGTTGATTGTGTGTGGAGTAAAGAGCTTATCTTTTTATATATCTCTGGATAATGTAGAATTAATATCGTGTGGAGTGCTATTATGAGATCCAGGGCTTTGTCTGATAGTACCATTAGATGGGACTTTGGAGATTTCACTTATTGTAGGAAGTGAATTCTGCACACTTGAGGAAATGAAGTAATTTTTTTTTTATAACAAAGACTGGATTGTGGTAGATTCCACTGTTGTTCCCAATTGTTCCTCTTCCACTCTCTGCAAAAAAAAAAAAAAAAAATAGAATATACTCTACGTCCCATAGACACTGGGTTTGGCCATTGTACTGTGTTTGCATTGTGAGTTGAAGTGCTGAATGCTGCATCCAACCAGACACTTGAAGACCTATCTAAAGATGTAGGATTGCTTTCCTTTATGCTATACGAATGTGATATGTTTTCTTCCTGGATTCCAGAATATACACAAAGCTAAGTTGTATTTGACCACTGCTGATATATACATTAGCCAGAAACACATGTTTTGATTGTAATTCAGTGAAACTTTGGGAGTCTCTGATACTGTGGTCTAACTTAATGAAAGCTGACTAATGAAAGTGCCATAGACTTCATTTGTTCAGCTTTGTTATCAGGAACAAAATCTGAGAAAAGGGGGCCTCAGTACTTCCTTTTGTCATATAGCTCAAGTCTCAGACATCCTGGCATCTCTCTGTATTTTTTTTTTTTTTTAATCTCAAGGGGAAAAAATGGGTGGTGAGAGATCCCATGTGATTTACCCTATGAGAGGGGAGCCCTGTGCAGGGTGTCTGAGCTAGAGGGGCAAAAGGAAGGAATGAGGGTGTTGGAGCCTGGCAGGGGATGGGGTCTGAGCCAGGCGAGAAGGCACGGAGGGAGGAGGGCAGCCACCGTGGGAGATCAGTTACATACTGCAGATGCATTAAGTGTGTGTGTATTTTAAGGATAATGGAAACCAAGATCTTGGACAATAAACTTGCACATATTGCCCTGTGCTGGACACAGTCCTTGGACATTGTCCTCACCGGGTTAGGACTCCAGCACCCTGGGCTGGACCATCACAACTATCTTCAAAGCCTTCTTATGCCCAGACCCAAATACATGTCCACCTTCCCCTTCACAACCTTCCTCATCCTCTCCTATGCTTTGAGGAGAAAATTCAGGCACTCAGGACAACCCAGCTGTGCCCACAGTTAGGGTGTGTGTTCTATAAAGGACCCTGCCCCACTGCAGCCCCCCACACACTCTCCCAGAGACCTGCTACCAATTTCTTTCCTCAAGAATTAAAACAAATCACTTTTAACAAATATAATACTGGACACTAGGTTATGCAAGAGACTTACAATGAAACACCTTGATTTTTATGAGCTGACACTTGATAGCCTGTATCTCTCAGGAGTTCTGGGTTCAGAGATTTAAAATGAGGACTGTCAGAACTGCCATCATTAAAAAGACCACAAATGATAAATGCTGGAGAGGATGTAGAATAAAGGGAACCCTCCTACACTGTTGGTGGGAATGTAGTTTGGTGTAACATTATGGAAAACAGTATGGAGATTCCTCAAAAAACTAAAAATAGACTTACCATATGATCCAGCAATCCCACTCCTGGGTATATACCCAGAGGGAACCTTAATTCAAAAAAATACATAGTGTTCACAGCAGCACTATTTACAATAGCCAAGACATGGAAACAACCTAAATGCCCATCAATAGATGACTGGATAAAGAAGTTGTGGTATATTTGTACAATGGGATAATACTTGGCCATAAAAAAGAATAAAATAATGCCATTTGTAGCAACATGGAAGGGCCTGAAGATTGTCATTCTAAGTGAAGTAAGCCAGAAAGAGAAAGAAAAATATCATATGATATCACTTACATGTGGACTCTAAAACAAGACAAATGAACTTATTTACAAAACAGAAACAGACTCACAGATATAGAAAACAAATTTATGGTTACCAGTGGGGGAAGTGGGTAGGAAGGGATAAATTGGGAGTTTAAGATTTGCAGATACTAACTAATCTATATAAAATAGATAAATAACAAGTTTATACTGTGTAGCACAGGGAACTCTATTCAATATCTTATAGTAACCCATGGTGAAAAAGAACATGAAAATGAATATATGCATGTTCATGTGTGATTGAAGCATTATGCTGTACACCAGAAATTGACACAAATATATAAATATGTAAAATGTGGACTTTGTGCAGAAGAATTCCAAACAATTTATAGAGATGCTCCACTCTCATGGAGAGGAAGCAAAATTCTCCACCCCCGTACATGGGCTGCGCGAAGTGACTTCCTTCCAAAGATGACAGCTCTTAACTTAGAGTGGGGCCACCTAGGCCAGCACCTAGGTGGTCAAGGGCAACACCGAAGTGCTCAACCACACTGAATGTGTTTGCCTTTGATAGGATGTGCTAGAGACGGCACCTCACCTCTGTGGTCCTCGTCCCCAAGCCCATAAGCCCAACTCAGCCAGGAGGAAAACAGCAGCTAAATTTCAGCAGAGGGCCATGCTGCAAAGTACCTGGTCAGTATTACTCAAAACTCTCAAGGTCACCACAAATTGAGAAAGTATCGCAGCCAAGAGGAGCCCAAGGGACATGATGACTAACTACTGTTTAGTGTCCTGGAACAGAAAGAGAACATTAGATAAAACTAAGCTAATGTCTTCAAGATGATGTCTCACATGTACTGGCTTCTTGGTAAAATTAATTTACCTTTTCATTATTATTTACTGAGTGAGTCAGCATTTCATTTGTATGGATTTTATCCAGCAACGAGGAGGGAACAACACAAAAAAACTAATTAAAAAAGATAAAGCTGCTGTATGACTGAAAAATAATAATAAGGAAGGTAGCATCCATAAGCTTTAGTCATTAGTAATGGTTCAATATTGGTCCATTAGCTGTGACTAAGGTACCGCACTAATTGAAGGTATGAGTAATACGGACAAGAGGCTGTGTTGTGTGTGGGGACTCTCAGTACTCGCTCTTCAACTCTTCTAATAGTCCCTTCCCATCCTTTCCCCACCAATGAGTCACAGAAGGCACAACACAGGAAGGAGCAGTGCTCCTGGAAAACTCTGCAACACAGAAAAGCACCTCTTTTTCACCTCACTCCACTGCAAGATGGCAAAGGCAGGAAGAAGACTCTACCAGGCACTAGAAAGAGTGGGCGAGCATCAGGAGGACTCCTCCCAGCCCAGGACAAAACCCACTTGCCTCCTACACATGCAAGTTGCCCATCAAAGGTTTTCCAAATCATAACTCCACATAGTTTTACCTGAAAAATAAGGCTTTTCTTAAAGGACACCAATTTCAAAGTGTCTCTGTCCTGGTTTGATGTACACAGCCTGTTGTCAGCACTTTATCCACATCCCTCTACCAGGTATGGAGTCTGGAACTTTGCAGGAGGAATAGTGAGTTGGACCAAGATTTGGTCCCAAAGCCCTGAAAGGTCCCTCTGTATCTAGCTATTGGTCCTCTCTAGCCAAGAATTATTCTGACATCCGACACTATAGGTTTGTTTGGAATGTTTTTGAGCTTCCAATGAATGGAATCATGCAGTATGTGGTCCTTTTCATTCAACATTTTGTCCATGAGATCAGTCCATGTTATTACAGGTACCTATGGTTTTATTTTAGTTTTTCTCATTGCTGTCCCATATTCCATTGCATGACTATGCATGATTTATTGCCCCATGATACTGTTGATGGATAGTGAGTTTCCAGCTTCTGGCTAATAGAAGTAAAGTTGCTATCAACATTGTTGAAAATATTTTTTGATGAACGTAAGCAATCATGTCCTTTGAGTATGTAGTCAGGATGGAATTTGCTGGGTTACAGGGTATGTGTATATTTAGTTTTACTAGATACTACCAAACATTTTCTCACAAGGGGCTGAATCACTTTTCACACCCACCAGCAGTATACGGGAGTTCAATTTCCTCTATAATTGGCATGGAGGACTTTGCTGCTTCATTTCTGTGCACTTGACAGACAAAGTTTCTTGAATTAGAAGCAGAAATGAGGCTTAAAGTAAACCCACATCTTCCCCTCCAGGAGCTCCACCAGCTTCCTCAGAGTGAGTATATCTGAAAGACCCAACTCAGCCCTGTTTGGGGAGGGTGGGGAGGAATGCAACTATTATGAAACACACCCAGAGCCTTCTCCACAGGGTAGCCACTCCCCAGGGGAAAGGACTTCACTAGGGCACAATTCTGAAACCTTATCCCAGCTTGTGGGGCAGGGAACCACTCTCCACTTCAGCCCCCACCAGCCTTTCTGTCTCACCTAAAGGAAAAACAAAACAGAACAGAAACTGCAGTCAACAGCAATACAAGGAAATACATTCAATTCAAGGGGTGCTCTAACCAGTGGAGGAAGTAGGGCATCAAGCCACAGGGCGGAGGGAAGCTTTACTACTATATGAAGGACAGAAACACTTTGTGAAGTCCACAGCCCTCAGACACAAGCAAACTAAAATATTGACTCAGAAGACTATCAAATGCCCTCCACCCTTCCAGGCCTTATGATCACACCAAGGCAGTCTCAATATAAAGAAGTGAAACTGAAACATCTGTGAGGTACAAATGTGTTCTAAACAGTGAGACATAGGGATTCCCAGAGCTAAAAGAGGAGACAGAAACAAGATCACTGAAGGAATTTTGAAGCCTCTGGTACATACAGCTACAACAAGCATTAAACAAAACCCAACTTCTGACCAGATTAACACAAATCCTCACACTAAAGTCCTCCAGGTCCTATTAGCTGATATAATATGTCTAGCTTTCAATGAAAATAAATCCCATGTCAAAAGGCAAGAAAAAACACAGAACTGCACAGACAACATTATCATCAGATCCAGACTCAGATATGACACAGATGTTGGAATTACCAGGCAAGGAATTTAAAGTATCTATGATTAATATATTAAGGGCTCTAATGGAAAAAGTAGACAACGTGCAAGAAGAAACAGGCAATGGAAGCAGAGAGATGGAAACTAAGGAAGGAATCAAAGGAGAATACCAGAGATGGCAAACACAGTAGAAGAAATGAAGAATGTCTCCGACAGGCTTTTGACATGGTGGAGGAAGGGATCGGCGACCTGGAGAGTAAGTCAATGGAAATCTTCTGACCAAAGTGCAAAGAGGGAAAAAAAAAAAAAAGGAATGGACAACAATAGCAACAAAAGAATAGAACATTCAAGAACTTCATGACAATATTAAAAGGAATAACCTACTTGTGACTGGAGTATCAGAATGATAACAAGAGGTAATAGAGAAAATAAATATTTGACATAAAAAAACTTACCTATAAAAGAACGAAGATAATAATTACAGTGGAAAACAACAAATATGGTTCCTTACAAACCTCTAACCAGGGCAGCTGGAAGGAACAAATAAACAGTATCAGAAATGAAAGGGAGAAAATCCTTCTGATCACATGGACATTAAAAGGATAATAAGGGCATGGCGTGAAGAATTCTATGCCCGTCGATTTCATAACTTAGGTGAAATGGATGAATTACTTGAAAGAGACAACTACCGAAACTCTGTCAGGAGAAACAGATAACCTGAGTAGTCCTATATCTATGTAAAATAAATTGACTTGATAATTAAAACCTTCCGGAAAAGAAGGCATCAGGACCAGATGAATTCTAACATTTAAGGAAGAAATAATACCACTTTATACAACATCTTCCCCAAAACAGAAGCAGTAGGAGCACTTCCCAGCACATGTTGTGAGACCAGCATTTCACTAATACTAAAACCACACAAATTATTGCAAGAAAATAAAACTAAAGGCCAATATCCTTCATGAACATAGATGCAAGTACCCTTAAAAATATGTTATCCAGGCCTGTGGGACAAGATGGAGCTCCTGCAGGTCCTGAAGCTCGGGCTGCAGCAGGTCAGCGGCCACAGCGGCCTCCGCGGCTACCTACAGATTTTATTCAGGGCAAATGATGTGAGGGTTGGTACATTAGTGGGGGAAGACAAATATGGAAACAAATACTATGAAGACAACAAGCAGTTTTTTGGCCGTCACTGATGGGTTATATATACCACTGAAATGAATGGCAAAAACACATTCTGGGATGTGGACGGAAGCATGGTGCCCACTGAATGGCATCGTTGGCTTCACTGCATGACTGATGATCCTCCGACAACAAAACCACCTACTGCTTGTAAATTCATTTGGACAAACCATAAATTCAACGTGACTGGCACACCACAACAATATGTACCTTATTCCACCACTAGAAAGAAGATTCAAGAGTGGGTCCCACCTTCAACACCTTACAAATAAAGACAATTAAAAACATTTTAAACATGTAAAATGTGAGGCTTGCCATGTAATTTTACTTTTACTGCTTACTATTAACGTCATTAAAATTGTTTGATTGAAAAAAAATGTTATCCAGTAATATACATGTAAAAGATTATATAGCACAGCCAGGGGAGATTAATTTCAGAAAGGCAAGATAGGTTCAAAATTTGTAAATCAATCTATGTAATTCATCATATTAACATTCAGTCTGTTTCAGAAAAATATAATCATATCAATAGACACATTAAAAGTATTTGACAAAATTCAATACCTATCATAATAAAAATTCTAAGAAATCTAGGAATAGAAAGGAATTCCTCTACTCTTAACAAAGCATATATATATATATATATATATATATATATATATATATATATATATATATATATATACACACACACATACACATAATATATATATGAAAATCTACATCTAAAATCTAAATCAAACTTCATCATGGTGAAAGACTGAATGGTTTCCTTTCATGACCAGGAAAAGGACAAGGATTTCCTCTCATCAGTCTTACTCAACATTGTTCTGGATGTCCTACCTATTGTAATAGGACAAAAATAAATATAAGGCATACAAATTGAAAAGAAATAAATAGAGAAGTCTTTATTCACAGATGACAAAAGGATATACAAATTATCAAACAATTTACAAAAATGCTTTCAGAACTAAGAAACAATCATAAAACAGTTGCAAGACACAACTGCTTTCCTATAAATCAAAAATTAACCATTGTTCCTTGAAATTTAAAAGAACACTATCTACAATGACACCAAAAAATGAAGTACTTAGGTATAAATCAGTATGGGATATCTATGTATAGGGTCATTAAAGAAATCAAGTAACAGTTAACTAAATGGAGAGGCATCCACCATTCACGGTTTGTAATATTCAGTGTTGCTAAAATGTCAGTTCTTCTGAACTTGATATATAGACTCAAAGAAATCCCAATCAAAATCCTGAGAAGCACACTGTTGGTGGGAATGCAGTTTGGTGCAGCCATTAAGGAAAATAGTATGGCAATTCCTTAAAAAACTAAAAATAGACATACCATATGACACAGTAATCCCACTCTTGGGCATATGTCTGGAGAGAACTCGAATTTGAAAAGATACACGCACCCCAGTGTTCAAAGCAGCACTATATACAATAGCCAAGACGTGGAAGCAACCTAAATGTCCATTGACAGATGACTAGATAAAGAAGTTGTGACATATATACAATGGAATAGTACTTGGTCATAAAAAAGAATAAACTAATGCCAGCAACATGGATGGACTAGGAGATTATCATTCTAAGTGAAGTAAGCCAGAAAGAGATAGAAAAATCCTATATGATATCATTTATATGTGGAATTTAAAAAGCACACAAATAAACTTATTTACAAAACAGAAACAGATTCACATAGAAAACAAAATTATGGTTACCAGTGAGGGAACAGGGTGGGAAGGTATAAATTGAGATTTTGACGTTTGCAGATACTAACTACTATATATAAAATAGATAAACAACAAGTTTATACTGTATAGCACAGGGAATTATATTTAATATCTTGTAGTAACCTATAATGAAAAAGAATATGAAAATGAATATATGTATGTATTTGTTTGACTGAAACATTATGGTGTACACCAGAAATTGACACACCCTTGTAAACTGACTATACTTCAATTAAAAAAAATCCCAGGAAGCCATTTTTTGTAGATATCAACCGAGTCTAAAATGCCTATGAAAACACATAGGACCACCTAGAAGAACCAACAGAAACCTTAAGAGGAAACACAAAGTTGAAGGATTCACAATAACAGATTTAAAACAATAATATAAAGCTACAGTAATCAAGACAGTATGGTACTGGTGAAAAAGAAAAAAAAATAGATGTAGATCAATGGAAGAGAATAGAGTTTAGAAAGAGAACCACACAAACGTAGTCAACTAATCTTTGACAAAGACACAATCACAATCCAATGGCCAAAAGATAGCTTTTCAATAAATAATGCTGGAATGATTGGATATCCATATGCTAAAAGATGAACCTAGGCACATGCCTTATAGTTTACACAAAAATTAATTCAAAATGGATCATATACCTATTGAAAAACTAAAAATTCCAGAATAATATCTAGAAGAACATCTATGTGAGTTTTTAAATACAATAGCAAAGGCATGCTTCATGAAATAAAAAATCGATAAATTTGACTTTATTATGATTAAAAACTGCTTTGTCAAAGACACAGTTAAGAGAATGACAAGTCAAGCCACATACTGGTAGAAAATATGCAAAACACATATGAGATAAAGTACTTATATCCAAAATATGTGACAAGAAGAAAGCAACCCAATTAAAAAGGCAAAGATTAAAAAGACACCTCATCAAAGAAGATATGCAGATGGAGAACAAGCACATGCAAAAAAGTCCTCAGCATCATTTCATCATTAGGAAAATGCAAATTAAGACATCAATGACATACAATCACATCTATTAGAAGGGTTAAATTCCAAACTGACAAAATCATTGTGGCTGAAGATTCAGAGCAAGAGAAACTCCCATTCATTGTTGGCAAGGAAGCAAAATGGCACAGACACCATGGAAGACAGTTTGGCATCTCACAAAGTGAGCCACAATATTACCATACAATCCAGCATCACTATACAATCAAAGCTAGCCAGCCACAGTATTTACATACCGTACAAAGCAGCCATAGTGTTACGATTCCTATATAGGTGTCCAGTTGATTTGAAAACTCACATTCACACAAATCCTGCCCATGCTGTTTACATATAACCTTTTCTCATAATCAGTAAAAATCAGAAGCAATTAAGATGCCCTTGGGTGAATGGATAAAGAAACTACGGTATATCCATATAATGGAATACTATTCAGCAATAAAAAGAAACTAGGTACCAAACTCTGAAAACATATGGAGAAACCTTAAAGGTATGTAGCCAAGAAAAGGAAGCTAGTCTGAAAAGGCTACATACTGTGTCATTTCATGTATATAACATTCTGAAAAAGGCAAAAATGTAGAGACAGTAAATAGATCAGTGGCGGGGGGGAGGGGGTTTGTTGAGGAAGGTGGAGGATTGACCAGATGAGACAGAGAGGGCTTTTTAGGGAAGTAAAGCCATTTGTATGATACTGTAATAGTGAACATAGGACGTTTTGCATTTGTCAAAACCCATAGAACTGTACAACACAATCTTCCCAGCACTTCAGTCAGAGCCAAAAGCAGCCAGTGCAGGGAACACCCCGACCCATGCCAACACTCAGATGCACACACTCTCTACCCCAAACCCTTCCACTGAGCTGCCATCACCTTTATCTATCTCTCTAGTAAAAAATTGCAGATTCTCCTTAAAGAGGCTCATTGTAAACATTCAGATGTCTACAGGCTGACAGAGCTTCCTGCAGATAAGAGGGTTAAACTGAGGAGGTGGACAGGAAGTGGCACATGGCTTTCTCCTCACCCCGTCAAGCCCTTCATTACGTTTTTGCGAAACATTACGCTCCGTGAACATTCCATATCATAATTCCAGGCGATGAGGGTATTTTCAAACGTATTTTATGTCTAAATATGAAATGGTCATGGCTAATTCCAAATCCCACTACACTGATTACGTGAGTTGGACAGCGCGCACAAGAGCTGCGCAATTCTGGTGAAGTGTTTACATCTGCAGAGATAAGTGAGAAATGGTTTATTAATAATCGTGACGCCACTAAGGGGGAGGGAGGTGAAGGAGGGCGAGCGGGGGAGATAATGGCATATGTACAGCCTCCTCCCCTCTTCCGCACAAACAGCTGCCCCCATACTGGGGCCCAGCGCCTGCTCAGGAGCAGACAACACCCTGCAATGCAGCGAGAGGCATCCGCAGGCTCCCGCAGGACCCCTCCCTGCACTGACACACAGCACCCCCTTCTCCGCCTCCGCTGCTGCAGATACAAGTGGGTCCTCAGGAGCTTTGTTCTCAGAAACAGACTTTTACTGACGGGCCTGAAATTAGCTTTTACTCAAGAGTCCCAATTTCAAACATTCAAGCTTTACAACACTGAAGAAGTTAGCACACGTTAAAAAAAAATTGTCCCTTCCAGCAGACGAATCACTTTTGTCATTAAAATGACAGAAAAGAAAACCCTGCACAGATATAACACTGGCCTGACCCAAATGACACCTCCTGTGGCCTCTCCTTGGATAAGCATGGAGAGTGTCTATCACATCCTGTACCAGCCCTGAGCGAGGCATACTTCTAGGCACCAGCTAGGCTAAGTGAGGGAAAGGTTTTCACTGAGCACAATTTACATTCCTGATATTAGGGCCTTCTAAAGCTATGTTTTTTTTCCTCTCATATATATATATATATATTTTTTTTTTTCTTTTGAGTTGTTTTTGAAATCACCCTTGGCTCTATGAAGTTCTTAACTCACCTTTTGTCGAATTCCATCTGCCTTTTAATTCCACATCTTAAACCATAGATGATCAGGACTTCTCCATTCATCCACACCTGAATCGAAGACCCCTAATATTCCATCCCAAATGTCCACACTCAGTTGCATTTGGATGGGGAGCAGATGGGCAGACAGGCAATTTATCTGTAGCCACTGAAGGCTGTCTTCATAGTAATAGAACAGAAAATGGCTGATGGACGGCTGTCAGCCCAAAGGAAGGAACAGCGAGGGAGAAAGGTGGGCAGAGTACTAGCCCTCTGCATCTCCCTACGATTGCCACCCTGGCTTCTGCTGTGACCCTAAAGGAGACAGGAGCACAATGAAGAACTTGCCAGGCATCAAAGAAGAGAGTGCAAGGCCGGAAGCCCCCTCCTCTCAACGGGAGGGCTCAACGTTTGCCCCTCCCTCCCACGCCCGCCCCCTCCCAGCTGTCTGTCCACACGTTTGTTCGTTTGTTCTCGGAAACAAAGCTCACACAGACACAGACCCGCACACCAGCTTTCCTGAGACTAGCCCCAGTCTCAAACTTTGCCCAGAGCCTGGTCAGGTACTGGGGCTGTCACATGTGAAGCACCTCCCTGCCTATGAGTGGCGACAGAATGTTGAGTTTGGGAGACGTGGGATAATGAACCCAGCTGTCAGTGTTTCAGAAATCTTGGTGGAGTTACCTGAAGCTTTAATGATTTATTCATTCAGCCCTCCCCGAGACTCCTTTTCCCTTTACACTCCCGATTCACATTGTCCAGCCCCAGCTTTGAGTGATTCTCTGTCTGAAGCCAGGGGCACTCAAGGTTTTTGTTAACCTTTCATTCTGCACAGGAGCCAGAGATCCCTTTAGACCTCACTGGCCAATCAGCAAATTAAGGCAACTTAAGTGGAAGCAATTTA
Organism: Camelus ferus; assembly: GCF_009834535.1. Lineage (NCBI taxonomy): Eukaryota > Metazoa > Chordata > Mammalia > Artiodactyla > Camelidae > Camelus > Camelus ferus. Next base: position 24,468,642 of record NC_045722.1, on the reverse strand, counting down.
AGTAGGAATGGTGATGGAATATATAATAGATGATTAGCGCAAAGAATAGGCGGCAAGCGTTAGAATGGAGAAACCGCCCAGCCAGCATCTCCCTGCCCCAGCACCCCTCCCCCAGCAGTTTGTCTCTCCTTTGAAAGGAGAAAAGAACACAGGCACAAAGAGGACCCTTTGGAGTACAAAACCCAGTGTGGAGACCCTGATGCACAAAGAAGACTTTCCCTTTCTCTTTTCCCTTCACCGTGCCCCATGCCTGCCAGCAGCTGGTTCTCACATACAACCTCTCCACCCACACACACACACCCCGCCTGGACACCACATTCTTTCAAGTGCCTTCATTTCCAGCATTCTGCACTAGGGGGATTCACACAGGATGGCTTCTGAATCCCACAGAATCATTCTAGCTAGGACTGGAGTGTGACTTGGAGCTAGGTGGGAGACTGGTGGATGTTTCTGAGATGCAACCACCTTTTCCTGGATGGCAGCCTATCTGTTCTGATACCATTTCAGCCCCCTGAGCCATGAACTACACAGTCTTTCTGATTAAAAACCTCTTTTCCATTTCCAGTTTTACATGCAGTCTACCATGCCAACCCCACAGAGTCCCAAAACCCAGCTCAGTAGCCATAAGTATCTGAATATGCCAACCAGGGAACCCTAGCAGGTCAGTCATGGGAGTCAAGAATTATGCTGCTCTCTAGGGTCACACTACACAACTTGTCCATCAAAAACCCTAAACTCAGAGGGAAAGAGAGCTGGGTAGATGAGTAAGGGAGTATAAAATCAAGGCCATACCCCAATCTCTCTTTGTGCACCCCCACCCCAACTTCTGCAGGGTCCTAACAAGAGACAAAGGAGACAGAGTGCTCCTAGAAGGCTCTCCTGAGGGCAGGATGCACCCTCTTGGCTCCCTTCTCCTCCCCTAAACTCCCCCTAGCACTCTTACATTGGTGCCCTTGTCTGCAGAAACAGTGTCTACAAAATGTGCTATTACACCAGATTTTTCTCAGATGGCCCTGATCTCCAAAGTTTTTGCCTTGTCCTTGGCCCTGAGATTGACCATTAATTCTGCATCCTTTCCCTGGACCCGAGGAATAATGGATGCAGCCAGGAGACCAGTGCATGAGTTTCTGAGGGTAAGACAGTGCTACCTGTTTTCTCCCTTCAGTCTTCACAGTGCCTTCTTACACTGTCAAGCTCTTAACCCACTCCCTGTCAAACTCCTACAGCCTTTCCATTCTGTGTCAAACACGTACACATGCCCGCCCCACGCACACCCCCTACACACAGGCGACGAGAGCTTAATCTTTCCCTCTACACACTCATCAGGGATCTTGGTTGTCTGCTTCAAATCCCAAGGACCCGCAATTGCACATAGGAAGATTAGTGAGATGTCAGAATGAGGTAATTGTTTAGGAGTAAAGTTTAGGCTGATCTCTTCAGTAAGACATGGAAAAGAGGCTCATCAAATACAGGGAGTTCAGAGAAGGGGAGTGGCAGGCAGGCGGAGGAGGCAGGATCCATCAGTAGTCTTTGCGGATGCAACCCCAGACTCTGGGGAAAACAGCCCGAGGGAGACAAGTGTAGGGGAAAGGGATGTGGAGACTCCAGGAGTCCCACTTCATCACACAGAGGCAACAACCAGCCAGCTGCGTCTTGTTCAGGGTCTGCCAAGCCCACCAGAGGTTTAACACCACGCAGTTGCCTGTGGACAGACAAGCTGTTGGCAGAATGAGGTCATTAATGTGAAGCCATGCTTATGGTTGATTCCCGACCAATAAGTATATTTCCCCAAAATCTCAAACTCATATATTCCAGTCCCCTAGTCTCATGGTGCCTAGAGAATCCATGCAAGCAATCCATTGAGCTCTATGCAATTCCAATTATTTGACCTTTTATGTTTCACTTTATTTTCACTTCTTCCCAGCCTTACCTCCCCAACTCTGCTCACATCACTAGCCCATTATATCCATATACCACCTCATCCCAGCTCCCTGTTTAATTCCTATCCTACCTCTAGAACCAGACATGTCTGGAGAAAAAAGTATTTAACTGTGGTTTGGTTTTTTCAGTTTGCACAAATTTTTTTTTAAATTGTGTTAAAATATGCATAACATACAATTTACCATCATAACCCTTTTCAGTGGCATTAAGTACATTTACACTGTTGTACAATCATCCCCATCACCCATCTCCAGAACTCTTTTCATCCTGTACAACTGAGGCTCTGAACTCACTAACAACCTCCCAACGCCCCATCCTTCCAGAGAACATGACCAACCACCATTCTCCTTTGTGTCTCTATGATTTTGACTACTTTAAGTACCGCAGCGGAATCAGTATTGGTTGTTTTGTAACTGGCTTATTTCACTTAGCATAAAATCCTCTAAGTTCATCTATGTTGTTACATATATCAAGAATCCTCTTCTTTAAAAAGCTGAATGGTACTCCATGGTACATATGTACCACGTTTTGTTTACTATTCATTCCTCGATGCACACATGGGCTGCTTCCACAGCTTAGCTATTGTGAATCATGCTGCTGTGAACATGGGTGTACAACTATCTCTTCAAGATTCTGCTTTACAATTCTTTTGATCATATGCCCAGACGTGGAATTGCTGGATCATATGGTAATTCTATTTTTAATTTGTTGAAAAATCATCATGCCTCTCTCCACAGTGGCTGCACTGTTCATTTTATATTCCCATTGTTGTTGTGCAAAGTTTCCATTCCTCCACATCTTCATCAACAATTATTTTCTGTTCTTTTTTGTTTTTGTTTGTTTGTTTGTTTATAATAGCCATTCTAACGGGTGGGAAGTGGTATCTCATTGAAGACTTGATTTGCATTTTCCCAGTGATTAGTGAGGTTTAACTGTGGGTTTAGACTTCACTTATTATATTACTTTATTTTGTTATTTTATTATATGTGTTATTATATATTATATTATATTATATTATATTATATTATATTATATTATATTATACTACACTATGCTATATTATAATCACAGACTTCTCCAGGGGTCCAGGATAGAGTAAATTATTCTGGACATGTCCTCCCACCTTAAAAACTAGAAAGCTGATCAGAATATACAAAACAAAGTTTCTCAGACATTGAAAAACAGGCAGCATAGAATTACACACAGGAAACCATATAGGTGAACCCCACAATCATCTAGGATTTTTGCTTGGAGGTACATTCAGAACAGTAGTCCTAGGAGGGGAGGCTCACATGGCATTCTTAGCAGTGGAAAGGAAGATGAAAGTTCAGGAAGGCAGAGGGATCTGGAAGGTGTGGGAAGAGAACCAGAGAGGAGTGAGCGATGCAAAGACATAGATCCAGAAATCTGCCTCGTGGCCTCCACAGCACTGTTTCTGAATGCTAAGGCATGTTTGCACTAGGTGAGACAAGGTAAAGAGGAACAAGTAAACAACAGAGAACTGCAACCTGATCAGTTCCCAGGGTTCAGAGGGGGCTGAGATGCATCTGAGTTAAGACCAAGCAGAGAAAATAGTCTTTGTGGTACGTTAAATAAAAACATCAGAAAGAGCATACCTCAATTATAGTCATAAACGATCCACAGAATAAGAACTACTCCAGGTCTGCTGCAGCAGAGCTTAAGGAAGCCTCAGAAGGATCCTATTCATTCATACGTATTTTAATTGCCTTTTAAAATAACTTCAACCCTCCTTAAAAGAAGACTGAAAAAAAAAATCCATGTGATTGACAATGTAAAATCACAATGTACAATATCCAGAAGAACTCCAGATGGGCAAAGAAGCAGAAATATCAGACCCATGACCAGGAGAAAGTCAGTTAAAATAAACAGACTTAGAAAAGACGTGGGTGATGGAATTAGCAAACAACCAGTTAAAAACACATTTTGTACCTATAGACAAGGATTTAAAAGAAATGAACATAATAAGAACAAAACAGAAGATATTAAGAATTGAATTTGTAGAGTTGGAAGTTACAATAAATACAGTAAAAATTTCACAGGACAACCCACAGATTAAATACTGCAGAAAAATGAAAAGAGAAATGGAAAATACGATAATAAAAACTATCCAAACACAGGCATAGAGATTAAAAGAAAAATAAAAGAACAGAGATATATGGGACTATGGTTGAAAATGCAACATACAGAATGGGAGAAAACATTTGTAAACCATCTATCTGATGGAGGATTATTATCCAAACTAATTACAAAAGAGCAAAGATCTAAATAGGCAATTTTCCAAGACATATTCAAATGGCCAACGGGTACCTAAAAAGTGCCCAGCATCACTAACCATCAGGGAAATGCAAATTAAAACCACCATGAGATATCTTGTATTACAATATTAGATACAATCACAGTGCTAGATAGAGTATTATAATACAACATAAAGTTTTCTCCAGTCAGAAGTAATATTAATTCTAATAACAGGTTTATGTAAACGAGGCACAACCACTTCACATAAGGTCTGTGCAAACATTCCAATTTCCATTCAGATGTTTATCTTAATCCCATCAACAGTTGCTTTCCCCGTATCCTCCCCGATCTAATTTTAGCCCTACTTAGCACTTCACCAACTGATTTAGGAATCACAGTGTCTTGGACTCCAATGTCAAGGAGTCCTGGACAGGTTTATTCTCTACCTCTTGGTCATTTTATCCACACTGTGTATATGGCCTTAGGTTCCAAGCTGGGGGTTGGGTCTTTCATTAGTCTTTGTCCTGATCTGCTGGGTTAGAGTCCTTGGATATTTGAAGACAGGTTTCTGATTGTCGTCTTTGCCTTCCAGCTTAAAAAATACCTATAAACTAGAGTCAACAGAATGGATTTGCTTAGAGCCCTTCATCACTGGGTCTAGTAGGGTAACCTGTGTGTTTGTGTAACCTTGATAGTCCTGTGATAGGACCTTTGTGTTGACCTCATTGATGTCTGCCTTTTTCATTCTATTCCTTAACAACCATTCAAAGTCTTCCACCCTGCTGGGACAAGTCCCCTTGACTATTCCCTCTTGTCTTTCTCTATTCCCTTGTGGCTCACTCTAATTATCTTAGCATCTGTAGACTCAAAAGAGGAAGCTGAGATGACACATTTGACACAGCATCTCAGACTATTGCTTGATGTTTCAGCAGTAGGCTTACATGGAGTGCCCATGTGAAAGAAGCCTCCTTCACTGTGAAATCTACCATGATGTGAGTAAGGGGCTTATTCAATCAATGAACATGCCCACCGTGACAGCCAACCCAGTTTGGCTGACATATACTTCATACTAGCTGCTTAATCTGGGAAATTCTGCTTAGCATTTAGAGGAGAGAAAGGAAAGAAATTCCCCTTCGCAGAGTAAACAAGCCTCACAGTGGCTTATATCAGTCTGCTCGACTAGCTGTCCCTGCAGTATTAGCCTGTTGTGAGTTCGCATTATGTGTGGCCATCTGTGATTGATCAGTAGTTACCTGGGCTCTGCATCAGCCCCAACCTGCCCTGCCATAGCACAGCAGCAAACACCAAGGGCACTGCTCCTGAGTTACACTGCCCACCTAGTAATTTATTCATTGTAAAAAGACTACTCTTTAGGAAACTGATGATACTGATTCACAGAGGAGACAACTGCTTCACACTGCCTTCATTTTGGTAGCTTCTTAGTTTGACACCTCCACTGCCACCAGGATGACTTTCTTGGTGATGAGAGATCATGCAAATGTCATCTGTTGTTCTAGAATAATCTTCCCTTTGTTGGCAACCCTGAGGCTAGTGGCTATAGCGAGAACTGGCCAAAATTCAAGCTTAGTGAAGATGCAGGTTCTGCTTCAACAATTTCCTCTACTTAATTTTAGCTGTTACAGATAAAAACAATCAAGGGATTATATATTTAGCTTTTTTTCTCACTGCTTTGCATTCCCTTAGCTATCCAATGAGTAGACTCTTAAGGAGTTGGATCTGTCATTTCTAAATCCCATTGGTAATATTTTCCTTCAGTAACTGATCCCAGTGCAGTTGCTACCTCTCACTATGGGTGACTTACTAGCCATCCCTGCACCTCAGGTTTGCCTTTCCCTGCTCTTTTGTCCATTCTTTTCCCAAATAATACTTCCACCATGTTTCAGTGACTCAGAGTCATCCATGTGAATGACTAACTAGCACCAACTTGAGAACTGGGTTCCCAAGACAACCCTCAGACTCAGTGATTCACTAGAAGGACCCACAGGACTCATAAAAGCTGCTATACACACAGTATAGTTTATCCCAGTGAAAGGAAACACTAAAATCAGAAAAATGGAAAAGGAGTATGGGGCAAAGTCCAAGAAGGAACCAGGTACAAGCATTCCATCATCCTTTCCCAGTGGAGTCACATGTATGTCCCTAATTATCCCAGCAACAATGTGTGATAACACGTGTGAAATGTTTTTAACCAGAAAAGCTCATCAGGACCTTGGTGTCCAGGATTTTTCTTGAGGGTCATAGCACCTGCATGACTGACCATGGCTACTCAAAGTCCAGCCCCACAAGGCAAAATAAGGTATTCATGATTAATCACATTGTTAGCATATATAATTATCTCATCAAACTGGTACTTTGAGATCAAAGGCCTCCATACAAAAACACCCTTACCAGGCAGAATATTCCAAGGGCTTAGAGAGATCATCTCCCAGGATCAGACCAAGGGCCAATCCTGAGACATGTCTGAACATGTCTGGCTGAACAACCCAGGCCTGCTGGGATAGTCCTTTCTTCCACACTGTCTAACTTCTTTTATGAATCCCTTGTTATCTTCATACAAAAACCAGAACTTGCAGAAATATGAAATCAAAGAAAATTAGAGATCCACTTTTCCGTAAACATAGAAGGAAAAATTTTAACAAAATATTAGTGAGTTGAATCCAGAGCTGCTAAAATATATAATGCATAAGGACCAAGTAAGATTTAATCCCTGGAATGTAAGCTTGATTGAACATACAAATCAACCAATGTAGTTTATCATATTATTATAAGAAATGAGAAAAATCATCAAATCATCTCAGTAGATGCAGAAAATTCATATGAGAAACCAAGTTATTTATGATAAAACTTGATAACAGTCTTACAGTAGGATACAATTTCCTAGATCTATTAAAAAACATCTATGAAAAACAAAAAACCTACAGACAGCATCATACTTAATATAGAAAAAAAAATTGAGTGCTTTCCACTTAAGATGAGGAATACAGCAAGGATGTCCTCTCTTACCCCTTTGGTCAACATTGTATCTGAGGTCCTAGTCACTGCAAGTGAGAAAGAATAAAAGAAATAAAATTCTCGCAGATTATAACATAAAAGATAAAACTGCCTTAACACTTAGATGAAATATTTGTATCTGTAGAGACTCTTCCTCTAAGGAGTCAACACAAACTACTAGAATTAGCAAGTGAGTTGAGAAAGGTTAGAGAACCAAAAAATACAAAAAATAAAATTTATACTGAAATACTATTATTGAAAAATTAGAAAGTATCATTTGAAATGATATCATTTAGAATGATATTAAAGTAGTTTTTCTTTTCCCAAAAATCGCAGTAACCCCAATGTTCATAGCAGCACTATTTACAACAGCCAAGACATGGAAACAGCCTAAGTGTCCATCAACAGATGACTGGATAAAGAAGATGTATATTTATACAATGGAATACTATTCAGCCATTAAAAATGACAACATAACACCATTTGCAGCAACATGGATGTCCCTGGAGAATGTCATTCTAAGTGAAGTAAGCCAGAAAGAAAAATACCATATGAGATCACTCATATGTGCAATAAAAAAATGAACATAAATATAAAACAGAAACAGACTCATAGACATAGATTACAAACTTGTGGTTGCCAAGGGGGAGGTGGGTGGGAAGGGACAGACTGGGAGTTCAAAATTTGTAGATACTGACAGTCATATGCAGAATAGATAAACAAGATTATACTGTATAGCACAGGGAAATATATACAAGATCTTGTGGTAGCTCACAGTGAAAAAAATGTGACAATGAATATATATATGTCCACATAGAACTGAAAAATCGTGCTCTACACTGGAATTTGACACAACATTGTAAAATGACAATAACTCAATTTAAAAATGTTAAAATTAATTAGATAAATTTAACAAGATACGTGCAGGAGCTCTACACTGAAACCTACAATCATCTAGGAAAAATAAAAGATAACTTAAAGAAGTCCATGGATCGGAAGACTCAGTTTTGCCAAGATGTCATGTCAGTTCTCTGAAACACATTTATCATTTCAATGTAATTCAAGATAAAATTCCAGATAAATCCCAGTAGTTTTTTTTTTTTGCTTTGTTTCTTTTTTTTTCTTTTGTAGAAATCACCAAGTTCTTTCTACAATTTACATGGAAGTACTAATTTATATGGAATAGCATTTTTGAAAAAGATACACTATAAAGCTATAGTGATTGAGAGATTTTGTTACTTGTCTAAGGATAGACACACAGATTAATGGATCAGAATAGTAAGTCCAGCAATAGACCCAGGTTTATGTGATCAATTTATTTTTGACAAAAGTGCGAAGGTAACTAAACAGGGTAAGGATCATCCTTTCAACAAGTGATCCTGCAAAAGCAGCAACAAATAAATCTCAACCTTTTGTTGTTGTTTCTCACACCATACACAAGTGACTGTAAATAAATCTTAGCCCTAAATGTAGGAAACTATAAAACTTGAAAAGTCAAAAAAAGTCAACAGGCTGGGAAAGACTACTACAAAACAGGACCTTACTCCCAATGTCCACCAGTAAATCAAACCCAGAAGGGGCCCCACAGCTTGAAGGCCATGTATGCCTAGAGCTTCCAGATTTCCCACACGGAGTGCTGCTGCTTCTCACATTGCATCAGCTTCAGCCCACTTTAACCCTAGATAAATAAAGTGCTCACAGATGGGCTTGGATACCAGATTTCTTGGGAGAACTTCAGTATTATATTGAATAGTGTACCCCTAAAAAGCTACGTCCAAGTCCTGACCCCCAAGTATCTATGAACATGAACTTACCTGAAGATAGTTTTGGAAGATGTACTGGAATTAAAGATCTTGGTATGAGATAATTCTGGATTTAGAGTGAGTGTGAAATCCAGTCTCAGGGACGTCTCATTTTATTGTGCTTCTGTTTATTGCCCTTCATGGATATTGCTTTTATTTTTCCAAAAAATAATAAATTAAAGATTTGTGGCAACTCTGGGCTGCGCAATTATATCAGCATCATTTTTTCCAACAACCATTTGCTCCCTTTGTGTTTTTATGTCACGTACTGGTAATTCTAACAAAATGTCAAACTTTCTCACTATTACTGTGTTTGCTATGGTGATCAGTGGTCAGCGATATTTGATGTTACTATTGTAGTCATTCTGAGGCACCACCGACCACACCCATATAAGGTGGAGAACTTAATCAGTTGTTGAAATGACAACAAAGGACTTAGAATTTCTATTACATAAGCTTGGCTGACAAAGCAGCAGAGGGTTTGAGACTACTGACTCCATTTTTTAAAATACACTTTATTCTTTTTGAGCAGTTTCCAGTTCACAACAGAATTGAGCAGAAAATACAGAGTTCACACATAGCCCTCCCCAGCCACACATATATACTTCCCTACCCTCACATCCCTCATCTGTGTGGCATATTTGGTACAATCAATGAACCAACATGCACACATTATTATCAACCAAAGTCCATAGTTTACATTAGGGTTCACTCTTGCTGTTGTACATTCTATGGTTTTGACAAATGCATAATGACATGTACCTACCACTATAGTATCATACATAGTGACTCCAATTTTGAAAGAAGTTTTACTGTAGGTAAAAGGTTATCAAAAATCACTACATGCTACAGAAATATGATTCATGATAATAAGAGTCAATATACACAGCAAACCATTATTGTCTCATTTTAAGAAATTGCCACAGGCACCCAAGCCTTCAGCAACCACCACCCTGACCAGTCAGCAGTCATCAACAACAAGAAAAGACTTTCCACCAGCAAAAAGGTTAAAGCTCACTGAAAGTGCAGATGATGGCTAGCATTTATTTGCAATAAAGTATTTTTAAATTAAGGCATGTGCATTATTTTTTAGACACAATATCATCACATGCTTAATAGACTACAGTATAGTGTAAACATAACTTTTATATGCACTGGGAACCAAAAAAAAGTGACTTGTTTTATTGTGATGTTTGCTTTATTGCAGTGGTTTGGAACCAAACCTGCAATATATATGAGGTCTGCCTGTTTCAGTCTACTTATATGAGAAAGTCAATGAGATTTAAGACACAGAAAAACACAGAGAAGAAGGTGATGTGAAGATGGAGGCAGAGATTGGAGGGTGGTGGCCAGAACCTAGGAAAGCCAAAGATTTTGCTGGCAACAGCTAGGAGCTAGACTCTATCGCAGAGCCTCCAGGAGGAACCAACCCTGCTGACACCTTAATCTTGGACATTCTGTCCTCCAGAACTATGAGAGGATAAATTTCTGTTGTTTCTGGGATGTTTGTGGTAATTTGCTATGGCAACCCTAGGAAATTAACATGCTCATTATATCCACATGGATTTCCTGAAAATCCCTCATCTTGGAAAGAGTTTAGGGTCATCAAATTCCAAACTCCTTTTCATTCTATGTCTCAAGTCATGTCAAACAGGATAGTTGTTTAAGGACAAATGCAATTTTTCTTTTTCTCTGTTGTTCAGGAGTCTTTGCTAAGGCACCAAACTGAGGCACAGGAGCCTAAGGGACCCAAGTTATATTTCAGGGAATGCCTATTATTGACTTTCTCCCAGTGAATTGAGAGACATTATTTCCTAGCACCCCAATATGTCCACCCACCAGCCAGTGTGGGAGAGAAGTGCCCCTTCTGAGGGAGTGGTTGTCCACAGACAAAGGCTGTTCTAGACCATTGCCTCTCCACAAGAAAGACAAGTAAGTTGCCTTCTTTTCTGAAGAAATGCCCTAAGAAAGGCAGTAGTGAAGTAAGACTGCACTTACTAGAAGTGAATTTTGGCATTTCCCCCTGATTAGAGAGCTGGTATTCCACAGAACTTGTTAGCTGCACTATTTCCCTACTGATGTTCATATATCAAGGAATTTGTCCATTTCATATACGTTGTCAAATTTATTGTCCTAAAGCTTTTCAAAATGTCCCTGTCTTACCATTTTTATTGTTTGCAAGATGCTTGGTGACATACTCTCTTTTCATTTCTGAATTTGGTAATGTGTGTATCTTCTCCTTTCCATGGATGTGCTTAGATGTAAATTTATTAACTTTATAGAGCTTTCTAAATGATTCATAGTTAAAAATCTTCCCACTTAAAAAAAAAAAAGGAAATGCCCCACCAAGATAGCTTCATTGGTGAGTTCTGTAAAATTTATGCAAGACATTATATCAATCTTACCAAAATTCTCCTTAAAAATAAAAGAGGGAATTTTTTTCAACTTATTTTTTCATAGCAGGATTACAGGATAGAAAAATCAAATAACTACATTAAAAGAAAACCATAGACTAATTTACTCATGAGCCTAGAAACAAAAATTCTTAATAAAATATTATCATAGTAAATCCAGCAATATGTAAAGAATGTAGTAAGTCATGACTAGTGGGGCACTCCCCAATGGACATCTCCTTCCCAGTCTTCTTCCCAGTTGAAGTGCTCCAACCCTGCCTGCTACACACCACAGCCCAGAAACAGGTCTAGAAGCCTGTATTCCAACAACAGGGGCACTGAACAGGCCCCCATCATGGCTGTGACAACCATAGAATAATAAAAGGAGGCTCCACTCAACAACAACAACCAGGGCAGGCTCTGAACCCAATAACATCAACCACACCCCCAATCAAAGGGATAACAGCCAACACTCATGAAATGAAAATGGAGAGATTACAACCAACACCACAGAAATACAAAAAATCACAAAAGAACACTATGAACATCTAAATGGTAATAAATTGGACAACTTGTAAGAAGTGGATAAGTTTCTAAAAACATACAGTCCACCAAAACTGAGTCCAGAAGAAACAGATCATTTGAACAGACCAATCACTAGAAGTGAAATAGAATCAGCAGTGAAAAAAAAAAAAAACCTGCCTTCCAACAAAAGTCCAAGACTAGATGGCTTCACTGGGGAATTCTATCAAATATACAAAGAAGAGCTCATACAAATCCTTCTCAAACTCTTCCAAAGGGTGAAAAGGAGGGAGTGCGCCCAAACTCATTCTATTAAGCCACCATCACCCTGATACCAAAGCCAGAAAAAGACACCATCAAAAAGGAAAACTATAGGCCAATATCACTGATGGACATAGATGCAAAAATCCTCAACAAAATATTAGCAAACAGAATCCAGTAACAAATAAAAAAGATCAAACACCAGGATCAAGTTGGTAAGCTTTGACAAAGGAGGCAAGGACAAAAATAAACTCAAAATGGCTTAAAGACTTAAACATAAGACAAGACACTATAAACTGCTTAGAAGAAAATATAGGCAAAACATTACCCAATATAAATCTCAGCAATATTCTCATAGGGCAGTTTACCCAAGCAATAGTAAAAAAAAAGCAAAAATAAATAAATGAGACCTAATTAAACTTATAAGCTTTTGCACAGAAAAGGGAACTATAAGGTAAAATAAAAAGACAACCTACAGAATGGGAGAAAATATTTGCAAAAGATGAGACTGATAAGGGCATAATTTCCAGAACACATAAAGAGCTCATACAAGTTAATAAGAAAAAAAAAAAAAAACCCAATCAAAAAATGGGCAGAACCCTAAACAAGCAATTCTCCAGTGAAAACATACAAATAGCCAATAGGTACAAGAAAAAATCCTCAGTATCACTAATTATTAGAGATTTGCAAAACAAAACAACAAGGTAGCTCCTCATACCAGTCAGAATGGCCATCTTTCAAAAGTCCACAAAAAATAAATGCTGGAGAGGGTGTGGAGGAAAGGGAACTCTCCTGCACTGTTGGTGGGAATGTAGTTTGGTGCAGCCATTGTGGAAAACAGTATGGAGATTCCTCAAAAAACTAAAAATAGACTTACCATATGATCCAACAATCCCATTCCTGGGCATATATACAGAGGGAATTTTAATTCAAAAAGATACACATACCCCAATGCTCATAGCAGCAATATTTACGATAGTCAAGACCTGGAAACAACCTAAATGTCCATAGACAGATGACTGGATAAAGAAGTTGTGGTATATTTCTACAATGGAGTATTACTCAGCCATAAAAAATAATAAAATAATGCCATTTGCAGCAACACAGGTTGACATGGAGACTATCATTCTAAGTGAAGGAAGCCCAAAAGAGAAAGAAAAATACCATATGATATCACTTATATGTGGAATCTAAAAAAAAAAAAAGACAAGTGAATTTATTTACAAAACAGAAATAGACTCACAGACATAGAAAATAAACTTATGGTTACCAATGGAGGTTGTGAGTGGGAAGGGATAAATTAGGAGTTTAAAATTTGCAGATGTTAACTAATATATGTAAAATAGATAAACAACAAGTTTATACTGTACAGCACAGGGAACCATATTATCTTGTAGTAACTTATGGTGAAAGAGAATATGAAAATGAATATATGTATGTTCCTATACGACTGAAACAGAAATTGACACAACATTGTAAACTGACTATGTACTTCAATAAAAATTAAAAAAAATAAAAGTTAGGACAACAGCATTGCTCAAGCTGAAACAATAAGAAAACCCTTAGAAGAAAACATATGTATAAGTCTTCTTGACCTTAAATTAGGCTAAGTTACATGTACTCATAGGTCATATATATGACAGCAACAAGCAACAAGATAAATTTAACTTCACCAAAATTAAAAACTGTAATTCAAAGTACACTATCAAAAAGTGAAATGAGAACTCAAGGAATGGGAATAAATAGTTGCAAATAATACATCAAGTAAATGCCTATTATGCAAATACAAAGAATTTTTACAACTCAAAGAGTAAAAGACAACCCAGTTAAAAATGGTCAGAAGATTTGGGTAGACATTTCTCCAAAGGAAATATACAAAAGGCCAATAAGTGCCTGCAAGCATGCTCAACCTCATTAGCCATCAGGGAAATATGCATCAAAACCATAGCATGGGAATACAGGATGGTGCTGCCATTTTGGAAAACAATCTGATAGTACCTAAAACATTAGGTCTAAAGTCACCATATGCATTAGCAATTCCATTCCTATATATATTCCTGAAAGAATTCAAAACAGGCACTGAAACAAATACTTGTACACAAATGCTCACAGTACCTCTGTTTACAATAGCCGAAAGATGGAAACCACCCAATGTACAACTGGGGAACGTATAACAAAATGTGGTAATCATACACTTTCCAGTGGGAAAAAAGGGATAATTAAGTACTAATACATGCTACAACGTGAATAAATCTTGAAAAAATTGCGCAAAGTAAAAGAAGATAGATGCAAAAGGTCGCATATCGTATGATTCAATTTATATGAAATGACCAGAATAAGTCAATTTATTTGAAGTGACCAGAATAGGAAAATCTCTAGAGATAGAAAGTGTATCAGTGGTTGTCAGGGTTTTTAGTAGAGGAGAGAATAGGCAGTGACTGCCAATAGATATGTATTTCCTTTGATGGGTAATGAACATGTACTGAAATAAAATCCTTGTGTTGATTGCAAAGCCCTATATATCAAGTCAACCCTTGAACAACATGGGTTTGAATTGAGCAGGTACACTTAGACGCAGATTTTTTTTTCCAGTGGTCAATACAACACTACTACAGTTCTCATTTAGTTGAATCAGAAGATGTAAAGAGTTATCTATAAAGTTATACACAGATTTTTTTAAATGCACAGAGGGTTGTCACCTCTACTCTACCTGTTCGTTGTTTAAGGAGCAACTGTTTACTAAAAACTTCTGAATTGTGCACTTTAAAATGGTAAACTTTATGACATGTGAATGACATCTCAATAAACAAGAAGGATTGATATGGCAGAGGAATAGTCACATCAATTGATGGAACAGAATATAGAGCTTAGAAACACTCCTCCTCATAAGTATGGTCCCGTGGCTTCTGACAAAGGAGCAAAAGCAATTCAATGAAGAAATGAAAGTCTTTTCAACAAAAAGTCTGGAGAAATTGAACATTCATAGACAAAACAATGAACCCTGATCTAAATCTCACATCTTATTCAAAAATTACCTGAAAATGGATCACTGACTTAAATATAAAATGTAAAGAAACTGTTAGGAGCACAAAAAGACAAGCTACAAACTGGGCAAAAAATATTTTTCAACCATGTATTGGATAAAGGACTCCTATATAGAATGTATAAATAATTCTCAAAATTCAATTGTTGAAAAAATAAGTATGGACAAGAGACACAATAAGACATTTTGATGAAGAGGATATACAGAGAGCAAATAAGCACATGAAAAGATGGTCAACATCATTAGCCATTAGGAAGATGCAAGTTAAAATCACAAGGAGACATTATTATACAACAATCAGAAATGTTGAAAAAAATGACAACACTCTATGCTGGCTAGTATGCAGAGAAACTGGATTATTCAGATTGCTGGTGGAAATTCAAGATGGTACAGCCACTCTGGAAAACAGGTAGTTTCTTTAAATTCTAAACATACAAATAACACATTACCCAGTAGTTGCAGTCTTGGGCATTTATCCCAGGGAAATGAAAATTTTATGTTTACATAAAACCTATTTATGAATATTTATAACATGTTTATCCATAATAAAACAAAAGCAGGAAACAACCCAGATGCCCTTCAATTAGTGCCTGATTTAAGCAAACGGTGGCACATCCATTTCATGGAATACTACAGAGCGATAAAAAGGAGTGAACTATTGATACACACGGCAACCTGGATGAATCGCGAGAGGATTATGAGTGAAAAAAGTTAAACTCAAAAGGTTAAGAATCCTATGAGTCTCTTTATTTAAAATTCTTGAAATGATAGAATTATAAAAATGGAGAACAGATTAGTAGAGATTACTAATTAGTAGAGGTTACTAACAGTTACTAGAGGTTAAGGATGAGGGCGGGCAGGTCGAGAAGTGGAGTCTATTAAAGGGCAATATGTGAGATCCTGTGGTGATGGAAATGTTCAGTATCTTGACTATGTCAGCGTGAACACCCTGGTTGTGTGATTGTTGTATAATTGAGTAAAAGGGTATCATTAGGAGAAAGTTTGGTAAAACGTTGTTTCTTATAACTAAATATACAATTACCTCTACAACTTTAATTTAAAAATCATTTGTATTTCTATACACAGGTTATGAAAAATTGGAAAATAAGAAATTTTAAAACATACCATTTAAAATAGCATCCCCAAATATGACAACCTTAGGGATAAATTTAATAAAGCATAGGCAAGACCACACACTGACAATTCAAACTCTCTCTGGTCCAGAGGTAGCTTTTTGTCAGCCTATCCTTCTAGATATCAGAGGAACAAAGCTGAGCTAATAATTCTTTTTTTTTTTAATTTAAGTATAGTCAGTTACAATGTGTCAATTTCTGGTGCACTGCTCAATGTCCCAGTCATGTATATATGTGTGTGTGTGTGTATGTGTGTGTGTGTGAAAAATATATATATATATAATATTATATTTATAATATTCATTTTCATATTCTTTTTCATTAAAGGTTATTACAAGGTATTGAATGTAGTTCCCTGTGCTATACAGAACAAATTTGTTTTTTTATCTATTTTCATATATTGTGGTTAACACTAGCAAATCTCAAACTCCCAAATTTATCCCTTCCCACCCCCTTTCCCGGTAATCATAATATTGTTTACTATGTCTGCAAGTCTGCTTCTTTTGTAGATGAGTTCATTAATGTCTTTTCTTTCCTGTTTTACATTCCACATGAGTGATATCATATGATATTTTTCTTTCTCTTTCTGGCTCACCAGAACTAATAATTCTGAGATCAGGATGATGCTTCTGTAGGACCAGTCTTTATGAAGCTTGTTCCTTCTACTTATTCCCATTCAGATATCTCTAGGCTCCTTTTCAAATGAAATTGCATTTTTCTTTCACTAGCATTCCACTCCAAGGTCCTTGGAGCACAGTCTAAGGCATAAAACCCTGCCTTTATTTGGAAATACCATCCCCGTTGGCATTCATCTTTTAAAATCACCACACTCGAAAGCGTGATGTCCTGTCCTTTCATTCAATGTAAAGTGTGTCCTTCTCTGAGCCATGCATGATAGGAAAACAAAAATAAATAAAACATCTTCTCTATCCTCTAGATGGTCACGTTCTTAGGGATGAGCTAATTCATTGAAGAGGACCAAAAATCCCAACAAACTTATGTAGAACTTAGAAAAGAAAAAAAAGTAAGAAAGACCTAGAGCTGGCGATTATTGCACCTTGGGATCTGTGCTCAGCTTTACTTGCCTCATTTTTCAAGGAATCTCAGAGCAATGTGACTAGTTCAGTGATATGATTTCACTTGTCACAGGAAGATACAGGATTCGGTCTCTCAGGGCACCTCACTGTGCAGAAATTGTAAATTCAGTACAAAGGAAGCATATCTGACCCAGAGACCATGATCCTACCGTTAATCTTTTTCATTCATTTTGTTGTTGCTGTTTGCTTCATAATGGAGCCAAAAGATGTTGGGGAAGAACCTCCGCCATTTTCTGTAGTGACTCCACAATTCCACATTCCCATCAAGAGTGTGTAGAGATTCTAATTTTTCTGTATCCTCACCAACACTTGTATTTTCTTCTTTGCTAATAACTATCCTAACAGATGTGAGGTGATATCCATTTGTGGTTTTGATCTACATTTCCATGATGATTAATGAGGTTGAACACATTTTTTTTATAACTGGTGGTCTTCTTTGTCTTCTATGTTTGTTTTTTTTTTTTTGAGAAATGTCTATTGATGTTCTTTACTTAGGCATTTCTAAATTTAATTTAAAATTTTATTTTTTGCTACTGAGTTGTAGGAAATTCTTCTAAATTTTGGGCATTGCCCCCTCCTAAGAGATAGATGGTTTGCAAATAGTTTTTTTTCACTCTGCTGATCCTTTCCTTTGTTGTGCAGAAGCTTTTTAGTTTGATGTAATCCCACCTGTCTATTTTTGGATTTATTTCATGTGTATTAGGTGTCAAACCCAAGAAATAATTATCAAGACTAATGTCAAGATTTTCTCCTATGTATTTTTAAGGAGTTTTACAGCTTAAGATCTTAACATTTGGTCTTTAATCCATTTTGAGTTGATTTATGTGTACAGTGTGAGATGGGGTCCAATTTCATTCTTTTGCATTTGGATATCCAGTTTTCTTAACATCATTTGTTGACGGAGGTATCATTTCCCCATTGTGTATTCTTGGTACCCATATTGAAAATCAGCCAACTATTAATATGCAGTGTTTTCTGGTCTCTCCATTCTGCTCTACTGGTTTATCAGTCTGTCTTTATACTAGTACCATGCCATTTTAATGACTATAGCTTTGTAATAAACTTTAAAACAGGGAAGTGTGATATCTCTATCTTGGAGATTTTCTCAAAATTGTTTTGGCTATTCTGTGTCTTTTGTGGCACTGTATGAATTTAAGGGTTTTTGTTTGTTTGTTTGTTTCTGTGAAAAATGTCCTTGGGGTTTCAATAGAGATTGTATTAAATTTGTTATATGGAATTCGGTATTATGTCTTTCAGTATTATGTACATTTTAACAATATTAATTCTTCCAATCCATGAATGTAGGATGTCTTTCCATTTATTTACTTTTTTCTTTAATTCAGTTCATCAGTGTCCTATAATTTTCTGGTTTGAGATTATTCCTAAGTACTTTACTCTTTTTGATGGTACTGTAAGTGGCATTGCTTTCTTACTTTCCTTTACAGATGGTTCACTGTTAGTATATAAAACTACTATACAACTGAACAATCCCACTTCTGGATTTTTTTATCCAAAAAAATTGAAATCAGGATCTAGAAGAGATATCTGCACTCCCATGTTTATTGCAGCATTATTCACAATAGCCAAGACATGGAAACAACCCAAATGTCCATTGACAAATGAATGGATAAAGAAAATGTGGTGTACATGTGCAATGGAATATTGCCCTACAAAAGGAAATCCTGCTATTTGTGCCAACATGGATGAAGCTAAAATACCTGATTCCGTATGGAATAAGCTAGTCACAGAAGGACAAATATTACATGGTTCCACTTACATGAATTTTCTAAAATAGTAAAGGTCATGGAAGCAGAGAACAGAATGGTGGTTGCCAGAGGCTGAAGGGACTATGAAATGGGGAAGTTGTTCAATGAGTATAAAATTTCAGTTATGTAAGATGAATAAGTATGTATCATTAACAATACAGCATTATACACTTTAAAGTATGTTAAGAGAACAGATCTTATGGTAAGTAATCTTAACCATAGGCAGGCACACACCCACATACACAAACCACAAAGAACACGTGGAAATTTTTGAAGATGATAGATGTTTAATATCTTGATTGTGCTGATGTTATAAATGGTGTATGCATATGTCCAAAATCATCAAGATGGATATATTCAATGTGTGCATTTTATATCAATCATATCTCAATAAAGCCTTAAAAAGATGATAAGGAGGCTTTAACAAGGAAAAGAATACAAGAATCAGAGAATACTAAATTGCATGGAGGTCTCTATGGGGAAAAAAGAAAGGACTATCTCTACCACTACCAAAAATAACAAAGCGATGAAAACAAAAAGAAACATTGTAAGAAGTATTGCAGAGACATCCTTCCTTTTCCCATCAATCAAGTGTTCCTAGTGCCTATAACAATAAATAAGTAACGCATAATCAAATTATGTGAATAATTATGCCCCAAATGACATACACACATGCGTGCACATGCACACGCACACAGTGAAACGTGGCTAAATTGAACCTTGTTAATCATTAAACTAAAGCGAAGTTTTCCATTTGTAAGCTTTAAATTAAGAAACATTTTCACTCTTTACATGCAAAATTAGTTTAAATGATAATTTGTGATTCTTCTGTCTTTTAGCAAAGTGATGCAATAATAAGCAACATGGGTCAGTGGAGACTGAGCCATTACATTCGGAAAGCAGCTGCCATATAATCGAATACCATACAAATATTTTGATTATCTTCCCCACTGACGCTACCCCATAGAATTTATCATGAAATCAGTCAAAAGTGAGGATACCACCAATGCATACCCAGATCTTCAATGTAACATCTTTTAAAACAACACAGAAGACTTGAAAGCAACCTACATTTCTAACAACAAGGTAAAATAATTAGTTGAATAACGTTCTTTTTTACCCCATGGATCCACATGTTGTCTAGAAAAACATAGTTGGGGGGCTCTCTCGCCATTGGGAAAGGGCTTGTTAAATTACTGCTAGGTGAAAATCAGAATATAAATTATATAGAGTTATTATTTCAACTACTCAAGAAACATTTATTCATATGCAAAGGAGGACTAACCAGGCACACAAACGATATTATAACATGTATTATGAGTGTGGCTTTGAAATTTACTTGATGGGGAAGAGAGAATAATGGGAGGGATTGGGAAGAGAGGAAAGAAAATAAGTCTTTAGGCAATGAGTAGAGGAGAAACTGTTGCCAGGGAGACCGGTTACTAGGCTCTTGAAATAGCTGAAATGAGAGTTGATGAAATTCTAAACCAAGGCAAAGGCTGCGGGGATAAATGGAAAGGAAATATTGAGGTTACTATTTGTTTTTAAAGAAAAATCATATCAGAAAGGAGGAAGGATTCTTTCTCTTCAGAAAATAAATGCTCCATGGGCCTTATGACTATTAGAATATATTGAAATTATAGTATTAGATATTGTTTGTTAATTGCTTAATTAATGCCAGGCAATTACCTCTTGTCATTTTTAAAGCAGTCTATGAGGTTGTTTCTATCACTATCCTCATTTTAAAGAGGAGATAACTAAGGTGGAGATGGTTACACGCCTTGTCCAACATCTCATGTCCAGTGAGTGGGAGACCTAGAATCCTACCAAATATTAGACCCTAACTTCGACCTTGTCTAGTGCCTGAACAAGGGTAACACAATATACAGACCTGCACCAAGCCTGAAAGTCACCCTCTCTCTCTGAGTCTTCCTTCCATCCTTCCTTCCTTCCTTCCTTCCTTCCTTCCTTCCGTCCTTCCTATTTCTTTCTTTCTCTTTTCTTTTTTCTTTCCTTTCTTTCTCTCTCTTTCTCTCTTTCTTTCTCTCTCTCTCTTTCTTTCTTTCTTTCTTTCTTTCTTTCTTTCTTTCTTTCTTTCTTATCTCTCTCTTTCCTTCTTCTCTCTCTCTTCCTATCTTTCTCTCTTTCCTTCCTTCCTTTCCTTTCTTCCTTTCTCCTTTCCTTTCTTTCTTCTTTTTTTTTTTTTTTTTTTTTTGTAATATATTTCTAGAATCCTGGACCTCCCTCATGCTTGTTATTCTGGAGATTGGGGCTGCAGAATTTGCTTCTCTGTGGAAGGTGAGCAGTTAACAGGCACACAAGGACAAAGACTTGTGAGTTGCCTCTCAATTAAAGTAAAAAAGAGAAGGGAGGCTAGGTTTTCACCCTTGATTGAGAGGGTGAGCAGAGTTGAGAAGTAGAGGGAGGCAGTGGTGGATCTAAAGGAATATACAAAGGTGGAGCCAAGTCCCTCTTCTTCGGGAAGAAGCACTAGTCCCTGGGCTACTTTGCAAGCTATATCTGGGTAGACTGGCAGGAGGAGGGAGAACAAACCAGAGGAATGTGCTCCAAGGCAGATAAAACAAGAACACAGGAAGTAGGAGCTTCACTGCAGTAAGGAATGTGTGATGGGCACTCAGTGAAAAGAGACAGAAAGAGGCAACATAGTCCACTAGGTAGACACTGCAAAGATGATTGCATGAGAATTCTCCAAAATCCAAAGTGGCTGGCTTAGAGCCTAGGGGTTATAAGAATGGTTTCCTTTTCTATATTATGCAGAGTTAATAATAAATTATATACTATTTGTATAAAAATGAATTAAAACCCAATGAACCGATTTGCTCCATTTTGTGGGATTTCCCTGGGACCCATTCAGTAATACTGCCTTTGTCCCCACAGGCACCCAGCACCTCACCTTTTTCCTTGAACTGATCATCTTTTCACTGCTTCCTCTGCAGATGTTTGTTCTTTTAATCTTTTGAGTACATACCCTCTTAATGGCACTAACCAGGGTCCCTTCTGGTGACAATGACCCTTAAGGTTGGAATATTGTACAAAATGTCTTAGCTCTATATCCAAGCTGACAAGGTTGCCTAGAAAAGGAAAACTTCTCTATGAAACATTAGAATGTATATGAAGCAGTAGAATAAATCACATTAGTCTGATGATTTAGAAATACTGTTCTACATAAGAAATAGTGATAAGATTAACAAGCCAAAAAATAAAAATGAGAGACTATTGACTCCCTATGTGGTCACCAGGCAGTTACTATCTTGACCCTATCAATAGGTAAAAGAAAGAAATGACAAGAACACCCCCTTTTCAAAGTAATTTAGAGAGACAAAGATAATTCTGAAAGATATTATACATTATAAGATGGTCCAGCATCACTAGTTATAACATATATTTAAATTTAAAAAGTGAGTTATCAGTATTAATGTGTGTGGAGAAATAGACATTAATGGGCTCCTGAGGGGTGCTAAACTGTGAATATATATGTGAAGGTAACTCAGAAATATGGAACAAAATGTAATATATTATTATTTACACAGCAATTCCATTTCTGGAAATACGTAGATTAAGCATTCTAAAATACGGATGTATATGTGTGGCAATCAATACTAGCAAAACCTCAAAAACTCCTAAATGGCTATCCACAAGAAATGTTTTTAATATACTATGCCTAGTTAATATAATAGAATAGATTATTGAGCATTCCTTAAAGTGCATGAGACATTAACATGGAAATACACTCTCAATATGAAAACCTGTATAAGATATATAAATATATTATCCCACTATTTTTCCCAGTATACCCATATACAACATAATTGGAAAAATATATAAACTAAATTGTGGTTATATATATCTGTGTTTTCTTAATTGTGTACACCTTCAATTAATACCTTTTAAATGTTTAAGTATAATACAATATTTTACTTTGAATAAAGAAAAAACCTTTAAAATAGGCAAAGACAGTAACAAGTCACAGCATAAGTAAATAATAAATATAAGGAAAATGTTTGACCTTCCAAATGATTAAACAAATTCAAAATCTCAAAGTGGCATACCGTTTCCATACAATAAATACTCAAGGATTTAAAAAAAAATATGTACTGAAAAGTTGATGAGACAGTACACCTTTCACATCACTGGGACTCAAAGAGGCAAACCCTAGGAAGCACATTGAACATGCCATACCTTGTTTTCCTGAGAAATTTTACATTTAGGGACCAGTATGAATGAGATTAGACAATGTTTTACAAAGATGTTTATCATCGTGTTTGCTTACAATAAAAACTAAATTAAAAAATGAGTCAATAAAGAGTGCATTGTAAAATCATTTTAAATAATGTTTCTGTGGAATTTTTTGAGTCACTGAAGTCTAGTGATCTAGAGAGCCTCAGAATGTGGTATATTAAACATGGCACAAGAGTGGATAGAACCCACTGCAGGTGCACAGAATAGTCCAGATGAAAGGAATCAACTCTATTTTTGCTACTTTGGGTTTGCCAGGGGGCAAAGATTCTTTATTAACATACACAATTTACTTAAGAACCCCTTGCTCTATGAACCAGAAAGTTGGGTTAACCTCTGTGCCTTCCACTCACATAATCCTTAACTTAGCCATTAGTTCTACATGCAAAAGAAAACATTTCAGATAAATGAGAAGAAATAAATTTAATGGCATTTGGGAGCCTCAGGTCAGAAAGAGAAGGATCCAACTACTGCCTATTGATAGGAATTATTTCAGAACTAAAGAGTTTAAAGTAAAATTGTATATAACTGCCATTAACTCAAGAAAATACTGTATTCATATAAAAAGGCAAAGAAAAAAATCAAGCTCACTATTCCCAAAACAAAGTTACTGCTGAGGTCTTTACTCTTCAACTGGGTTCAGAGTGACATTAATCTCTAGGTGGCTAGTGGCAAGCTACACGAAGAAAATGTAATTTCCAGACTGTACTTGATTAATTCTGACCTAGTGTCCATAGAATGACTTCTACTAAGCAGAATCAAAGATAGAGTAGATTGTTGGAAAATCCAGTTTCTCTGAATAAGAACATTTGATAGGAGGGAGCATCACTGAAGACTGAATGGTACTATTCTTGACTGGCTTTTCGTTCTAAAACACACTGTGATCTGAAGCCCCTAGATTTGCATTCCAGCTGGAAAACAATACCCAAAATGAGAACAATAGGACAAAAACCAAGATGGCGGAGTGGCAGGACCACGAGCTTACCTCTCCTGGTGACTACAATGAAACCACAACTGACTGCCAAATAATTATCCAAAAAAAGACTGGAACCAGGAAAAAAAGATCTTCAAATGAAAACATAAAGAAGGAACCACAGCAGAGTGGTAGGAGGGGCTTGGTCGCAATATAATCAGGCCCCATACACCCCCAGGTGGGTGACCCACAAGCTGAGAAATAACTTGGATACAGAGGCCCTCCCATAAGGGTAAGAGTTCAGAGGCCCATGTCAGACACCCAGCCTGGGGTTCTGGCATTGGAAGGAGGAGGAGACCCCAGTACATCTGGTTTTGAAGACCAGCAGGGCTTAGCTCCAGGAGCCCAATGAGACTGAGGGAAACAGAGACTTCCTTCTCCTGGGAAGTGTACACAGAATTTCACATGCTCCAGGTCCAAGGACAGAGGCAGTGATTTCATAGGAACCTGGGCCAGACCTGCCTGCTGGTTTTGAAAGCTCTCCTGGGGATGTAGGGGACGGCTACAGCTCACCCAGGGGACATAAAAGCTGGTGGTGGACATTCTGGGAGTGTTCATCTACAAGAGCTTTCCTGGAGGCAGATATCTTGATTGGATCATTAGCACCAAGACCTAGCCCCACCCAAAAGCCTGTAGGAAAGCCTCAGGCCAAACAACATACTGGGTGGGAACACAGCCCTACCCATTAGCAAACATCCTTAGCCACAAATGCCTCTAGACATGGCCCTACCCAACAGAGGTTCAAGGTGAAGCTTCACCCAGCAGTGTGCAGGCACCAGCTCCTCCTGCCAGAAAACCTGCATAAGCTGCTAGTCTGGTCTCATCCACCAGGGGCAGATACCAGAAACAAGAAAACAACAATTCCAAGACCTATGGAAAGAATCCACAAACACAGTCCAGACTACACCGGGACCAGCTGGACCCTGGCCCTTGGGTGACAAGAGAGGAGTGTCCTGCTGGGATGCCTAGAATGGCTCCCACAGAGGGCCACCTCTCCAAGGTCAAGAGATGTAACATACCTACCTAAAAATACCAATAGAAAGGTAGACAATATGAGGTGGCAGAAGAATATCTTCTAGGTCAAGGCATAAGATAAAATCCCAGAATAAGAAATAAGTGATGAGGAGATAGATAATTTATCTGAGAAAGAGTTTAAAGTAATGATGGCGAGGTTGTTCAGAGAACTCAAGAGGAGTATAGATGCACAGAGTGAAGTTTTGAGCAGAGTTAGAAAATATAAAGAATACTCAAATAGAGTTGAAGAATAAAATCACTGAAATGAATAATACACTAGAAGGAACCAAGAATAGACTAAATGAGGCAAAAGAACAGATCAATGAGCTGGAAAACAGATTAGTGGAAATCACTACTGCAGAACAGAAAAAGAAAAAAGAATGAAAAGAAATGAGGATAGTTTAAGAGAACTCTGGTACAACACAAAATGCACTAGTATTCACATTATAGGGGTCCCAGAAAGAGAAGAGAGAAAGAAAGGATCTTTGAAAATTTTTGGAGAGATAATAACCCAAAACTTCCCCAACTTGGGAAAGGAAACAGTCACCAAGTTCAGGAAGCACAGAGAGTTCCACACAGGATCAATACCTGGGCACATAGTAATCAAATTTACAAAAATTAAGGAAAAGGAGAAAATACTAAAATTATCAAGAGAAAAGCAACAAATAGCATACAAGGGAACTTTCATAAGTTTATCAGCTGATTTTGTAGCAGAAAGTATACAGCCCAGAAGGGAGTGTCACAATATATTTGAAGTGATGAAAGGGAAAAATGTACAACCAAGAATGCTCTGTCCAGCAAGGCTCTTGTTCAGATTTGATGGAGAAATAAAAAACTTCACATATAAACAAAAGCTAAAAGAATTCAGCACCAACAAACCAGCTTTACAACAAATGTTAAAGGAACTTCTTTTGTCATCAAACCATAAGAAAAAGAACAGAAAGAAGAAAGGGGAAAAAACCTACAAAAGATTTCTTTGGCAGTTCGGGGTCTTTTATGATTCCATATAAATTTTGGAATTGTTTGTTCTGGTTCTGTGAAGAATACTGTGAATATTTTGACAAGGGTTGCATAGGATCTGTAGATTGCTTTGGGTAGTGTGGCCATTTTGATAATGTTGATTCTTTCAATCCAGGAGCACAAGATATCTTTCAGTTTCTTTCTATCATCTTCAACTTCCTTCATCAACGTTTTACAGTTTTCAGAGTATATGTAACTTCCTTGGTTAAATTTATTTCTAGATATTTTGTTGTTTTGGATGCAATGGAAATGTTTGTGCCAGTTATAAAATTCTGGTTTTTGAAGTGAAAATAAAAGTGAATGAAGGGCCACGAATGGCAAAATATCCTTCTTTCTTATGGGTGAGTTGTATTCCATTACATATATATGCTGCATCTTCTTTATCCATTCATCTATTGATGTGAACTTAAGATGCTTCCATATCTTGGCATTTATAAGTAATGTTACTGTTAATAACGGGGTGTATTTATCTTTTTGAATTAATTCTTATCTTGTGGTTGGCTTTATTTCTTTGTTAACTATGTAAGTTTAAAAAGCTAAAGGTCTAAACATTCTTAGAAACAATGAAGGGTACATATATGTAACTTAAAAATATGTGCACAGTATATTGTGTGTGTGTGTATATATATATATATATGTGTATATATATATATATATATATATTTACATGCAATATATTGTGCATGTGCAGTCAAATTGTAACAATTCTACCTAATAAAATTGAAAAAAAAAAAGCCAATAGGGCAGTTACCTTTTCTGAAGCCCTCAAGGATTTTTAAGAATTCAAAATGACAGTACAAGTTTATAAACATTGTTTCTTCATTTTGTTAAAAATAGAATAGAAGTAGAAAAAAAAACAGGTTTTTCTACTGAAATCTCAGCTTGGAAATTAGCTAGTAGTGATTTAATGCAGAAACAAAAAAGCAAACCTTTTATGTCTCAAGCAGCACATCCATGAGAGGAAACTACTCAAGACCAGGCAACATCATCTGAAAAGATTAGAAATTAACAAAAGAATATGAGCCTAACATAGACTGAGAATAGTGTTTCTTCCTGCAATTGTAATCCATGAAGCATTGAGAAGAGTAAGGTTTTCTTCAGCTGTGGAGAACAATTAGATCTAGACTGGACACTGAGCTGATCCACCCTAACAAATCTAAAAAATCTAAGTACAGACAGTCCCTAGCTTACAGCAGTTAGACTTACATGTTTTGACTTTACAATGGTGCAAAAGCAATATGCATTTGGTTGACATGGTACTTCAAATTTTGAATTTTGATCTTTCCCAGACTTGTGATATGTGGTATGATCCTCTCATGGTGCTGGACAGTGGGAGTGATCCCAGCTCTCAGCCAGCCACGCAATCACAAAAGTAAACAACTGATACACTCATCACCATTCTGCTCTTTCACTGTCAGTAAGTTACATGAGATATTCAACACTTTATTATAAAATTGGCTTTGTGTTAGATATTTTTGCCCAATTGTCAGCTAATTTAAGTGTTCTGAGAACTTTGAAGGTAGACTAGGTCAGCTGTGATGTTTGGTACTTAGGGTGTATTAAGTGTATTTTCAATATATGATATTTTCAACTTATAATGAGTTTATCACAACCCCAACCTAAGTTGAGGATAATCTATGACTGAAATGAACCCCAGAATATCTGAATCAAAAATATAGACTTTGTGAAGAGGCAGAGCCAAGATGGCAGAGTAGAGAGACTCACAGCTCACCCTCTCCCACAAATACACCAAGAGTTACACCTACAAACCCACTGAACCACACAGAACACCTACTGAACTCTGGCAGAGTGTCTCTTATTTTGAAATACAGGAGGATTCTCACAATAGCTGGTAAGGAAAAAAAAAGAAGGAAAAAGAAAAAAATCAGTGCAGGACAAGTCTTGCAGGGAGGGAGTGGCATTGGAAGAAAGGCACCACTATGCTGGGTCTCCCACTCTTCAGCCAGGAGGTCAGCAAGGACAGAAGTGGAGCTTTTGAGACTCGGAAGAGAAAGTGACAGCAGACAGAACTAAGGGAAACTGACATGGAGGGTACCTGTGATCCTTGGCCCTAGATGTGAGCTGGCAGGAATGAGCCAGCTGGGATGAGCCAGGACTGGCTATTGGATATCGGTGAGGAACCCAAGAAGAGAGCTGGGACTCACTGCACAGAGGCAGCCTTAGGGGACTGGAGGGCAGTGTGAGCTTTGGCTGGGGGTGTATGTGGAACAGAACAGCCTGGGACCTCCATAAACACCACCTTCATTGTGTGTGGGGGGAGGGGCACAATGCGGCCACACCATTGACACTTTGTCTGCTAGGCTCCATTCTTGGTGTGTTCTCACAAGAAGAGAGGTTGGGCTTTATCACAGCCATCGGTGCAGCATGAAGGCAGGGCTGAAAGCTGAATCCATTTCCAGCAGCCCTGCAACCTCATGGGTGGGACTGAGATTTGTTTACAGCCCCAGGAAGAGAGGGAAGATTTGCTTTCTCTGGATGCTTTGTGGACTCTGGGACAAAGGGGCAGTGAGTAGAGTTCTGACTCAAGACAGGAGTGAATATGGGTATTTACAACAGGCCAGCTTCCCATACTGTATGCAGAGGAGGGGCTGGGATCCTCACTGACCCTGTGGTGCATCACAGATTCAAGCGTGTGATTGAATGCTTGCTTCAGTGGGTCCTAGTGCCTGACATTGGTGGATCTGCCCTGGTGGTTCCTGGGGCTCAGAACCTAGGTTACACAAGAGCAGGTGGTCAACATTTCCACAGCTAAGGAGGGTACAAAGGCAGTGTCAACAAAGAGCACTTTGTAAGCCTTCATAACAAGTGACAGACAACACCACAAAGGGCTTTTACCAGTGGACATCTCCTGCCTTCTCTTCTTCCCAGCTGAAGTGCTCCAACACTGCCTATTATACACCACAGCTTAGAATTGGGTATAGAAGCTTCTATTCCAGAAACAGGGGAGCAGACCAGGCTGCTGTTAAGGCTGTGACAACAGAATGAAAAAGACCATGCTCAACAACAACAATCAGGGCAGGCTTTGATACCACACCAACCACAACCCCAGTCAAAGGGATAACAGCCAACACACATAGAAGAAGATGTGGCAACCATCCATACTAAGAACAGCCCTTGCAAAAAAAAAAAAAAAAAAAAAAAACTATTAGATGCACATATGCTATACAGGAATGCTCCCACTTTAAACAAAAAACAAACAAACAAAAAATAAAACAGCCCTTCAAGACCACAGTAGATAACTGATACTCCTAAATCCATAGAGCCAGAGAAATGTAAGTAAAATGAAGCAGGACTACTCCAATTAAACGAACAAGAGAAATCCCCTGAGAGAACAATCAATGAAATAGACCTCGATCGTCTACTAGATCATGACTTCAAAAGGGAGGGTGATAAAATCACTGAAAGAAATAAGAGAGACTATGACTAGAGACAGAGAACACTATAAAAAGGAAATAGAAACTAGAAAGAGAGGCCAGTTAAAAACAGAAAACTCAATGGCTGAGATGAGAGCTGAGCTAAAGGCAGTCAAAAGACTAGATAACACAGAGGAACAAGTAAGTGACTTAGAAGACAGGACAACAGAAATCACCCAATCAGAGCTGCAGACAGAAAAGCAAGTAAAAACCAATGAAAGCAGTATAAGGGACCCATGGGATAATATAAAGTGTGCCAACCTACACACAATAGGTGTCCCAGAAGGAGAAGAAAGAGAAAAGGGAACTGAAAAGGTATTTGAAGAAATCATGACTGAAAATTTTCCAAACCTAAAGTAGGAAACAGATATCCAAGTACAGGAGGCACAGAGGGTCCCCAACAAGAAGAACCCAAGCAAACATATACCAAACATACATATTATAATTAAGATGGCCAAAGTTAAAGACTAAGAAAGAATTCGAAAGGCAGCAAGAGGAAAACAAATAGTTGTTACAAGGGAACCCCCATAAGGCTCTCAGCTGATTTCTCTACACAAATACTTTAGGCCAGAAAGAAGTGACAAGATATATTCAAAGTCCTGAATGAGAAAAAGCTGCAACCTAGGATACTCTATTCAGCAAGACTATCCTTTTAAGAGGAAAGAGAGAGAAAGAATTTCACAGACAAGTAAAAAATAAAATAAATCTGCAATACTAAACTTATGCTAAAAGAAATATTTAAAGGTCTGCTCTAAATAGAAAAGAAACAAGAAGCTACAGAAATGAGAAAACTGTAATTAGAAAGCAATAACTACAGTGAATTGCAAGAGAATAAACATGAAAATGTTAAAAAAAAAAGAACTTCAAAATCATGAAAGGTGGGAGAAGGGAGCAAAAAATATATATGTTTTTCTCTCTCTCTTCTTTTTTTTTTCATTCTTTTTAGGAGCCTACATGCTCAGTATCACTAATTACCAGAGAAATGCAAATCAAAACTACAGTGAGGTATCATCTCACACCACTTACAACGACCATCTTTCAAAAGTCCACGAATGATAAATGCTGGAGAGGTGTGGAGTAAAGGGAACTCTCCTGCACTGTTGGTGGGAATGTAGTTTGCTGCAGCCATTACAGAAAACAGTATGGCAATTCCTCAAAAGACTAAAAATAGACTTACTATATGATCCAGGAATCCCACTCCTGGGCATATGTTCAGAGGGAACCTTAATTCAAAAAGACACATGCACTCCAATGTTCATAGCAGCAATATTTACAATAGCCAAGACATGGAATCAACCTTAAATGTCCATCAACAGATGACTGAATAAAGAAGATATGGCATATATATACAATGGAATAGTACTCAGACATAAAAAAGAATAAAATAATGCCATTTGCAACAACATGGATGAACCTGGAAAATGTCATTCTAAGTGAAGTAAGCCAGAAAGAGAAAGAAAAATACCACATGATATCACTTATTTGTGGAATCTAAAAAAAACCCCAAAACTAATCACCTTATTTACAAAACAGAAACAGACTCACAGACATAGAAAACAAACTTATGGCTACTAGCAAGGGAAGTGGGTGGGAAGGGATAAATTGGGAGTTTGAGATTTGCAAATACTGACTAATATATATATATATATATATATATATATGTATATGTATATAATATATGAGCAAGTTTATACTGTATAGCACAGGGGACCATATTCAATATCTTGTAGTAACGTATGGTGAAGAATATAAGAACAAATGTATGTATGTTCCTAGGTGACTGAAGTATTGTGCTATACACCAGAAACTGACACAACATTGTAAATCGACTGTACTTCAATAAAAATATATTTAAGAAGAATATAGAGATTGACTATTTAGTGTTTCTGACAAGATGGTATTCAAATGTCTGGAATTCAATACCAGACATACAAATAAACAAGAAAATGCTGCACCCAATGAGAAGAAAATAAACCAATTGAAACTGATCCAGAATGGATACAGATATTAGAATTAGCAGAAAACAAAAACAGCAGAACAGTTAGTAAAACTGTGTTCCACATGTTCCATATGTTTAAAAACTTAGGAAGAGATCTTTAAGTTATGAAAAAAATCAAAGTTAAACTTCTAGAGTTAGAAACTATAATGTGTAAGTTAGAAAATACACTAGATAGACTCAGTGAGAGAGTAGACATAGTATAAGAAAATGCTAGTGAACTTTGAAACATTGCAATAGAAATGATTTTAAATTGAACATAGAGAAAAAAATGAGAACAGGAACATCAGTGAGAAAACTTCAAGCAGCATAAGATCATTATATATATATATGTGTGTGTGTGTGTGTGTATGTATAATTTGCATCTTAAGAAAACTGGAGATTGTAGTGAACATTTTCAAAATTTAATGTAAAGTGTAAGCCCACACATTTGAAAAACTCAAAAATCTTAATGAACCTAGGGATAAGACACTTAAAAGTACACCAGTGCTTCTACTAATCAAAATACCCAATCCCAGTGATAAAGAGAAAACTCAGTGGCAGTCAAACAAAAACAAAGACACATCACATACAAGGAATGAAGGTAAGAATGGTAGCAGATATATCTTTGGAAACAGTGAAATTGAAAGGACAGTGGATAAATATACCATATCTTCTTTATCAAGTATCTTTTGATGGCTGTTTCCATGTGTTGGCTATTGTAAATAATGCTGCTATGAACATTGGGTTGCAGGTGTCATTTTGAAGTAGGGTTGCTTCTGGATATATGCCCAGGAGTGGGAATCCTGGGTCATATGGTAAGTCTATTCCTAGTCTTTTGAGGAATCCCCATACTGTTTTCCACAGTGGCTGCACCAAAATGCATTCCCACCAGCAGTGTAGGAGGGTTCTCTTTTCTCCACAGCCTCTCCAGCATTTGTCTTTTGTGGACTTTTGAATGATGGCCATTCTGGCTGGAATACTATTCAGCCATAAAAAAGACAACATGATGCCATTTGCAGCAACATGGATGTCCCTGGAGAATGTCATTCTAAGTGAAGTAAGACAGAAAGAGAAAGAAAAGTACCATATGAGATCGCTCATATGTGGAATCTTAAAAAAAAAAAAGAACATAAATACTAAACAGAAATAGACTCATAGACATAGAACACAAACTTGTGGTTGCCAAGGGGAAGGGGGATGGGAAGGGACAGACTGGGATTTCAAAATCTGTAGATATTGACGGGTATATGTAGAATAGGTAAACAAGATTATACTGTATAGCTCAGGGAAATATATACAAGATCTTGTGGTAGCTCACAGCAAAAAAAAAAATGTGACAATGAATATATGCATGTTCATGTATAACTGAAAAATTGTGCTCTACACTGGAATTTGACACAACATTTTAAAATGACTATAACTCAATAAAAATGTTAAAAAAAAAAAAAGAAAGGATAGTGGAGCGATTTTAAGTGATTAAAAGAAGAAAATCTGTAAACATAAAATCTTATACACTGTCAAAAAAAAAAGCTTTCCAAAATAGGTAAAATAAAGACTTTTTCAAGCATACAAACAATGGATAAAGGGAGTGACATACTGGAAATTGCAGAGTAAGGAACTGGAGTATGGGTTTCTCCAATGAAACAACCATTAAACTGATAAAAACAAAAACAGAGACAATCAACTTTATCCTAAATACTAGAATCTAACCAGAAACTTACAGTAATCAGGGGAGTAGTTAGTGTAGAAAGGGGCTGCTACATTTTGGTTATAGAGCATTATGAGATTTTTGCTTACCCATTCACAACCCCCTATGAAGACATTGTTCTTAATGTGGCTTGCCCAGGGGAGATACATTCTCTTCCTTCCTTCCTTCCTTTCTTTTCTGTCTTTCCTTCTGTATTTCTTTCTGTCTTTCTGTCTCTCTAGCTAGCTAGCTATCTACATGTATAAATGATTGCTGTGGGGTTTTTGACCTCCTAAGTAGTTCCTTAAAGATGATGATGTCAGTGTGGAGCTGATATTTGTTTTTCTCTCCCTTGGACTACAGTGGCTAGTACGTGGGAAAAAATTCTAAAAATTGGGAGAAAACATTTTCAAGTCTTATGTCTAATAATTGTCTAGTATACAGAACATATCATAAATCCCTCTAACTCAATGACAAAAACATTAAGAACCCAGTTAAAAAGTGACTAAAGGACTTGAACAGATATTTCTCCAAAGAATCTACACAAATGGCCAATAAGCATGTGAAACTATACTCAACATCTTTAATCACCAGGGAATGTAAATCCAAATCACATTGAGATACCACTTCACATTCACTAGGGTGGTGACAGGCAAAAATGAATAAAAGGTAGGGGGTGGGAACATAAATACAAAACAGAAACAGACTCATAGACATAGAATACAAACTTGTGATCGCCAAGGGGGAGGGAGGTGGGAAGGGACAGACTGGGAGGTCAAAATTTATAGATACTGACAGGCATATGTAGAATAGATAAACAAGATTATACTGTATAGCACAGGGAAATATATACAAGATCTTGTGGTAGCTAACTGTGAAAAAGAATGTGACAATGAATATAACTATGCTCATGTGTAACTGAAAAATTGTGCTCTACACTGGAAATTGACACAACATTGTAAACAGACTATAACTCAATAAAATAAAATTTAAAAGAATGAATGAAAGGAAAGGAAGAATATAAATGTTGACAAGTATGTAGAGAAACTGGAACCCTTATAAATTGATGGTGGGAATGTAACAATTGGCAGTTCCTCATAAAGTTGTGTGTTAATTAAATACATCGTGGCAGTCATTTCAGTTTGTATATGTATATCAAGTCATCATCTTGTATACTTTAAGTAAAAACAATTTTATTTGTCAATTATACTTCAAAAAACGGGGGAGAATTTTTTTAGAGTAAGTATAGAATGGTGCATGGATGTGCAACTGATTTTTGAACGTTAATCTTGTAACCTGCTACCTTGCTTAATTCTTTGATCAGCTCTAGTAGTTTTTGTATGGACCTTTTAGGGTTTTCTGTAAATAGTAACATGTTGTTGGCATGTAGTGACACTTTTACCTCTTCTTTTCCAATTTGGATCCCTTTTATTTCTCTCTCTTGCCTGATTGCTGTGGCTAGGACTTCCA
Organism: Camelus ferus; assembly: GCF_009834535.1. Lineage (NCBI taxonomy): Eukaryota > Metazoa > Chordata > Mammalia > Artiodactyla > Camelidae > Camelus > Camelus ferus. Next base: position 24,433,583 of record NC_045722.1, on the reverse strand, counting down.
AGATGATGTTGAATAGGAGTGGTGATAGTGGGCATCCTTGTCGTGTCCCAGATTTTAGTGGGAAGCTTTTGAGTTTTTCACCATTGAGTACTAGGCTGGCTGTAGGTTTGCCATATATAGCTTTTATTATGTTGAGATATGTTCCCCCTATACCCACTTTGGTGAGAGTTTTTATCATAAATGGGGGTTGAATTTTATCAAATGCTTTTTCTGCACCTATTGAGATGATCATGTGGTTTTTGTCCTTTCTCTTGTTGATGTGATGTATTACATTGATTGATTTGTGTATGTTGAACCACCCTTGTGTCACTTGGATGAACCCCACTTGGTCATGATGTATAATCTTTTTTATGTATTGTTGGATTCTATTTGCTAATATTTTGGTGAGGATTTTGGCATCTATGTTCATCACTGATATTGGCCTATAATTCTCTTTTTTGGTAGTGTCTTTGCCTGGTTTTGGTATCAGGGTGATGATGGTTTCATAGAATGAGTTACACTAACAGTGAATTAACAGAAAAAGAAAGTAAAGAAACAATTCCCTTTAAAATTGCACCCAAAGTAATAAAATACCTAGGAATAAATCTAACCAAGAAGGTGAATGAAAGAATTATACACAGAAAACTATAAACCATTGATGAAGGGAATTAAAGAAGACTTTAAAAAATGGAAAGATATCCTATGCTCTTGGATTGGAAGAATCAATATTAAAATGGTCACACTGACCAAGGCAATCTACAGATTTAATGCAATCCCTATCAAATGACCCAGGACATATTTCACAGAACTAGAACAAATCATAATAAAATTTATATGGAACCATCAAAGACCTAGAATTGCCAAAGCATTACTGAAGAGAAAGAAAGACGCTGGAGAAATAACTCTCCCAGACTTCAGACAATACTATAGAGCTACAGTCATCAAGACAGCATGGTATTGGTACAAAAACAGACATATAGACCAATGGAACAGAATAGAGAGCCCAGAAATGAACCCACAAACTTTTGGTCAACTCATCTTCGACAAAGGAGGCAAGAATATACAATGGAATAAAGACAGTCTCTTCAGCAAATGGTGTTGGGAAAACTAGACAGCAGCATGTAAAGCAATGAAGCTAGAACACTCCCTTACACCATACACAAAAATCAACTCCAAATGGATCAAAGATTTAAACATAAGACAAGATACAATAAACCTCCTAGAAGAAAATATAGGCAAAACATTATCTCACATACATCTCAAAAAATTTTCTCCTAGAACAGTCTACTCAAGCAATAGAAATAAAAGCAAGAATAAACAAATGGGACCTAATGAAACTTACAAGCTTCTGCACAGCAAAGGAAACCATAAGTAAAACAAAAAGACAACCTACGGAATGGGAGAAAATGTTTGCAAATGAAACTGACAAAGGCTTGATCTCCAGAATATATAAGCAGCTCATATGAGTTAATTAGAAAAAAGCAAACAGCCCAGTCCAAAAATGGGCAGAAGACCTAAGCAAGCAATTCTCCAAGGAAGACATGCAAATCATTATTAGGCACATGAAAAAATGCTCAATATCACTAATTATCAGAGAAATGCAAAGCAAAACTACAGTGAGGGATCACCTCACATCAGTCAGAATGGCCACCATTCAAAAATTCACAAATGACAAATGCTGGAGAGGCTGTGGAGAAAAGGGAACCCTCCTTCACTCATGGTGGGAATGCAGTTTGGTGCAGCCACTGTGGAAAACAGTATGGAGATTCCTCAAAAGACTAGGAATAGACTTACTGTATGACCCAGGAATCCCACTCCTGGTATAGCCTAAATGTCCATCAATGGATGACAGGATAAAGAAGAGGTGGTATATTTATACAATGGAATACTATTCAGCCATAAAAACTGACAACATAACACCATTTGCAGCAATGTGGATGCTCCTGGAGAATGTCAGTCTAAGTGAAGTAAGCCAGAAAGAGAAAGAAAAATACCACATGAGATCGCTCATATGTGGAATAAAAAAAAAAAACCCACAAAGCATAAACACAAAACAGAAATAGACTCATAGACATATAATACAAACTTGTGGTTGCCAAGAGGGTAGGGGTTGTGGGAAGGGATAGACTGATAGACTGGGATTTCAAAATTATAGAATAGATAAACAAGATTATACTGTATAACACAGGGAAGTATACACAAAATTTTATGGTAGCTGACAGAGAAAAAAAAGTGACAATGAGTGTGTATATGTCCATGTATGACTGAAAAATTGTGCTGAACACTGGAATTTGACACAACATTGTAAAATGATTATAAATCAATATAAAATGTTAAAAAAAAAGAATGGTGCATGGAATATGACCCAGAGATTCCAGTCTTACGTACATACCAACCCAAATTGAAAAGAGATATTTAATCACTTTTACTTGAATAATTCTATATCTTATAAAGTCTATACATAGCAATATTATCCTTCAAATGTGAAGTAGAAAAAAGACTTTCTCAGACAAAGATAAACTGCAGAAATTCATCACATAAAACCTGCCTACCTACTAAAGTAGTCCTTCAGGGAGAAAGAAAATTATATATTCAGAAACTCTAATCTACATAGAGAAAAGAAGTGTATCACAGAAGGAATAAAAGAAGGTAAAATAAAGCCTTATTCATTTATTTTCTTAAAGAGAATTGTTCGTTTAAATAAGGACAATAGTGTATTGGAAGATCATATGAATTGTTTTCTTTTGTCTGTTGACACAGTGCATGACATTAACTCTTGATTTTCAAATGTTGAACAACAAATCCGTGCTTAGAATAAATTGCACTACTCCATGTATAGTACCTTTTATACATTGTTGGATCTGATGCTCTTATGTTTTGGAAATTTCAGAACTGCAAATTTAATTATTGATACTTTTCAAATGCTGGATGCTTTCATGAACAGATTAGCAAAGTCAGAGGGAAAGAACAGAGCACTTGAATATAAATCAACAGAAGTTATGTGCTCTAGATAACAGAAAGTAAATAGGTATAAAGGAAGACAGAGCCTCAGAGACCTATGGGAAAATAACCAAATCTTTAAATATGTCATTGGAGTCCCAGAAAAAGAGGAGAATGAATAGTGGAAAAGTGAGCATTACGTCTGTTCCTTTTCTTAATTTGGCAAAAGGGCATAAATGTACATACAGATTCAAGAATCTGAGCAAAGTAACAAGAGGCTCAGGAAGTCCATGTCCAGTTACATCACAGTCTATTCTTTTAAAGCTAAAATGAATACAAGGTCTTAAAAGCACTGTGGATCTTTATCTGAAATCATGGAGCCCAGAAGGAAGGGGAGTGGGAGTGAAGTATCTTTCAGGAATGAAAGTGAAATAAATACATTTCCCCGATGAAGAAAAACTAAGAGAATCTTTCTCCAGATGTTTTAAAAGGAAGTGGCAGAGGAAGTTCCATGGACAGAAAGGAAATAAAAACGGAAGAAAATGTAAAACATCAGAAATTTAAAAAGTGGTGTAAAGGTTTGAAAAATAAATACACACAAGGACAAACACATGCAAAACCTGAAAGAGCTGGCAAGGGCCAACGCTGGCATGATATGAACAGCGAAGTGAATTACATCAGTACAGTTTATTTAAAAAAGGGCAAAATAAGTATTCATAAGCTCATCCTCATTTGAAAACTTAATTGAATAAATAATTAATGGAAGTGAAATGGCAAATCTTACTCAAAGAAGAATTTCAATTAATGAATGTAAAAGAATTGAGGGTAACATAAAATCACCATTTCAGTAATCCTGTAAGTAATTACACTAACTAATGTGGCAAGACTATAATAAATAAGAAAATCATTGGGTAAAATTTTAAAGAGTAACAGGATAACACTCACATGGCCTCAAGTAATCTCCCTCAAAATATTTATTTATCACACTGTCTGATTTCAGGCCCTAGTGTAATTGACACTGGTCAATTAATTCTATGACAAAGGAGGCAAGACTATATAGTGAAAAAAAGACAGTCTCTTCAAGAAGTGGTGCTGGGAAAACTAGACAGCTACACGTAAAAGCATGAACTTAGAACATTCTCTAACACCATACGCAAAAATAAACTCAAAATGGATTAAAGACCTACATGTAAGACCGGATACTATAAAACTCTTGCAGGAAAACACTCTTTGACATAAATCACAGGAATGCTTTCTTGGATCCGTCTCCTAAAGAAAAGGAAGTAAAAGCAAAATAAACAAATGAAACCCAATTAAACTTAAAAGCTTTTGCACAGCAAAGGAAACCATCAGCAAAATGAAAAGGCAACCCACTGAATGGGAGAAGATATTTGCAAATGATATGACTGATAAGGGGTTAATAGCCAGCATATATGAGCAGCTCATACAACTCAACATTGAAAAAAAAAAAGATTAAAAATGGGCAGAAGAACTGAATAGACCCTTTCCCAAAGAAGACATGCAAATGGTCAACCAGCACATGAAAAAATGCTCAACATTGCTAATCATCAGGAAAATGCAAATGAAAAACTCGGTGAGATTTCACCTCACATATGTCAGAATGGCTATTGTCAAAAAGAACACAAATAATAAATGTTGGTGAGGATGTGGAGAAAAGTGAACCCTTGTGCACTGTTGGTGGGGATACAAATTGGTGCAAAAGCCACTGTGGAAAACACTATGACGATCTCTCAAATAACTGAAAATAGAACTATTCTATGACCCAGCAACTCCACTCATGGGTATATATCTGAAAAAAACACTAATTTGAAGAGATACATGCACCCCAATGTTCACAGCAGCACTATTTACAATTGCCAAGATATGGAAGCAGCCTAAATGTCCATCAACAGATGACTGGGTAAAGAAGATGTGTGTGTGTACACATGTATGTATATGTATGTGTGTGTGTATATGCATGTGTGTATATATGCATGTGTGTATATATATATATATATATATATATATATATATGAAACAAAATACTACTCAGCCATAAAAAAGAAATAAATTTTGCCATTTGCAGCAATGTGGAAGGCGTGTTACACTAAGTGAAATAAGTCAGGCAAAGACAAATACTGCATGTTATCACTTATACATGGAATCTAAAAAATACAACAAACTAATGAATATAAAGAAAAGAAACAGACTCACAGATGCAGAGAACAAATGGCTACAAGTGGATAGAGGGAAGCGGGGTCAATATAGGGATAGAGGAGTGACCAGTACAAACTTTTATGCATTAAATAAGCTACAAGGATATACTTACAACATGGGGACTTGTAGTCAATATTTTATAATAAATATAAATGGAGTATAACCTTTAAAATTGTGAATCACTATATTGTACATTTGTAGCCTATATATTATTTTAAAAATACTATATTTCAATTTTAAAAAAAAAGTAGGATATTGGCATGAATGAAGACAATAGACCAATGAATCAAAATCAAGAATCCAGAAATAAACCCAAGCATATACAGCCAACTAATACTTGGCAAGTGAGCCATGAATACTCAATGGGGAAGACAGTCTCTTCAATAAATTGTGCTGGGTAATCAGATATTCATGTGTAAAAGAATAATCTGGACCCATATTTTACATGACTTACAGAAATTAACCCAAAACAGATTAAATACTTTAACGGTAAGACCTAAAACCATGAAACATCTAGAAGAAAACATGGAAATAAAGTTCCTTGGGTCTTAGCAATATTTTTTTGACATGACACTTAAAGCACAAGCAACAAAATTAAAAATAATCAAATATTTCAAACTAAAACAAATATATCAAACTAAAAATCTTCTGCAGAGTAAAAGAAATAGTCGACAAAATGAAAGGACAACCAAAGAATGGGGGAAAATATTTGCAAACCATATATCTGATATGAGGTTAATATCCAAAACACAAAAATAACTTACAGTAATGTATAGACAACTGAATAACAGATGCATATAACCGAATTAAAAAATGGGCAAAGGACCTGAATAGAAATTTCTCCAAAGGAGATATACAAAAGGCCAATATGTACAGGAAAAAATGCTCAAAATCACTAGTCAATAAGGAAATGCAAATGAGATATCACCTCACACCTGTTAGAATGGCCATCATCAGTAAAAGACCAATAAGTGCTGATGAGGATGTGAAGAAAAAGGGAATCTTTGTGCATCATTGGTGGGAATGTGAATTGGTGTAGCCACTATGGAAAACAGGATGGAGGATTCTCAGAAATTTAAAAATAGAACTACCATATGATATAGGAATTCCACTTCTGGGAATATAGCCAAAGGAAGTGAAAACACTAACTTGAAAAAAAAATACATCTAAAAGAAATGAAATGCCAACTCAAAAGAACCCCAGGTTCATAGTTCATAACAGCATTATTTACAATAGCTAAGACATGGAAAGGACCTAATTACCCATTGATGGATGAAGAAAAACCTGTCATTTGTGAAAACATGGATGTACATATACGACATTATGTTAAATGAAATATCATATGATCTCATTTACATGTGAATCTAAAACAAACAAACAAACAAAAACAAACTCATAGAAAAAGAGATCAGACTTGTGGTTACCAGACGTGGAGGGTCGGGGGAGAAGAATTAGAGTAAGGTGGTCCAAAAGTACAAATTTCCAGTTGTAAGGTAAATGAGTACTGGGGATGTCATGTACAACATGATGACACTATAGTTTACACTGATGTGTATTATATACGAAAGATGTAAGAGACTAAATCCTGAGCATTCTCATCATAAGGATAATTTTGTTTTTCTTTTTTGCTTTCTTTTTATTGTATCTATATGAGAAGATGGATGTTGGCTGAACAGATAGTGGTAACCATTTCACAATACATGTAAATCCAACCCTCATGTTGTGTGCCTTAATATATTCATTGACATACATACAATGATGTATGTCAAGTACTTCTCAATAAAAATGAAAAAAAATTATCTGCTAGGATGGTTATTTATTCCAGGTTTTTTGAGATATCATTGACATATAATACTGTGTAAATTTGAGTGATCACTATGTATATATATATGTATATATGTATATATACACATAAATGATTACCACAATAATATTAGTTAATATATCCATTGCCTAATATGATTAAAATATTTTGTGTGTGGTGAGAATATGTAAGATCTAGTTTCTTAGCAACTTTCAAGTGTATAATACAGTATTGCAGTAAGGCTGCAATGAATATAGGGGTACAGCTATCTTTTCAAGTTAGTGATTTTCTTCCCTTCGATTATGTATCCAGAAGTGAGATTGCTGGATTTTTTAGTAGTTTCATTTAAAAATTTTTGGGAAAACTTCACCCTGTTTTCCATAGTGGCTGCAATGAATTGCATTTCTGCTAACAGTGCACAAGGGTTGCCTTTTTTTCCACATCCACATCAGTACATGTTACTTCTTGTCTTTTTTATAATAACCATTTTAACAGGTGTGGAGTGATACCTCATTGTGATTTTGATGTGCATTTCCATGATATTTAGTGATGCTGAGCACTTTTTCATGTACCTGTCGTTCATCTGTATGGCCTCTTTGGGGAACTGTCTACTTAAGTCCTTCACCCATTTTTAATCAGATTTTTATTTATTTTGCTATTGTAAGTTCCTTGTATATTTTTGATATTAACACCTTATTAGACAGATGATTTGCAAGTATTTTCTCTCATTTTATAGGCTGTGTCTTCATTTTATTGATTGCTTCTTTTACTGTTCAGAAGCTTTTTAGTTTAATTCAGTCCCACTTTCTGATTTTTACTTTTGTTGCTTGTGCTTTGGGTGTCATATTCAAAAAATAAATGCCAAGATTGTTGTCAAAGAACTTCTTCTCTATGTTTTCTTCAAGGGGCTTCATGGTTTTAGGTCTTACATTTAAGTCTTTAACCCATTTTGTGTTAACTTTTGTGGGTGGTGTAAGATAGAGGTCTAATTTCATTTTTTTATGTGAATATCCAGTTTTCCCAAAATCACTTATTGAAGCTGTCTTCACCCTAGTGAGTACTCCCAGCTTCCTTGTCAAATAATAGTTGACTGTATATGCATAGGTTTATTTCTGTGCTCTTGATTTTGTTCCACAGGTCTGTGCGTCTGCTTCTATGTCAGCACCATACCTTTTTGATTGCTATAGCTTTCTTGTACAGTTTGAAATCAATGTGTTATGACTCCATCTTTTTTTTTTCTTTCTCAAGGTTGATTTGGCTATTTGGAGTCTTTTGTGATTTCATTCAAACTTTAGGAATTTTTTTAATAGTCCTCTGAAAAATGCTATTGGAATTTTGATAGAGTTTGCACTGAATCTATAGATGGCTTTGGGTGGCATGGGCATTTTGGATGTCTTTTATTCATTTTTCTTGTCTAATTGCTCTAAACAAACACTGTGGCTATTTTAATATACGTTCACTTTTTTTCTTTAAGGTTATTCCCTCCAGTAAGTGGTGGAACTTAATTCCTCTCTTGAGTGTGGTCTGAATTTAGCAATTTCCTTTTTGCAAATGGAAAGGGAAGAAATACTAACTTTACAGTAAGGAAACCTGACAGATACCACTCTGTATGATCCACACCAATATTAGCAATAATGTCTATCTCATGTGTACTCTGAGATTAATGCCATGAGAAATCCACCTCACTTCTGTGTCAGTCTTCCCCCAAATCCACAACTTAAATGCAATCATGAGAAAACATCAGACAAGTGCAAATGGATGGGTTTTCTTCAAAAGGCCATGATAATTCCACTCAAAAGCATTAAGGTCATAAAGAACAAACATAGACAGAAACTGTCGCTGATTGGATGAGATTAAGCAGCTGTGACGTCTAGTACGATGTGATCTTCTGGATTAGCTTCTGGAACGAAAAAAGAGCATTAGCAGGAATCAAGGTAAAATACAAATAAAACTTGTAGTTTTATTAATCATATTTTATCAGTTTTAATTTCTTAGATTTTATAAGTGTGTCACAGTTATGTAAGATGTTAACTTTAACAGAAATAGGATGAAGCATATACACAAACTCTCTGGACTATCTTTGCCACTCTTCTGTAAATTGAAAGCTATTTCAAAATAAAAATTTAAAACCAAATGTGTAAAAATTATTAATTTGATATAAAAGCAAGACTGATCTATATGCTGGCCTACAAAAAAATCACCTTACATATAAAGATAGCAATAAGTTAAAAGTAGAAGGGTAGAAAATACATATCATGTGATTGTTAAGTAAAAGAATACTGTAGTGGCTATTACAATACTGGACAAAGTAGGTTTCAGTGCAAATAATGTTTCCAGAAGAACATTTCATCAGTATTAAAGGACACACTCATCAAGAAGACATACTAGTACTAAACATTTGTACATTTAAATATTGAGATTACATCAGTTAAAAACAGTGATACTGAGCATTTTTTCATGTGCCTATTGGCAATTTCTATGTCTTCATTGGAGAAATGTTTGTTTAGGTCTTCTGCCCATTTTTTTGATTGGGTAACGTGTTTTATTTGGTTATTGAGTTACATGAGCTGTTTGTACATTCTGGAAATTAAGTCCTTATCAGTCACATTGCAAATATGTTCTACCATTCTGTAGGTTGTCCTTTTATTTTGTTTATAGTTTCCCTTGCTCAGCAAAAGCTTATAAGCTTAATTAGGTCCCATTTGTTTATGTTTGCTTTCACTTCTATTGCCTTGGGAGACTGACCTAGGAAAGCATTGCTACGATTTACACCAGAGAATGTTTTGCCTATGTTCTCCTCTATGAGGTTGATAGTGACTGGCATTTTGTTTAAGTCGTTAAACCATTTTGAGTTTATTTTGTGTATGGTGTGAGGGATTGTTCTAACTTCATTGATTTACATGTGGCTGCCCAGCTTTCCCAACACCATTTGCCAAGGAGGTTGTCTCTTCACCACTGTATATTTTTGCTTCCTTTGTTGAAGATTAATTGACCACAGGTGTGTGGGTTTCTTTCTTGGCTCTCTGTTTCACAGATGATTGCACACAGAAGTCATGGTATATGTGTACAGTGGAATACAACTCAGTCATATGAAAGACTGAATAATGCCATTTGCAGCAACATGGATGGACCTGATGGAGAGTGTCATACTAAATGAAGTAAGCCAGAAGGAGAAAGAAAAATACCATATGATATCACTTATATGTGGAATCTTAAAAAAGTGACAGAAATGAACTTATTAACAAAACAGAAACAAACTCACAGACATAGAAAACAAATTCATGGTTATCACTGGGGAAAGCTGGTGGAAGGGATAAATTCAGAGTTTGGGATTTGCAGGTACTACTATATATAAAATGGATACAACAACAAGGTCCTATTGTATAGCACAGGGAACTATATTCAATATCTTGTAATAGCCTATAATGAAAAAAATATGAAAAGGAAATCTATATCTATATCTATATATATCTAAATCACTATGCTGTACACCAGAAATTAACACAACATTGTAAACCAACTATACTTCAATCAAAAATAAAAATAAATAAATAAACAAAAGCCTTACCAACTGAAAGGAAAAAAACAGATCTGCAGAAGACAATAAATAGAACTAAAATTATAGTTGGCAATTTAAATATTTCTCTCTCAATAATTGTTAGAACAAATACACAATTAGCAGGAATATAGGAGAGTTGAACAACACTACAAACCAAATTGACCTAACTGACATTTATATAAGGTTACCAAATAATATAAAAATATCCATTCTTTTCAAATGCACATGTAGCATTTGCAAAGGTGGACCATATTCTGGGCCATAAAAATGCCAAAATATATTTAAAAGAATTCAAGAAAGGCAAAGTATGTTATTCTCTGGCCACAGAGAAATTAAATTAGGAATCAGTAACTGAATTATCTCTACTATATCTTCAAATATTTTAAAATGAAATAACACACTTCTAAATAACCCATTGGGAAAAAAATATCAAAATGTGTGTGTGGTGTGTTGTTGAAGAAATTCTTAGGAGGAAATTTATAGGATTAAATGTGTATATTTTAAAAAAGAAAAATCTAAAATCAATGACTTCAGTTTCCACCTTAAGAGAATAAAAAGGGAAGAATAAATCATATCCTGAATAAGTAGAAGAAAGGAATAAAAAATATTAATAAGTAGAAAACAGAGAAACAGTAGAGAGTATCGATGAAGCAAACAACAAAAAAACCCCAACTGTTTGAAAAAATCAAGAAAACTGTTAGTTCTCTAGACAAACTATTCAGAAACAAACAAGAGGAGACACAAATGACTTACATCAAAAATAAAGTTTACAGATAAATGCTGGAGAGGGTGTGGAGAAAAGGGAACCCTCCTACACTGTTGGTGAGAATGCAGATTTGCGTAGCCATTATGGAAGACAGTAAGGAGATTCCTCAAAAAAGTAAAAATAGACTTACCACAAGATCCAGAAATCCCACTCCTGGGCATATATCTAGAGGGAACTCTAATTGGAAAAGATGCATGCAACCCATTATTCATAGCAGCACCACTTACAATAGCCAAGACAAGAAAGCAACCTAAATGTCCATCAACAGATGACTGGATAAAGAAACTATGGTATATTTATACAATGGACTACTACTCAGCTATAAAAAATAATAAAATAATGCCATTTACAGCAACATGGATGGACCTGGAAATGGTCATTGTAAGTGAAATAAGGCAGAAAGAGAAAGAAAAATACCATATAATATCACTCATGTGAACTTAAGAAAAAAGGAGACAATAATGAACTCAACTACAAACAGAAACAGTCTTGCAGACATAGTAAATAATCTTAAAGTTACTGGGGGCAGGGAATGGGAAGGGATAAGTTTAGAAGTTTGAGATTTGCAAATGATAACCACTATATACAAAAATAGATTAAAAACAAATTTTTCTATATAACACAGAGAAATATATTCAATACTTTGCAATAACCTTTAATGAAAAAGAATATGAAAATAAATGCATGTATATATGCATGACTGGGACATTATGCTGTACACCAGAAATTGACACACTGTAACTAACTATACTTCAATTTAAAAAAAGAACATAGATCAATGGAATAGAACAGAATTCCAAAATAGATCTGAACATCTATGAAAAACTGAATTTTGACAAAGTTGCAAAGGCAAATCAGTGCTGTTAAGAATAGTCTCCTCTATCACTGATGAACATAGATGCCAAAATCCTCACCAAAATATTAGCAAACAGAATCCAACAACACATAAAAAAGATTATACATCATGACCAAGTGGGGTTCATGCAAGGGACACAAGGGTGGTTCAACATACACAAATCAATCAATGTAATACATCACATCAACAAGAGAAAGGACAAAAACCACATGATCATCTCAATAGGTGCAGAAAAAGCATTTGATAAAATTTAACCCCCATTTATGATAAAAACTCTCACCAAAGTGGGTATAGGGGGAACATATCTCAACATAATAAAAGCTATATATGGCAAACCTACAGCCAGCATAGTACTTAATGGTGAAAAGCTCAAAAGCTTCCCACTAAAATCTGGGACAAGACAAGGATGCCCACTATCACCACTCCTATTCAACATCATCTTGGAAGTCCTAGCCACAGCAATCAGGCAAGAGAGAGAAATAAAAGGGATCCAAATTGGAAAAGAAGAGGTAAAAGTGTCACTACATGCCAACAACATGTTACTATATACAGAAAACCCTAAAAGGTCCACACAAAAATTACTAGAGCTGATTGAAGAATTCAGCAAGGTAACAGGTTACGAGATAAACGTTCAAAAATCAGTTGCATTTCTTTACACTAATGAAGAATCAACAGAAAAAGAAAGTAAAGACGCACTCCCCTTTAAAATAGCACACACAGTAATAAAATACCTAGGAATAAATCTAACCAAGGAGGTGAAAGAATTATACACAGAAAACTACAAACCATTGATGAAGGAAATTAAAGAAGACTTTAAAACATGGAAAGATATCCCATGCTTTTGGATTGGAAGAATCAATATTCTTAAAATGGTCACACTGCCCAAGGCAATCTACAGATTTAATGCAATCCCTATGAATTACCCAGGACATATTTCACAGAACTAGAACAAATCATAATAAAATTTATATGGAACCATCAAAGACCTAGAATTGCCAAAACATTACTGAAGAGAAAGAAAGAGGCTCGAGGAATAACTCTCCCAGACTTCAGACAATCCTATAGAGCTACAGTTATCAAGACAGCATGGTATTGGTACAAAAACAGACATATAGACCAATGGAACAGAATAGAGAGCCCAGAAATGAACCCACAAACTTTTGGTCAACTCATCTTCGACAAAGGAGGCAAGAATATACAATGGAATAAAGACAGTCTCTTCAGCAAATGGTGTTGGGAAAACTGGACAGCAGCATGTAAAGCAATGAAGCTAGAACACTCTCTTACACCATACACAAAAATCAACTCAAAATGGATCAAAGACTTAAACATAAGACAAGATACAATAAACCTCCTAGAAGAAAATATAGGCAAAACATTATCTCACATACATCTCAAAAATTTTCTCCTAGAACAGTCTACTTAAGCAATAGAAATAAAAGCAAGAATAAACAAATGGGACCTAATGAAACTTACAAGCTTCTGCATGGCAAAGGAAACCATAAGTAAACAAAACGACAACCTATGGAATGGAAGAATATTTTTGCAAATGAAACCAACAAAGGCTTGATCTCCAGAATACATAAGCAGCTCATATGACTTAAAAAGAAAAAAACAAACAACCCAATCCAAAAATGGGCAGAAGACCTAAACAAGCAATTCTTCAAGGAAGACATGCAAATGATCAAAAGGCACATAAAAAAATGCTCAATATCACTAATTATCAGAGAAATGCAAAGCAAAACTATGATGAGGTATGACCTCATGTCAGTCAGAATGGCCATCATTCAAAAATCCACAAATGACAAATGCTGGAGAGGCTGTGGAGAAAAGGGAACCTTCCTTCACTCATGGTGGGAATGCAGTTTGGTGCAGCCACTGTGGAAAACAGTATGGAGAGTCCTCAAAAGACTAGGAATAGACTTACTGCATGACCCAGGAATCCTCCTCCTGGGCATATATCCAGAAGGAACCCTACTTCAGGATGACACCTGCACCCCGATGTTCATAGCAGCATTATTTACAATAGCCAAGACATGGAAACAGCCTAAATGTCCATCAACAGATGACTGGATAAAGAAGAGGTGGTATATTTTTACAATGGAATACTATTCAGCCATGAAAACTGACAACATAACACCATTTGCAGCAACATGGATGCTCCTGGAGAATGTCATTCTAAGTGAAGTAAGCCAGAAAGAGAAAGAAAAATACCACATGAGATCGCTCATATATGGAATCTAAAACAAACAAACAAACAAACAAAGCATAAATACAAAGCAGAAATAGACTCCCAGACATAGAATACAAACTTGTGGTTTCCAATGTGGCAGGGGGTGGGAAGAGATAGACTGGGATTTCAAAATTGCAGAATAGATAAACAAGATTATACTGTATAGCACAGGGAACTATACACAAGATCTTATGGTATCTCACAGAGAAAAAAATGTGACACTGAATATATATATATATATGTTCATATATAACTGAAAAACTGTGCTCTACACTGGAATTTGACACAACATTGTAAAATGATTATAAATCAATAAAAAAAATGTTAAAAAAGAATAGTCTCATTGACAGAGTAAACTTCCACCCATAACTTATATAATAGTTGAGTCAAAATTTGTAACTATAAAATATGACATTTAAATTGTAAGTGTACCTCAAAATTAAACCTAAAAGTATAACATTTCTGCAAGAAAAGTTAGGAGAAATTATTTGATACCTTCGGCCAGGAAAATATTTCTTGGCTAGGTATCAATATGCACAATCCCTTAAGGAACAAATTGGTAAAAAGGGGAACTGATCAAAATAAAAACATTTATCTGCTCTCAAAAATATTCCACCAAGATAATGAAAGGGTAAGCTACAATTGGGATAAAACATTTGCAAATCATACTGCACCAAAGATGATGTTAAGCATGACAAGATGGTCAATGTCATTAGCCATTAGGTAAATGCAACAAAACTACAATGACATACTACGGCACATCTATTAGAATGGCCAAAATTAAAGACTGTACCAACTGTCCGTGAGAATATGGAGGAACCCTTTCCCTCATGTACTGTTAGTGGGAATGTGAAAGGTTACAATGACTCTGGGGAACCATTTTGGCAATTTCTTTAGACGTTAAACATTAGCCTACCATATGATCAATCCAGCCATGTTATTTCCAGGAAGAGAAATGAGGGCATATGTCTACACAAGATATTTTACAGAAGTGTTCATAGCAATTTTATTCATAAACAGCTTTAAGCCAGAAATGGTCAAAATGTCATCAACAGAGTTAAACAAACTGATTAACTGGTTAAACAAAAAGGTTAAGCAAACACAGTTTGTGGTATATTCATACAATAGAATTCTACTCAGTAAACAGAATGCATATATTCTTGACATATGCTATAATACTTAAAATAACTATGTTGAGTTAAAGAAGCCAAATAGAAAAGAGTACACACTGTATTATTCTATTTACATAAAACTCCAGGAAACGCAGACCACTTGATTGTGACACAAAGCATACCATTGGCTCCCTGGAGGTAAAAGTGGATTGGGGTACAATTACAAAGGGACATGACAAAACTTTTGAGTGTGATGTATATTATCCTGGTTGCGGTAATGACTTCATGGATATTTATTTATTATATCCTTTAAATATGTGCAGTTTATCACATACTTGTACTTCAATAAAGCTGTTAAAATTTAAGGCTTAATTTGTGGAATTAGATAGTGGTGAATAAATTGAGATACAGAAGAGCTAAGATTTTTCAAAGGTACATATTAAACAATATCTGTGCTATGTACCCCCTGCCCCATAATGAACGGTCAGGATCCCACCGCCCTGGAGGAAAACCTATGGCTCTACACCCTTGTCTTCTATGGAAAATAAAGCCTCTTTTCAGCTTTCTCAGGAGGATAGAGTGTTCAGTCCAGTGAGGGCTGCAGGAGGCATAAAATAGAGGAGGTTAGAGGACAAGGAAGGGGTGAGGATGCATTCAAGCTGTCTTATCACAGGCTGTGGTATAATTAAGAATTTGTCTGGTGGGGGAGGGTATAGATCAGTGGTACAGCATGTGCTTAGCATGCATGAGGTCCTGGGTTCAATACCCAGTACCTCCATTTTTAAAAAATGAATAATAAATAAAATAAACCTAATTACCTCTTTCTCCTCCCAAAAAAAGAAGAAAAAAATTTAAAAAGAAAGAATTTGTCTGGTCTTTGTTCCAGGTTCCTGGCTCAGAACTTGGAAAATCTCTGTAATTTCTTGAGTGACAGGAGCCTCCTCACTATGCTAATGAGGTGCCTTCGAGTGGGCCCGTGAATAACTTCAAAACAGTGTCCAGTTACCAAAAAAATAAATCACACAACTAGAATGCTGTGGCTTTCAGCTTCCAGACCTTGAGGGACGGGGAGGGTGGCTAGAGACTGGGTTCAATCACAAGGCCAGTAATTTAAACACTCAAGCCTGTGTAATGAAACCCCAGTAAGAACTGTGAAACTGACACTCAGTAGAGCTTCCTAGTTGGTGAGCACACTGCTGTGCTGAGGGGATGTGGGAAGCCTGTGCTGGGAAGCCTCCTAGACCTCACCCTATGTGTATCTTTTGTACAAAAACTATCGTCTTGAGTGAGTTCTGTGAGTCATTCTAGTGAATTGTGGAACCTGAAACGGTCATGGGGATTCCCAGATTTATAGCTAGTTGGTCAGAAGTGTAGGTGGCCTGGGGCCCCTTGGGGTGCAGCTGGCATCAGAGGAAGAACAGTCTTGTTCAGGACCACATCCTTTAACTTCAGGTCTAGTGGGCAGGGTAGAGCTCAGTGGTAGAGCGTGTGCCTAGCAAACACAAGGTCCTGGGTTCAATCCCCAGTACCTCCACTGATAAATAAATAAATAAACCTAATTAACCACCCCCTAAAAAGAAAAAAAAAATAGATGATAACTTGTGGGGTCTGCAGTAACTCTGAGCGTTTACTCCCAGGATTGCATTGCAGTATGTGCAGCTGGTGTTGAAAGAGTACAGGCAACACAATACGCTTGGAGGAAATGGGGGCTCATTGATCTCCTTCACTGGTGCATTAATGGAAGAGGGGTGTGGAAGGCCAGCGTTATAAAGTTTATTTTACATAATTTTGTATTATTGTGTAATTATAAAAATTAATCCATGACAATCAACATAAATAGGCAGAAACAGCCATTCTAACAACCAAGGACTCAGATTCAGTGAGGATGACCAGGTCCCATTTTCATGAAATAAGGAGCTTTTTTTTTTTTTTTTTTTTTTAAGAGTAAGTTAAGAGACAGTTTATTTATTTATTTATTTTTCTTCCTCTTTATTTCTATTTATTTTTTGGGGGAAGGAGATCATTAAGCTGGCTGGATGGCTTGATTTCTTTCTTTCTTTCTTTCTTTCTTTCTTTCTTTCTTTCTTTCTTTCTTTCTTTCTTTCTTTCTTTCCTTTCTTTCTCCCTTCCTTCCTTCCTTCCTTCCTTCCTTCCTTCCTTCCTTCCTTCCTTCCTTCCTTCCTTCCTTTCTTTCTTTTAATGGAGGTATTGGAGATTGAACCCAGGACCTCATGCATGCTAAGCACATGCGCTACGACTGAGCTACACCCTCCCCCTCCATGAAGAGCTTTCATTATCCCAAAAGTTAGTACCTGAATGTAAAATCCTGGTTTATCAGTGAAATAGTGGGATTTGAGGCTATTTTCCTTGGGACTCTTGAAGAGAGCCAATGGGACATAGTGACACTGAGACAGAGAACTCCCTCCCTCTTGAGACCAGTATGACTGCACTGTACCCAACATCAAGGTGTTAGGATAAATTTTATATTTGGTCTTTATTTAACAGCCCTTGCTAGTTCATTGTCTCTGAACGTGAAAGACTCCATATGGTTCCCTATAAACCCCAAAGCACACTATGTAATTAAAAAAAAAATTAGGGGAGGAGGTATTGAAGTTCATATATTTATTTTAGTGGAGGTACTGGGGACTGAATCTAGGACCTTGTGCATGCTAAGCACGTGCTCTACCACTGAGTTATACCCTCCAACCTTAACACTCTGTGATTTTGAAATCATCTTTTTACTCATCTCTCCAAAGAGCTCACCTTTTTGGATGGAAGGGATTTTGCTCAGATTCTTTCTTCTATTGTTTTCAAGCACCCAGATTGTCTCTCTCCTTCTCAAATTCATGATATACCTGGAATTTCAATTTTCTTATTAGATTATTAGCCCCTGTGGTAGGTTGAAAGATACCCCCCAATCCTCAAAAGATATCCTTGTCCTAATCTCTGGGACATGTGAATTCTACCTCAAATGACAAAAAATGTCTTTGCAGATATGACTAAGCTAATGATCTTGAGATGAGGTCATCCTGGAATTAGGCTGGGCCCTCATCTAATGACTAATGTCTTTATAGAAGACAGGAAGAGGAGATCAAAGACACAGAGATATACATAGGTGATGACACTTCAAGATGGAGGCAGAGATTGGAGTTAATCTGCCATAAACCAAGGAATGCCAGGAGCCATCAGAAGTAAGGAAGGACTCTCCCTTAGAGCTGCAGTGTGATTGTGGCCCTGCCAACAACCTGATTTCAGATTTCTGCTCCCAGAACTATGAGAGAACGAACCTCTGTTATTTTACAAAATCCAGTTTGTGGTAACTTGTAACAGCAGTCCTGGGAGATGTACAGGGGCAGATTTTAAATTCAGAAGACGAAGTGGTTTCAATGTGGACAATAAACTAGAGATGACCAAATAAACCAGTGAGAAGATGCAGGGAAGTCCACCGTGGTAATCCAGGTGAGAAAGACCAGTGGAATATTGTAGTAGCATGTTGAGAGGTGGGGAGCAGTGGCATTGAGGAGGTAAGAATTCTGTGATGTGAGGATAATTGGATGTGAGGAAAAACAGTGGCGTTCTCATTTCTTTCTGGGAAAACTGGGTGGACAGTCATGATATGTACTGTAAGCCAAGAAATATATAGGCAACAGAAAGAACGGGAGGGGCCACTGATGAAACAGAGTGGAATGTTGAATTTAAAGTTCAAAGTCATTATGTTAAGAAGTCCCTTAGACAGTTGGATATCCAGGTATAGACCACAGAAGAGACATCTAAGGCTAAAGAAATAAATCTGAGACTCATCAGTGCGCAAATGTCAGCTTCAAGCTCTGGAAGATGACTTGAGTAGGAACAGATGAGAAGAGAAGGGGACTAAAGGCAGGATCACAAGAAACTCTGACTATTAGTTGACACTAAAAGATTTGAGAAGTTATAGACGAAGAGTTCCCAGCTGCCTCAGGAGCTATATATGGAGGAACGTGTACATGGAGAATTCAGGACTCTGGAAGAATTACCTACACCCTGGGTGGGGTGTGTGCGTGTTTTCCCAATATGTGTGAGGAAGCCAAAGTGAGGTTAGCAGATAAACTGATCGTTGAAAGGCTGATTAAGAGATACTACAAACACCAGTATACATGTGAAATTGACAACTTGGCTGAAATAGACCAACTCTAGAAAACGCAAAGCACTAAATTTTACCCAACATGAGAAGGATAATCTGATATGCCTAGAACAAATTTAAAATATTGAATTGTTAGTTACAAACGCTCTGAAAAAGAAATCTGTAGGAACTGACAGTTTCACTGAAACAATTCTAATAAACACTTAAAAAAAAGAAATAGAACCAATTCTATACATTTTCTTCCATAAAACTGAAGAGTGGGGGACATTCTCCAAGTCATTTTAAGAGGGCTCTAAACCAGATAACGGTCATGTGAAAAAGAGAAAACTACAGACCAATATCCCTGATGAACACCCATGTAAGAATCCTTGACAAAATACTGCAGATTAATTCAGCAATATGTAAAAGAAGAATTATGCACTGCAAACGTGCACCCAGAGTCTGCTTGAACAGAGTTATCTTCACGAGGATGCTGGAGAAGGAGCAATCAGTTTTAACAAGCTCCAGAAACAGGTCCAGTGAGGAAAGTCATCTGATAGTCTGGGAAGAGGCTGGCCTGGCCTGGCCTCTGGGTCAGGTTGTCTTTCTCTGCTTGTAATGTTGAGTGGTTCTCGACTAGAGAGGGGAGTGCCCATAAAAGGGCTTTTGGCAGTGTATGGGGAAGGTGTCTTTTTCTTTTTCTATTTTCCCCTTTTGTACACTTCATTTTTGTTTTCTTTCCATGTCTGGAAGGCGTCTATAATGTGTGGTGACAGGGACAGAGGTGTTCACCTGTGTGATGTGCATTGAAAAATTATCCCACCCTCATACTGGGATTGGTCTTTCTGAAGAACCCTGCTATCTAGACGCTATCTCGAGGTGATGTTATTTACCGTGTTTATCTCCCAAACTTCTGCGGTCAGCGCAGGCCTCTTTCCTGAGACGTATATACCCACGTACCACTGAGCACACCCCCTCCCTCCTCCTGAGTCCTCCTCGGCTAGTGGAGCCCCCATATCCCAGTTCCACAGCACTGCTCATTCCGAGCCACCCTGAGACACAACCCCGGTCGGGTTGTGTCTGGTGTTCAGTCTCCCTTCACCTGCCGGGTTATTTACACCCCTGCTGCGTGCTGACTCCCTCTGCTCTCTTCTCTGTGACAACATCGTGGCTGGTCGGGATAGGCATCACAACATGATGCATAATGATTAGCTCATCACTCTCTTGTTTGTTTGCTCATGGCCCCTCTTCTCCGCTGTAGATTGCAGAGACCATGTCTCTCCTTCTCATTCATGTCCCCAGGCACAATGCCAGAAATGGAGCGTTTCATAAATAGTTGCATAATGAAGGAGAAATGCAAGTGATCATCCATTCTCAAGAGGATTCCTGAGAAAAGTCGCCTAATTGATCCCTCTGACTCTGCTTGTCCACCTGCCCCCAATCCCAGTCTTAACTCTGTTTCCAGTTGACTTTTTTTTTCTAAAAGACACTCCTGACCCTGATCGTCCTTGAGTGCTGGCGGGCTGCACCCGTGGGTCTGGGCGGGACCAGAATGTCTCGCGTTTCAGGAGCGTCCTTGAGCCTCAGCGGGACAGACATGCGCAGTGTACCCCTGGAGAGGCTGGAGGGGTTGAGGGGCCAAGCTTGACTCCCCTCCCCCACCCTCCCAACTGCGGACAGCAGCACTGCTTGTCCTCACTTATTCTTTTCTAACAAAAAGGGGCCAGCCTGCCAAACACTCCCAATGTGACTGGTTTCCCTACTTTTCTAAAATGCAAATCTTTCAGGCACATGGTCGACATTGCTCAATATTTGCTGAACACACTAATGTGAGTTCTCTGTCTCAATTCCTTGGCGTGCAAGGCATTTGGGGCCCCTCTGGGGGCTCCTAGGTGGAGGTTGCTGCCTATGTGGACAGGAAAGAGCCAGAAGGATTCACATTTCATTTGGGGCCTCTGGGCTTCTTCACTGTGAGCATGCGCGCTGTCCACTGGAGGCCCTCGGCTGACCCACCCCCCCACCTCTGTTCGCTATGGAAACCAGTGCCAGGATAGGCCTCTCCTCCTATTCCCGAGTCTGCCAAGAACAGCCTATCCCACAGCTGTGTAATCTGTTCCACATTACAGTTTGAAGTAACCCACCAGCAAAACTGTCCACACCAGAATATTTTAGGTTTTAACTTCTCCATATACTTCTTGCATCCATGGAACTTCTATTTACAGAAACTTAATTTAAAGAGTAGCCCTTAATGAGTTTTTGTTTGTTTGTTTGTTTTGTTTTTTGGTGGGGGGAGATATTTTTTATCCTTCAGGATTCTGCTTCTTAAGCTGCTGGCCCTGAGAGGACTCATTGCCCGTATCAAATAGGGCCAAACCTGGAGATACCCAGCAAGCCTTATTTGTACCCTGTGTTCGCGGGGCATCACTGGAGCTCCAGACTCAAATCCTGACACTTGAATTCAAGAAGTTGTGGATGCCTCATGAGTACCGGCTTCCTCTTCTTTCCACAGTTGTCATCTGTCCTTTTTCCTTATCACTCTGAAGGTCTGCATCTCTGGTTTATGAAAAGACACCATATTAGGTGCTACTATCAAGCTATCAAGTGACTGACCCCTCCCCTGACACATGTGCAGGTGAACATTCTCTACTGAAAGGTTAAAGGTTATCTCAAGCTTTCCTTTTTTCTACCCACCCCCCTGACTCCATGAATTTTCTTCCTGGTGGGAGATGGAGCCTCTTCAGCAGAACTTTCCAGGAAGAAAGTGTTATCACTTTAGCAGGTGTACAGTTGGGCTGCAAGGATGAGCAGCACTAGGGGTCTACCCTGTACTTGGTTTTAAATGTAAGCATCAGTTCTAAAGCGTTCAGCCCTCTGAGTGCCATCCTTCATAGTGGTCCTAACCCACAGGCCCTGGTGCAGTATTAAACAACCCTCCTGTCAGAAGAGAGGTGTGACATTACCTGTGGTAGAGTTGAGAGCCTGCTGTTGGCCACGGGCAACCTCACCAGAGTGAGGACCAGTCCAGCTTAGGCAGCAGCTGAAACACCAGCAATTCTCTGGCCAGAGGTCTGCTATCCCACTGCAGCCAGAGCACTCCCAACTTAAACATTGTTGAGCTTTTATAATCACTTTCTTGCTTTCTGTATGTAAGCATTACTTGTTGTACTCAAGCCTGCAATTTAGTTTCATGAATCCATAAAATCTAGGAGGGTGAAATATGAGGTTGTAATTTTAATAACCTCACAATGGCAAAAATTATGGTCCATGGCCAAGCCGATCTGAGATTTGAATAACAGGCTCAAACATTTTCATTATTAAAATTACCTTAAATGAACTAAATCATGAACCTAAACAGTTAGAAAAAAAATCAACATCCAAATGAAACAAAAAAGAAAATCAGTGGGGATAAAATGCAAGAAATGAGGATTATTTTTAAGAAGAATGAGGGCAAAAATGGATTTGAAACTTTTTTTTTTAATTGAAGTATAGTTGATTTTACAATGCTGTGTTAGTTTCAGGTATATAGCAAAGTGATTGATATATACATATTTTTTCCAGATATTTCTCCATTATAGGTTATTACAAGATACTGAATATAGTTCCTTCTACTATTGAGCCATTGTTAACATAAATTTAAAAAGCCTAATATAACTGATACAACTCTGTAAGATGCATTTTAACAATATAAATCTATAAATTAAAGAAGAAGAAAATGATATACAGGAAAAATCCCAGCTGACACATAGCTGAGTGAACTGTAGGAATCTTTGTGAAGTAAGAAGTTAAGGAGTGTTCTTGGAGGGACTGGTGTGGGGAATGGTCCTCCTAAACATGATATAAGCCTGAAAATCCAAAGATAGAAAAACAGCATGGAAAACCCTTCAAAGTCAATCTCCCTGAGAAAAAAATAAAGTGAGAAATGAGAAAGGGGAATACAGCAAATAAAGAGAAGTTTCTAGAAATATCAAGACAATATTTTAAATATGTTTCAGGTTGCAAGTGACAATAACCAGACCCAAGAGGGCAACCGTAAGAAGATGCTGGCTTGAGGAAACCCAGGAAGGGCTGAAGGACCACACGGGCTCAGACCAAGGATGCTGATCAGCCTCAGGAACCTTGGATCCAGAGGTCCCCACGCCAATTCCTTTCTTCAGGGATTCTTCTTTGGGAGTGTCAGCTTTGTTTTTGCTCATTGCAGATCTGTTTTCTAAAATTAGAAACAACCACCATTAGATTAGCTCTCATGTCGCTAGTCACCTGAGAGGAATCTGCCATATACGATCCACCGGACCCATGTTAAAAAAAAAAAAAAGTCTTGAGAAGGAGTTGGGTGTGGCTGCCAACATGGGACCAGTTTCTGTGAAACAGTAGGGGTGGGTCCTTCACCTGTGAGAAGGTGAAGTTTTCACAAGAGCACAGAGTAGGGGTTGCAGCAGTCCTAAGGGGAAGGAGTGTCCTGGAGAAACAGGCGAGAAGAATCATATAAATTGGTGCTAATAAATAGGGCAATCTTTGTGTGATGGGATCCTGATGAAAATATAAAAATTGAATCAAAATTACCCAAGGGAAATAGAAAACCAAAATCAATGACCATGAAAAGACTAACAATGCCATTAGTATATTACCTCCAAGAAAGTTTTCTTTGCACATAGATTTACTACATTCTGCATTTCTCATTTATAACCCCTTTGATTTGGCAGGGAATCAATTTTTACTATTTCTCAGGACTCCAACCTCCAACATACTTTTCAAGAGTTTACACATCTTTGGCAACGCTGCTTCTTTTCTCAGTTCAAATTCTCACACTTGTCCGAAACTCGAGTTTACACACCAGCCGAGGCCTTTCTCTGGGACTCCTATCTAACTTGATTCTGGATAAACCCAATGGGACTTTTCCTAAGAAACTGGACCTCAGCATCTCAGAAGCTTAAGTTACCAGCTTTTCCCTTAAACTGGCTCCTGGCCAGTGCTCATCCATCTCAATTCCCTCCTCGCCAAGACTTCCTCCTCACGCCAACAAGAACGCCTGAGGGTCACCAACGCAGTATTCCAGTGGTGCCTCTCCCCTCTTTGGGGCCTCACCGCACCCCGACCCCGGCAGGCGCCCCGCCCCGCCCTCGGCTGCCCGACCGGCGGCCCGCGGACGCGCAGGCGCACTAGCTGGTCCCGCCGCCGCCCCGCCCCGCCTGGCTACTGCGGAAGGCGCCGCGCGCAGCAACGCGCACTTCCTCTCCAGAAGTCCAGGGAGGGAGCGCACCCTCGAAGAGCTCCTGGACGCCGCGGCCCTGCCCTTGTCAGACGGAGCAGACATGTCCGAACAAAGTAAGGATGTGTGCGACCCCAGCTTTGCAGCCGAGGCCTCCAACTGCGAGGTGCACAGCATTCCTGGGGTCCCCGGGGGGCCCTCCCCGCCCGCGTCTCAGGCCGCGACCCTCGCAGGGCCAGAGAGCCCTCCGGTAGGCCCGCCCGACGCCCCTCTGGCCTCGCCGGCGCCCCAGGCCCCAAGCGAAGAGGGAGACCTGAAGGCCCTGCAGCAGGCCGCGGAGGAAGGCCGCGCCCACCAGGCCCCGAACGCGGCTCAGCCCGTCCCGGCCCCGCCGGCCCCGGCCCAGCTGGTGCAGAAGGCGCACGAGCTCATGTGGTACGTGCTGGTCAAGGACCAGAAGAGGATGATCATCTGGTTCCCAGACATGGTGAAGGATGTCATCGGCAGTTACAAGAAGTGGTGCCGAAGCATTCTTAGGCGCACCAGCCTCATCCTCGCCCGAGTGTTCGGGCTGCACCTGAGGCTGACCAGCCTGCACACGATGGAGTTCTCGCTGGTCAAGGCTCTGGAGCCGGAGGAGCTGGACAGGGTGGCTCTGAGCAACCGCATGCCGATGACAGGCCTCCTGCTGATGATCCTGAGCCTCATCTACGTGAAGGGTCGCGGCGCCCGAGAGAGTGCGGTCTGGAACGTGCTGCGCATCCTGGGGCTGAGGCCCTGGAAGAAGCACTCCACTTTCGGAGACGTGAGAAAGCTCATCACCGAGGAGTTCGTCCAGCAGAACTACCTGAAGTACCAGCGCGTCCCCCACGTAGAGCCGCCTGAGTATGAGTTCTTCTGGGGCTCCCGTGCCAGCCGCGAAATCACCAAGATGCAAATCATGGAGTTCCTGGCCAGGGTCTTTAAGAAAGACCCGCAAGCCTGGCCTTCCCGATACAGGGAAGCCCTGGAAGAGGCCAGGGCTCTGCGGGAGGCCAGTCCCACTGCCTACTGCCCCCGCAACAGTGTCTCCGAGGACTAGCAAAGTCTGGAGGCAGAGTCCTGGTTTCTGACCCTCCCCAGGGCGGTGGAGGGTGGGGGTGGGATGTTAGAGTGTTCAGGATTTACAGTGCAGTATTTCACGTGTAACTTTTAAGTTTTCAGTACAGTGCTTTTATACCTTTTAATGCAATGTTGTATTAATTTCCGTAATACGAGATAGTGTGTAGGATTTATGCATGTTTGTTTATAAGTAAGCTCGGTTGGTGCTTTCGCTTTTGTGCTACCTTTCTTGACTTTTTTGTACCAGAGACGTGCTAAACTTAACGAAGTACATTGAAAAGTTTTCCATCTTATTCTTTTATATGGGACGGATGATGGGAATGGGGATAGACTGGGAGTTTGGAAGAACTCACCAGGAAAGCTGGCCTAACCAAGAGACAAGTCAAGACCCCTCTTTGTGACCTTGCTGGGCACAGGGAACATCTGTGTGGAGCGTGGTGACGTGGACTGAAGCGGGCTCAGAGTGTGGGCACTTGGCACACTTCACTAAACACAAGTACAACCCCACCATGAGTAAACTCTAAAGAAAACATTAAAGATTCTTGTGATACAATCATTCATGGAAAAGTGTACTTTGTCTGGTTAACAAAGTAGTGTGGGTTGGGCGTGAGACATTTTACAGAATGTGCAGACAGAACTGTGTCGTTGAACAGGGTGGGGAAATCCCTACCCATCATGACTCACAACTGTGTGAAGTTTAGAGTTTTATTTTCCAAATGGAACTCATAGAGTTCATTTCAAAACTTTGACAAAGAGAGAAAAGTTTAACCCCCCCCCCAAAAAAAGAAAGGGGTGGGGTCTTGATCACGTCAAACAGAAGTAATAACTTTATACTTAGAGTAATTTCCTTTGTTGCATTTTCTACATTTTATTAAAATTAATAGCTGTCTTTTGTGGGCGCTTAAAGAGAGGCGTTGTGTTAAACCCTTTACATGAATTTTCTCTTTTTATCTAATCCTCACAACAGCCTCATGAGGCAGGCACTTAACTCCATCTGCACCATGGAGGAAATACAGGAACAAAGCAGGTAATTAACTTTCCCTAGATCATAAAGGCTTGGTGAGAGGAGGGGAGGGGCTGGGCACTGGACCCAGACTGAGTCCAGAGCCTACACATTTCCCCACCTGCCTCCAACTGCCCCCCTACCTCCTGCCTTTTTGTTTCTGCCTTTTTAAAAATTCCGTGTTAGAGTCTGTACTTACAGCTCCCCACCCCCAACATACACAAACACACAAGGCTAGGGATTTTATTTTTCTAATGAATCCTCATATTAATCTTCTAGAGAAAGCAGTCACTTTATTTCAGAGAGATTAATGGACCCAGCCAAGGCATATTCTGGCTTAGCAGTGAAGCCAAGATTTGCCACTTGGTCTTCCCTGAAGGACCCTTCTCTGGCTAGTGGTGCTGGAGGAGCACACAAGGGACACCTGGGAGAGGGAGGTGGGATTGGGGTGGGAAGGTCACCTGTCAGGTACCTGCAAGCCAGCAGCTCTGGAATTGTAATGGGCCACTAAGCAGTCCTTCAGAGCGTGGGATGGTTTGAGGGGTGGGGGTGTGAAGGGCAATGCTTGGAGTTACATCTCATTATAAAGCTTTCAGTCCTGCAAGGGGGGAGAGAGCAATGGGCCTTTCGTAAGACCAGAAATTCTTCAATCCAGAAGAGTGAGAGTGGCCATTTGGTCAAAATCAGACCCTTTTCTGGGGAAGATGGATAATGAGGATGGTTAATGACATCAGTTACATCACCCCAAAAAAGTCACCTGAGTGGGGAGGGTGTAGCTTCGTAAAAGAGTGCATACTTAGAACGCACGTAAAAGAGTGCATACTTAGAACGCACGAGGTCCTGGGTTCAATCCCGAGAACCTCTGTTAAATAAATAAAAATAAATAAACCTAATTACTTACCCTCCAAAAAAATTTTTTAAAGAAGTAACCTGGGAGTTATATTTGGGTGAGGGGATTATAATCTAAGTTGGAAACTAGGATTCCAAAGCCGTAACAGCATTACTTAACAGGCAGAGGCTTAAAATGCTGAAGAAACCTCGGGTGTGCTGACTTGGAATCCCTTTTTGCAGATGTGCTGTGATGTCTCCGACGGCGGGTTGGGGGCATTTCTTCAGTAACTCAGGGAGGGGTGCCCTGGCTTTAATGCCATCTCTTACCCTGAGCCAAGGTGAACTCAGAAGTTTTAGAACTGTTTTAGAAAATTACCTCCCCCTCACCCAAAAACTTCCTGCAGAATCAAAAGAAATCTGCCCCTTTAAATTTAAAATTATGGGACTATCCGGGATGTTTCATGTCTGCAGCAGGAGCACAGCTGTCACCCCTGCCAGGGCAGGGTGCTGGACACTTTCTCAAACGCCCTAATTCTCCTTGCAGTGACTAAGTCCTGCACACTCCTTCATCAAACCCAGAGGTCACTGGGTGGGAGTCCCATCACTTCCCCATGCTTGTGTTTACTTTCCTCTCTGCCAGAAGAGACTGGAAATACCACTCCTAAGCTGCCGCGAGCTTACAGACACAGGCACGTCAGCCACAGAGGACCGAATCTTGCAAGAAGGACAGGATGGTGAGAAATGAGGAACTGACACCAGCAAGTTCTGTGGGCAGGGACACTCAGCTCCTGGGCAGACTTGGAGGCAGCCAAACCCAGAACAGGCTCTTCAGATGTGGACCAGAGCTAATTCACGACACCTTGTCCTGCAGGGACAGCAGCTAAGGGCACAGGGAAGGGACATTCATGTCTCTCTTAGATTATCATGCTGGGCTCAGTGGAAAGGTTGGAGGGTTTGTTAAATATTTTTCAAAGGGTTCATCTACAGGGTGCTTGGAGAGGTCATTCAGGAAGGGGTCTGCAGATCCTTGATAGTCCAGCCCAGGAAAGAAAC
The DNA here is from genome assembly GCF_009834535.1 of Camelus ferus. Taxonomy (NCBI): domain Eukaryota; kingdom Metazoa; phylum Chordata; class Mammalia; order Artiodactyla; family Camelidae; genus Camelus; species Camelus ferus. The sequence continues at coordinate 24,404,824 of NC_045722.1, read as the reverse complement.
ACAGACTGCCATACTGGGAAGAGGCTCCTAGTTCCCCGTAGCATCTCGACACTGTATTTGTCCTGCCAATTGGAACCTCACTTCTTAACAAACACCCACACATATTTCACTGCAATTCACTTCATTTAATTAGAGTCACAGAGGGCGAAAAGGACCTTGGTAAACTTAATATGAAATATAATGCCACCACAGCAGAGGGTTTAGCTCAGTGATAGAGTACATGTTTAGCATGCACGAGGTCGTGGGTTCAATCACCAGTCCCTCCATAAACAAACAAACAAACAAACAAACCTAATTACCCCGAAAAAATCCATAGAAAAAATTTTAAAAATAATGCCACTTCATATAAGCTACTCTGAGCGGAAAATATATGGCTTTATTATAGTACCATCATTAGACGGGAAAGACATGTTTTAAATGAACTTGCCCTTATATGCAGTTAAGTATTTCCTCTGCTTGAAGTCGTTCATGGCCCCCTCCACTTGAGTTTTACCTGACCAACTCATGAACACCACTTCTGTTGGGAATGCTGTCTGACCTTCAAAACACAGACAGCTTTCCCCCTAGGGTCATCTCCAGTCACCTCCCAAACTGTTCGTTCAGCATACACCTGCTGTTTACAAATAGGTTAAAGTTTGTCTCTCTCTTCCTGGGTTGTTAGATACGTAAAGACAAAAGCTGTATCTGTCAGTTTCACCACTTCCTTGATGCCCAACTTAGGGAGTGGCATATGCATGTTCTTGATAATTATTTGTTACATGAGTTAAGAAGCTCAAAATATTATAAAAGACCCACTCTACCACACAGCAAAAAGCAAAACCAAGCACAGCAAACAATGATCAACCACTCTAAAGTAGAGGAAACAAGAACTTGAAATTAGCGAAATAAAAAAATACAGAAAGATACTATAAACAATAATTTGTTTTTTTCAAGTTAGTTCTTTGAATACATCAAGAAAATGGGCAAATATCTAGCAGGTTTTTATTTATTTTACTTTTATTGAGATATAATTTTACTTTAATTGAGACATATAACGTTATCTTAGTTTTAAGTGTGCCACATCATGATTTGATCTATATATACATAGTGAAATAATTACCAAAGTAAGTTTAGTTAACATTTATTACCATGCATCGTTATAACTTTTTTCATGTGATGAGAACTTTTAAGATCTACTCTCTTTGGAACCTTTAAATATACAATACAGTATTGTTAACTATAGTCACCATGAACCTATTGCATCCCCAAGACTTACTCATCTTAGTTGGAAGTTTGTACCTCTTAACAACCTTTGCCCATTTCATCCACCACCCAACCCCTGCGTTTGGCAATCACCAAACTGTTCTCTGTATCTATGAGTTCTGTTTTTTGTTTGTTTATTTATTTTAGATTCCACTTCTAAGTGAGATCATATAGCAATGTCTCATTTTTTTTTTTTCACTTAGCACAATACCCTCGGCTTGTACTCGTATCCATGTTGTCACCAATGGCAGGATTTCCCTTTTCATGGCTGAATAATATTCCTGTGTGTGTGTGTGTGTGTGTGTGTGTGTGTGTGTGTGTGTGTGTGTGCATGCGTGCATGTGTGTGTGTATACTGTGTTATCTTTATCCATTCATTCACCATGGACATTTAGGTTATTTCCAAGTCTTGACTTCTGTAAAATAATGCTGAATGAACAAGTGATTACAGATACCTTTTTGAGATAGTGACTTAATTTCTTTCAGATAAATGCTCAGAAATGGAGTTCTTGGATCACATAACAGTTCCATTTTTTCATTTTTTTAGGTATTTCCAAACTGTTTTCCATCATGGTGTACCAATTCACTCTCCCACCATCAGTGCACAAAGTTTCCCTGCCCAGTACTTAATATTTCTTGTCTTTTTGATGATAGCCATTCTATTCTAATAAGTGTAAGATTTTATTTGTTTTTAAGGAGAAAGGACAAATAAATTACTCCTTACTAGGTAAATGAACAAAGGACACAAACAGTTCAGTGCTCCAAAGGTGACATGAGTACTAAGAACAAAAATGAAAAAAAATCCAACCACACAGTATTAAATCAAGATACTTTTGTATGCTAAGTGATCAAAAGTGTAATAAAAGTCAATATCCTGCACTATCAAGGAGTATTAGAAATTGGCGTTCTAATACCCTGCTAGAGCTATATAAATAACTACTGTGACCCTTGAACAACTGCGGAGGACATTAGGGCATTAACAGTGCTGACCCGGCCACATTCCACTGGAGAATAAATTAACAGTTACCCTCCATTTCCCCGGTTCCCCATTTGCACATTCAACCAACCACAGATCCTGCAGTACACATTTCAAATCTGCCTGCAAGAGGACCTACCCAGTTCAAACCTGTGCTGTTCGAGCCAACTGTACATGCCTTCCTACGCAGTGATATATAATGTATTTTGAGCACCTAATGTGTTGCAGTTGCAGTGCTAGGAGTTAGGGATGCAATAGGGAACAGACTGGGCATTGTCCAGTGCTCACAGAGCCTTCAGTGCATTGAAAGAAGCAGGTGAATAATAAGAATTATGCTTCAGCCCAGTGGGTACCAGTCCCAGAGGAGTCTGGAGCCTAAAGGGGCTCAAACCGGTGCATCCAACTCAGACTTTTTTAGAGGGGTGAAATATAAACGTATCTGTAGGATGAGAAGGAATTAGCAATGTGAAAGTGGTTTGGAGAGGGTAGACATGGGAAAAGAGTTTATTTGTGATGAGGAACTGCTGTGTGAAGACACACTCACAAGCATGTGGGACTATAAAAAGTTTCCGGAAATTTACTAAAGAGGAGACAGAAAATAAATTTCAGAATGGGCTAGAGGCTAGAGCATCAGACAAAGAGAAGGAAAATACCATGCTGAAGATGCAGTTGATGCCCTGAAAATGTGAGTCATTTAAATCACACCACGAAGCAGCAGCTTTAGAAGGAACTGTGCTGAAAGACAGCCTTCTTTTGAATGAGCATCTTTTATTTTTTTCTGATTGCTCATACCTTCCTTATCTCTTAATTTGTCCTATTATTCTTTGTTTCACTAAGTGGTTTGGAACTCTTTTAACTGTATTATGCATTTTCCCATATCTAATATTTCATGTGTCCCCTTATTAGCTACACACACACACACACACACACAAATAGCAAACCACAGCATTTGCTATTTGATTCATAAATTCATTTGCTTATACACTTACTCAACAGAGACTTGTGGTTCTTCAACCATAAGGCTGCACTGCGCTGGGTACTGGGTACACATTAGCGAATCAGACAAAAAGCAGCCCCTGACCTCAAGGAGTTTGCTGAGACTCACAGTGCTGATAGATACAATAAAAAGGTAAACAAACGAACCATTAAATACAAAATACACATTTGGATAAAGAAATGAAAAAAAAATGGCTTGGTTAGAATGATAAGGAATGGTGGGGGAGATCTGCTGAGGTAAAAGGCTCAGGAAAGTTTGGTCTGAAAAGGTAAATTTTCAGCTGATGCTTGAAGGATTAGCCGAGATCTAGCAAAAACAGCAGAGGGAACGTGAATCCAGGCAGAAAAAACAAGCATGTGTGAAGACCGAGAGTTGATCAGGTGGACTGCGTGGCTTCCTTTACGGCCAGACACAGCGCCATAGGTGAGCAGGGCCACGTGCAATGTCTGATACCCTTCTAGTCTGTCTGTCTCCATAATGGAGGCAGCACAAGCTAAAACTGTGATTTCTCAGCCTGTCAATATGTTCCCATCAAGAGATATAAGAAAAAGTCTGCCTGTGCTTTCCCTCCGAGCATCCTTTACTCCTTCTAAGAACATCGAAGGGATAGCAGGAGTGGCCACAGCTCCCATGATGACAAGAATGAAAAGAGACGCATCACAGAGACGTCGAGCCTGATGTCTTCAGACTGCTGAGTAAATATCAGTAGCCACCTGCTTATCTCTGTGTTTCTCTCCCCTCCACCCAGACTAACTGAGATGAGTTGACAGAGCACTGTGAAAGTTTAAGGCGCTCGGTGTGATTTGATACACTGATATAGTGCAAAATGGTTACCACTGTCGCATGAGCTAAGGCCTCTTTCATATCACATAAGTACAATTTTGTTCTGTGTGTGAGAACATTTAAGAGCTACAGCCTTAGCGATTTTTCAAGTATGTAATACAGTATTATTGATTACAATCACCATGCCGTGTATTAGACCCCCAGAACTTACTCATCTTTTAAAAAGAATTTTTAGGGAGGATTATAATTAGAAATTACTGACTGACTGACTGACTGACTGACTGACTGACTGACTGACTGACTCACCGATCAATCGATCGATCTATCTATCTATCTAATTATTTATTTAAATGGAGGATTGAACCCAGGATCTTGTGTATGCTAAGCATGCCCTCTACCCACTGAAATATATCCTACCCTCCTCATTTATCTTATAATTGGAAATTTGTACACTTTGACCAACATCTCTCCATCAGCCTTACTCCCACCCCAGCCTCTGGTAAGCAACCACTCTACTCTGTTTCTATGAGTTTGTCTTCTTACTAGATTCTATGTATAAATCGTATCATGCAATATGTGTCTTTTGCTACCTGACTTAATTCACTTAGCCTAATGCCTTCAAGTTTCATCCACGTTGTTGCAAATGGCAAGATTCTCTTCCTTCTCATGACTGAATAATATTCCAGTGTGTGTGTGTGTGTATGTATCTTTATGAATGAATGAGGAAGGTGTGGTATATTTAATTTTTTCAAAGCCAGTTTATTTTTGAGTCAGTGTTGTCATTTGATTAAGAAATCATGCTAATAATTGTGATGCACACTAGGGACTAAATCATCTTTAGTTAGGACAGAGCAGGGGCATCAGCCTGGCTTTTACAGGCAATGGCACATTAGCAAATCATATTAAAGAGTAAATAGAAAACACTGAAGAGTTTGGGACTAATGCAATTATGTTTTTAGCATAGTACTCTATTATATTCCAAATGATTTGATATGAGTAAGGGTCAAAACTGGGATTCTGTTAAGAGATGAAGATGATGTAGAAGAAGATGAAGTGTGTTTTTTTTGGGACACGGGAGTGAAGATATCTTTTCAAGAGTGAACAGTAGTGTGGTTTAATGAGATAAGGGAGGAAGGACAAGTTTTGGGTGAAAATCACCAAAAGCTTGTACATGAGGACGCTATGAAAAATCCTAAGAAAGATATGAGAGAGACAATAAAAATGCATAACTTAAGAGAATGAATTACTGCCCTGCATTAGAGCAATATATTTATCAGAGAAAACGTGTAAGGGGTAATGAGGAGTGTGTGTCCATGATTGTATTCTGGGAAGTGGAAATATTTCCATATCTAGTATTGAAGGAAGATCTGGTTGAAATGACTCAAAAGGGTAGTTAGATGAGAGATGGAAAAATAAACTTAGAGCAAATCGGATCATATAAATTAAAATAGCAGCATTCTGAGCTGGAGGAATTGGCCAGTGGTGTAAAATTCTGCTGCAGTATCACAACCATTAGAGTGTGTGTGTTGGTCAGAGGAGGGGGGTGCTGTCACATTAGTAGGGCTAATGATGGTTAGGGATAAGATAAAGATGATTAAGGCAGAGGCATAATGAGAGGTGCATTATCTCAGGTGAGAGATAATGGTGATCTTAACCAGGGAGTGAGTAATAAAGATGAAGATCAATGGGAAAAGTCAATAAATACGTGGAGATGAATTTGACAGGAGGTGATGATTGATTAAATGCTAGAAATAAGGACAGACAAGAGTTGAGGAGGACGGCCAGGTTTCTGCCATGCACAACAGTTCGAGTAACACCTATTATTGGGTTTGGGAGCAAAGGAAAAGCAGGTTCCTGTGGAAAGATGCTGACTCTGGCTTTAGACATGTTGAGTTGGATGTGACTGTGAGACATCTAAACAGAGACACCCATTTGACTGGGGAGAAATTCATAAGAGAGGAAATGGAGGTGTAGGTTAAGGTTTCATGAACTCGTGAGTGGGAGTGAAGATGTTGCTGAGGGAGTGTGTATGGACTTGGAAAGGCACCCTGTGCTTTTCCTGAGCAGCTCAGGCAGGAAGTCCACTGTTCAGGTCACTCAGACACTAACACTAGTCTCCTCAGGCTTACGTGCTTTTCTAGTTCCTAAAGGCAGTGGAGTTTGGGAACATTAGAGGAGGAGGGGGAAGAGGTGCAGGATGAAGCATGGCAGAGAACAAATATTAAATGCACAAGCAGAGAGAGAACTCTTACAATACAAATAAACAGTGGACAGAGATTAGAAATAAAGCAAAACCTAATGAATACGGTTTTTAGAGATACCAAGGGAAGATGAGGATGACCGGTAGTATGAAAATCAGTTGAGCTGTGAAGTAATAAAATGACGTGCACTGAACTTACTAATAAGTAGACCGTTATCCTCTAATTAAGAGGAATTTCAATGGAATAGGTGTTAGGGAATTAAGAATTGAGCATGTTGGACCTAGAGATGACCATACTAAGTGAAGTAAGTCAGAAAAAGAAAGACAAATATCATATGATGTCACTTATATGAGAAATCTAAAAAAATGAACTTATTTACAAAACAGAAATATACTCACAGACATAGAGAACAAATTTATGGTTACCAGGGGGAAAGGGGTGGGGAGGGATAAATTAGGAATCTGGGATTAGCAGATACAGACTACTATATATAAAACAGATAAACAACAAGGTCCTACTATAAAGTACAAGGAACTATATTCAATATTTTGTAATAACCTATAATGAATAAGGATATGAAAAATACTATATCTATATATAGATATAGATATACATATACATATATATACACACACATATAGATAGATAGATAGATAGATAGATAGATAGATAGATAGATAGATAGATAAACTGATCACAATGTTTACACCAGAAACTAACACAGCATTGTAACTGAAATATACTTCAATAAAAAAAAAAGGATTGAGTATGTCAGTGTGAACAACTTGAACATATTCCACTGTTGTTGGAATGAAACCAGTGTTGAGGGCATGGAGAGACAGACATCACAAGTGGGGTTACCAGCCTTAAACAAAATCAGGAGTACATTCTCTGTAGGGATGAGACAGAAAGATAAAATGACTGATTAGGTGTAAGCGCATGTGTGTATGTGGCAGGAAGTTGATGGTGCTCAGAGGAGTGGTGAGGGAAGTAAAAATTCAGGACAGACAAGGGAAGTGGAAAGGAACATAATCCCAGCAGTGTCCTATAGGATGGAGAAGACTGAATTCTTTCCGGGAGTGCCTGCCAGGGCAGACTCCAGCAGATCTTAGCAAATTTAATTTATCAATATATAACAAGAATAGTACACCGAGTTTATTACTTATTCCAGGAATGCAAAGTTGCTTCAATATTCAAAAGTCAATCATCATAATTCACCATATTCACAGTCTTAAGAAGAAAAATCACAAGATCATATAAATCCATACAGAAAAAGAAGTTAACAAAATTCAACTCCCATTCATGATAAACATTCTCAGCAAACTAGGCTTAAAAAGGGAATCATCAACCTGAAAAAGACCGTAAACAAATAAATTAACAAACAAACAGAAAACCTGGCTACAGTTAACATTAGGTATTGTTTAATGGCAGAAGACTGAATGCTTCCCTGGAAGATCAGGTTCAAGAGGAAGATGCCCTCTCTCATCACTCATTTTCAAATTGGTGGTCAAAGTCCTAACCAGTTCAACAGAATGAGAAAAGATACAAATGCTTAGAGATTGACAATGAAGAAATAAAGCTGCTTCTATCTGCAGATTACGATTGACTATTTAGAATCCACCCCAGATATCTACTGACAAGTATATATAGAATAGATAAACAAGATTATACTGTATGGCACAGGGAAATATATACAAGATCTCGTGGTAGCTCACGGTGAAAAAGAATGAGACAATGAATATATGTATGTTCATGTAGAACTGAAAAATTGTGCTCTACACTGGAAATTGACACAACATTGTAACCTGATTATAACTCAATAGAATAAAATTTTAAAAAATGTCTTCTAGAATGAATAAGCAAGTTTAGTAAGGTCACAAGATACAAGGTGAAAACACACAACCAATTAGATTTCTAAATACTCATAATTAACAATTAGAAACTGAAATTTAAAATTCGGTGCATTTGTAGGGGCTCAAAAATAGGTATAAACCTAAAAATAAACATGTATGGGATCTGTATGTTGAAACATATAAAACATTGATTTAAAAAAAAAAAAGACCTAAATAAATGAAGAGCAACACCATGGTTATAAGATCAGAAGACACTGCATAGTAATTAGAGAAAATCCATCTATAGGCTAAACACAATTCCTATCAAAACCCCAGAAGTTTGCCTAGAATGTCCTGGTTTTAGCACGGAAATTTCTACTCCATAAGAGGCCCCTATGTGGGATATGATTTGGGCTATGAGGGGAAAAATTTGGGGGGAAAAAAACCCCTACAGAATCCACACAGCAGCCACAAAATAGAGGCTAGGTGCATTTTACTATCAAGTAGATACAGCATGGGGAAGAGGGTAGAACTCAGTGGTAGAGCACATGCTTAGCATGCATGAGGTCCTGGGTTCAATCCCCGGTGCCTCCATCAAATAAATAAATAGATAAATAAATAAACAAACAAACAAATAAATAAATTACCCCTTCCAAAAAAATCCAAAAACAAACCAAAAAATTTTTGATTAAAGTAGGTACAGCATGTATTATCTGTGTCTCCACATTTCACAGTCCCTGTCACTGCTGTGTTTTTGCTTTTCTCCCTGACCAGGAATATTACCAACTAGGATTTGCAGTTCACACTAATGGGTCATCTCTTGCAGCATGACTTCAAGTGTTGTGGTTTAAACATGCTTCTCCGGCACGTTGTAATCTGGAGTGTTAGTTCATATTCGATTTTACCTATTGATTAATGGTTCTGCTTTGCATCCATTTAGTACGAGTACACTTTTTACCTTTATGAATACCCATGACCATGTTTTCTAAGAACTCTGAGAGTGAAAATGAGAGCAATCGCAGCGCACAAGCTAGCATGGTCCCAGACTTCACTGAATAGGAGGCTAAATGACTGGGTTATTTTAATGACACCTGAAGGGCACATGCAAACGGGTTAGGAAGATCAATGAACAAAACAGAGTGTGTTACACAATGCACAGAACAGAGTGTAGGGTTGGACATAGTAAGGAAGGTGGAGTGATCCATATTAACTTGCTGGGGCTGCTGTCACAAAGTACTGTAGACTGGGGGCTTAAACCACAGAAATCTATGTTCTCACAGTTCTGGAGGCTGGAAATCTGAGATCAAGGTGTCAGCAGGGTTGGGTCTTTCTCGGGGCTGGGAAGGAAGACCTCGCTTCTTGTCTCATAGCTGGCTGTCTTCTGAGTCTTTACACTGCCTTCCCTTTGTATGGAGACTGGGTCTCACAAGTTGGGGATGAGACAAACAAGTGCTCCTAAAAGGATCAAAAGCTCTCTCTCTCTCTCTCTCTGTGTCTCTCTCTCCCTACCTAAAGATTCCAATGCTCAGCTGAAAATAGTAGCCACTGAATTAGCATGGGTATACCACACACACAAAAAAAACTCACTGTCGATGCACTTTCTTGATTGCTCTCAGAAACTAAGTTACATTCCCTGACTTGAGTGCTGCAAATAAAATGTCCTTTGGGCAAACAGAAGGGGGAAATTCTGATAAGGAATGTTATCGGTCCCTCAACTTGTAAAGCTGTTTCTCTCAGGTCTTATCAACATCAGGCTTTCCACATCATATCAAGTGATGCATAGAATCATGGCAACCACAACAGAAAAAAATGCACTCCCAGCACTTCAGTATTTTGAGTTTTAAAACGGAGCTTCAAATTAGCATTTTGGTTTCTATGAAAAAAAATTTTTCTAGCTGGGAGGTAATTAGGTTTATTTATTTATTTGTTTATTTAGTGGAGGAACTGAGGATTGAACCCTGGCCCTCGGGCATGCTAACCATGCACTCTACCACTGAGCTACACCCTCCCACCCACTATGAAAATTTTAATTGAGCCACAGAAAACATAAAACAGAAGATTATTGATATCTCGTCCAATTCCAAACTAGACTTTGCTCATATATCAGCATGTTTGGCAGACGGAGCAAATGTAAATTTGGCAAATCTCATTCAGTCTACGTGTGTCTTGCCAAAGAAAATGAAATGGAAAGATCTTCCTTGCTAAATGCCCCACACAGCTTTCACACAGCATTGTTAAAATGGGGCATCATAGGCTTACCTGGGACTTTGAGAGTTTTCATAAAGAAAGATTTGGTCACTTTTCAGTTTTCTGAAAATGTGTGGAAACACTAATGATATGAGTAGCTTTACAGAAATTGAAGGAAATTGTCCCCGTGGACACAAACTGGCTTTCATTGTTTTCAGTCATCAAAAAGATATCAAAACGTTGGCTTGCCTTTAAATTATATTTTCAATCTGTGGGAGAAGAAAGATCTTGTCTCATTTGGAAATACAATGTGAATGAGAATGAAAAAAAGAGAACAGTAAAACAGAAACGTATATGCTTTTTCCCAGAACTGCCAATGATCTTTGAAGAGGCCCTAAGGAGCCTAGAAAAAGATGAACTGATTGTATTTTAATTACCTGACGCTGTTTGGTTGCAACAAAAACTGATACAGCTTTTTTTTTTTTTTAGTGGGGGGAGACTGTTGCAGAACTAAAAAACAAAACAAAAAAAGATCATTGACACAACATTGTAAACTGACTATTACTCAATTAAAAAATGTAAAAAAAAAAAAAAAAGATCAGTGGAAAAAGATAGCCAGTAAAACTGGACTCTCTCAATTTCTCTTTTAAAATTGTAACTAATTTGGAATAAAACTTTGATTTCATAAGTTCAAGTTACCTCTGTGCCTTGATACCGATTTCCCTGAGAAAGTGGACTAACTTATGATAAGATCCAGTGCACTTTGGAGTGCTCACAAATCATGGACCTTTCAGATTTGTGAACCTACATGATGAGTTTAATAGAAGCAAAAGGTACGGGTGACAAACAGCTAATTTATCAAAATCAGCATGCAGATACAAAGTACATTGTGTTTTGAACACTTTTTCAAAGGAAACATTTTTTTGAAAGCTGGAAACTTAATTCCTACAGATCTGAAAATCTACTTTTGCTGATAAGTAAAACCAGAAGTATTCTATGTGCAGAAGTGTTTGCTGAGAAAACATTTAGCTCGGTGTCATCACATTGGGCTTTCGCAAGGAATCAGTGTCATGTGGAGTCAAGCACAGATCCACGAGTCAAAGCAAACTATATGTTTGTGCTCAGACTTATCACTATGTAAAAAACACCGCTTATCATGAAAGCTACCAGCTGGGTAGAGAAGTGTTATTGGAAGAGGAAACAGAAGAAGTAAAAATATCCAGTGTATCGTGGGACAGAAATAATTACCTCATTGTTATTTTCAAATTAAATGTCTGAATATCCTCCATCCTTTTGAATTTATATTCCCCTAAAGTTCTTACATTTATGCATCTTAAGAATAACGAAAATATAGCCTACAATATTTAAATATGCAGTCAACAGTCAAATAAATTGCTGTAGCAGAGGGCAGAAACACAAAATTTTGTTACATTTTCTCACAAATATTTACTTATTTAATAGTTTAATTATTAATTACTACTAATTGCCACTGTTAACTAGTCCTATTATTTATTTTGTTTAAAAATATCATTTATGGAACATAAAAGTAAATGAACAAGATAATATGATTTCAAAATAATATAGGATAATATACCACATAATTTTAATACACAAATAAACCCCTATTTTCATGTTACATTTAATTAATAACACTGGTGTATGATTATTTACTATAGATTATGCTAGTATAATTTATTTGTCTGGTATGACTGTGTCCTGGCTTGACTCTCTAAGAGGTGGTCACCTTAGATATAGACAAACCGATTCTAAAATTTATATTGAGAAGCCAAAGAGCTAGAACAGTTAAACGATTTTGTAAAAGATGAATAAAGTTGGAGGAATGTCTCTACCCAGTTTTAAGACTTAATACGTAACTCTGCAATCAGTGTAACAACAGAGTCACCACAAGTAACAGCCAACTGATTTCAGACGAAGATGCAAAAGCAAGTCAGTGGAGGAAGGACAGCCTTTTCAACAAATGATGTTGGAGCATCAGGCATGTACATGAAAAAACAAAGAAAACCCCCACAGACCTCAATATAAATCTCACACCATATACAAAATTTAACTCTAAATGAATTATAGATCTAAATGTGAAATGTAAATCTCTAAAAACTTCTAGAAGAAAATATAGGGGGGGAATTCTTCATGACCCAGTGATAGAGGAAGACACCAAAAGCATGACCCACAGAAGAAAGGACTGATAAACTGGATCTCATAAAGATCGAAAACTGTTTGTTGTTTTTGTTGTTTTTTGAAAGAAACTGTTAAGAGAAGTAAAAACAGCAAGCCACAGACTGGAGAATTTTCACGAACCATATGGCCCCAAAAAAGGATTTGTGTTGGAAAAATATAAAGAACTCTCTAAACTCAACATTATGAAAACAGACAATCTGATTAGAAAATGTTCAGAGACAGAAGCAGATACTTAACTGAAGTGGACATATGGATGGCAAATTAGCACATGAGGAGATGGTCAATACCATTAGCCATTAGGGAAATGTAAATTAAAGCCTCGGGTGAGGCTCCACTACACACAAGTCAGAATGGCTGGAAGAAAATGTACTGTCAATACCCAGGAGAGGCTGTTGACAACTGGGACTCTCACACATTGCTGGTGGAAATGTAAATTTGTACAGCCATTCTGCAAAATGGTTTTGGAGTTTCTTATAACATTAAACATACACTTACCATAAGACCTAACAATTTTCCCACTCCTGAGCAATTACTCTACAGAAATGACAGCATATATATGCATTTAAAAAAAAAAAAAAAAGGTACACTAATTCTTACACCAGCTTTCTTTTGCAATAACCTACAACTGGAATCAATCTACACGCCCTTCAACCAGTAAATGTGGAGATCATAGTACGTATATACAAATACATATTACTTGGTAATAAAAGGGAACTGAATATTGTTACACACAGAAATTTGGATGGCCCCTAAAGGTGTTATACTAAGTCCAAAAAGCCGATCTCAAAAGGTTACATTCTGTATGATTCCAAATTTACATTTTTTAAATGATGGAATTATAGTGATAGATAATAGATAAGTGACCACCACGGTTAGTGGGAAGATGTGACAATAAAGGGTTAACATGAAAGAATTTATTTGTTATGATGGAACAGTTCTGTGTCCTGATTATGTTGATGGGTACACAAATCTATATCTGTAATAAAAGTGTTTTTTTTAACATTTTTTATTGATTTATAATCATCTTACAATGTTGTGTCAAATTCCAGTGTAGAGCACAATTTTTCAGTTATGCATGAACATATATATATATATATACATGAACATATATATATATATATACATATATATATTCATTGTCACATTTTTTTTCTTTGTGAGCTACCATAAGATCTTGTATATATTTCCCTGTGTGACACAGTATAATCTTGTTTATCTATTCTACATTTTGAAGTCCCAGTCTATCCCTTCCCCCCCCCCCCATCCCCTTGGCAACCACAAGTTTGTTTTCTATGTCTATGAGTCTGTTTCTGTTTTGTATTTATGCTTTGTTTGTTTGTTTGTTTTTAGATTCCATGTATGAGCAATCTCATGTGATATTTTTCTTTCTCTTTCTGGCTTACTTCATTTAGAATGACATTCTCCAGGAGCATCCATGTTGCTGCAAATGGTGTTATGTTGTCAGTTTTTATGGCTGAATAGTATTCCATTGTATAAATATACCACATCTTCTTTATCCAGTTATCCATTGATGGACATTTAGGCTGTTTCCATGTCTTGGCTATTGTAAATAGTGCTGCTATGAACATTGGGGTGCAGGTGTCATTTTGAAGTAGGGTTCCTGCTGGATATATGCCCAGGAGAGGGAATCCTGGGTCATATGGTAAGTCTATTCCTAGTCTTTTGAGGACTCTCCATACTGTTTTCCACAGTGGCTACACCAAACTGCATTCCCAAAAGTAGTGTAGGAGGGTTCCGTTTTCTCCACAACCTCTCCAGCATTTGTCATTTGTGGATTTTTGAATGGTGGCCATTCTGACTGGTGTGAGGTGATACCTCATTGTAGTTTTGCTTTGCATTTCTCTGACAATTAGTGATATTGAGCATTTTTTCATGTGCCTATTGATGAAGAATATACAATGGAATAAAGACAATCTCTTCAGCAAATGGTATTGGGAAAACTGGACAGCAGCATGTAAAGCAATGAAGCTAGAACACTCCCTTACACCATACACAAAAATCAACTCAAAATGGATTAAAGACTTAAACATAAGACAAGATACTATAAACCTCCTAGAAGAAAATATAGGCAAAACATTATCTCACATACATCTCAAAAATGTTCTCCTAGAACAGTCTACTCAAGCAATAGAAATAAAAGCAAGAATAAACAAATGGGACCTAATGAAACTTACAAGCTTCTGCACAGCAAAGGAAACCATAAGTAAAACAAAAAGACAACCTACGGAATGGGAGAAAATTTTTGCAAATGAAACCGACAAAGGCTTGATCTCCATAATATATGAGCAGCTCATATGACTTAATAAGAAAAAAACAAACAACCCAATCCAAAAATGGGCAGAAGACCTAAACAAGCAATTCTCCAAAGAAGAAATGCAAATGTAATAAAAGTTTATAGAATTATACACTCCCTTAAAAAATGAATACATTTCGGAATTGGGTAAATCCAAACAAATTTTCTCGTCCATGTGTAGTATTTCAACAATGTTAATTTCCTAATTTTGATTATCCTACTTAGGTTATGTAAGTTGGTATCACTGCAGGAAGATGGATGAAGGGGACATTGCAATTCTCTGTACTATTTTAAAGAATTTCCTTGTGAGCCAAAAATTATTTTAAAATGAAAAGTAAAAATAAATGAATGCTAGTAGCAATACTGAGAAAGAACAATTTTTTAGAATGGCTTAAGAAAACTGTGGTATCCATCCTTTTGACATTCAGTGTGCCTCATAATGTGAGGAAACAAAAATCCAAAATTCTTAGAAAAATCAGATTGGAAGGATAAAAGGGTAAAGTATGACACTTAAATAAGGCTGTAAAACCATCAAAGTCCACATGATATGATAGTATAGTAATGAAGTTGACAGTAATGGATAATACTTACAAAGCAATTGATATGTAACTCATACAACAAGCTAAGAGCATGTATTTCTTTATTACCATTTTATAGATAAGGAAACTGAGACACACAGATATTCATTCATATACCCTTGACTGCAGGACTAGTTAATGACCTCAATAGGACTTTCACCCAAAGTGGTCTGACCCTAGAATCTGTAATATGAACAAGTGTGTAATACAAAATTCCTGAAGGTACAGAGAACATAATCACAACAGATGAAAATAGCTACTCTCAGCATTTTGATGTGTTCTTTTCCAGATGTGTGCCCTTTTATTTACTTATTGGTTCATCAAAAAATAAAATATTAACTGAACATGTATGGTGTGCCAATCCTTGTTCTGGGAACATGGGCTACAGTACTGAAAGAAACCAGAACATTGAATACTATTCAGCCATAAAAATGACAACATAACGCAATTTGCAGCAACATGGATGTCCCTGGAGAATGTCATTCTAAGTGAAGTAAACCAGAAAGAGAAAGAAAAATACCATATGAGATTGCTCATATGTGGAATCTAAAAAAAAAGAAAAGAAAGAAAGAAAAGAAAAAGACAAATGAACATAAATACAAAACAGAAACAGACTCATAGACATAGAATACAAACTTGTGGTTGCCAGGGGGGAGAGGGGTGGGAAGGGACAGACTGAGAGTTTGAGATTTGTAGATACTAACAAGTATATATAGAATAGATAAACAAGATTATATTGTATAGCACAGGGAACTATATACAAGACCCTGTGGTAGCTCATGGTGAAAAAGTATGTGACAATGAATATATGTATGTTCATGTATAACTGAAAAATTATGCTCTACACTGGAAATTGACACAACGTTGTAAAATGACTATAACTCAATAAAATAAAATTGAAAAAAAAACACCCTTGCCTACATGAACTATCTAGTCTAATGAGGGAACAGAAAATACAAATGAAAAAAGTATGAGAAAATTGCACGTGGTAAGTCCTAAAGTGAATAAGGGATGAATACCAATAGGACGTTGTCAGGGAAGGCCTCTCTGAGGAAGGACACTCAGGCAGAGGTCTGAAGGAAGGGAAGGAGTGGGCCACGAGGATTTCTTAGTGAAGGAATAGAACATTCTGGGCAGAAGACATGGCACCTCCAATTGCCTAGTGCTGGGACTGGATCCAAGGTCCAGGGAGGTCCATGTGGATGGAATTGGGCAAGGGAGTGGGAGTGTGGTAGAGATCTGGCCAGGGTCATATACTACCCCCCAGACTGCATGACTCAGAAATGCTCTTCACACAACCACCACCTTACATTTATCTTTTCTTTCATTGTTTCTTCATTGTTTGTTTTAAAGAATGTGGTGTTTCCTAATCCAGACAGAAGACAACGTGCAAGTGATACCGCTCTATCCACACTTTTCCACCTTTGATGGAGAAGTTCCCTTAGGTGTATGTGGACGAGGTGTCCTCTACTGGGGCTTCTTTGGGACCTGGCCTGGAGGGAGCTCAGTGGAGCTGGTATCAGCCTTTAGTCTCTTTTCTCAGAAGTCCCAGCAAACCAAATGGACCCTCAATCCCACAAAACCCCACTAATTCAAGAAGAAATGAGGCCTCTCAAGACTCTTGGTAAAGGGTGTGGCTGAGCTCTTCTGCCACCTTGTGACTGATTCCATTTCTCCCTTCCCACCAGATGGATGCTTCTCAAAAAACTCCTTGAGTAGAACTTTCCTTTACAGGAGAGGCTCTTGACAGGCTCGAAGAACATGGTGACCAGAATCCGTAAAGAACCTCCCAACACAAAGCTATGCCTAATGCAAAGAGTGTACTTGGTAATGCAATAGAAGGTGTGTTGTGAAAGAAAAGGCATTGGGGGTCTTCTCTTTTATGAGTGCCTGAGAAGTAAGGAGAGCAAAGAAGCAAGGTTAGGTGGGAGAAAGAACTAAGGGATCGAATGGCATGTGCCTGCTGTGCCCGTCTCTTCCTTAGAGCTCTACTCCATCGTCCACCTCTTCTGTGGGACAAACCCTTAAGCTTCAGTGAATCCAGCATCCCCTTTCTCTGTGTGCCCACCTAAGACTGAGTGAATCTGCTGCTGTCAGGAAAAGTGTCTGCCTGCCCATGGGCCACTCCCCCTCCCCTTCCCAACAAGGAGACATTACTGCCCATCTGCACTCTCCTCCAGCCCTCTCTGTCCTCCTGGTTGGTGCGGAAATTGAGATTGACATTCAAAAGCTCCTTCAATGTCTGCCCCATGTGCTGTTTAAGATGGATGCCTATAACCAGCCTCTCTGCTTTTTTGTTTTTGTTTTAATTAATTATAAATATGACTCTACCACCACCATATCCCATCTCCTCTGAGACAGCAATTTTCCTCCAGCTCTCCTCGGTGTATTCTCAACCTCTCCCCCTCTACTTCATAGGTACATGCCCTGAACACACTTACTACTTCCCTGCACTGGCAGGAATGGCAGCGTTATTAACCACACCACACGCTTGCCATCGTGTGCCATTCTAAGTGCTTCACAACATGGGGCACAGATATTAATTCCACACGGCTGATTGCAAAGCATGGTAAAGTTACTCAAAGTGTCATTTTAAATTAAAACAAACATGCAAATGTAATGATGCTTGGTCAAGTCATTGGTGCCTTTCTTCTTTGCTCCTGTCATACTGTGAAGATGAATGTACACTTTGGGTAAAATTTTTAACATAAACCATGAAATTTCAGGCTCAAGCAGGGTCATCAGTGTAGTATTTACAGTTCTATCATCCAGTGATGAATCTCACATGCATTACAGAGATTCTTTGGCTAAACATTTTGGAAAGGACTTCCACTTCTGGGTTGGAAGCAGAAAGTTCCACCATAGTCATGAGAGTAATATGGATAAATTACAAAATGCATCAGCAAAATGAAGATACAGATTAACCTGAATGAATTAAATTTCAGAAATGGAAAGCCCTTCCTAGGAGCAAGAGCCCCTTGGTGCTTTAATCTCTGGGGTTTACACAGAAGTAGGAAAAAACGTCCCATGGGTGGATGAATGGACAGAGATACCAGTCAAACTGTTAATGAATTTTTATTGATTCTATATTGTCTGAAGTGGCAGATTCAAATGCTGAGGAGTCTAAAAGAAGTCTAAATCCACCTGCCCAATCTCCTTCAGGGCTTCTGCCAGCTGCATGGGGGAATCACACCAAAGGCTGACAGCAGGGCAGGGGAGATAAGACAGGCTCAGGAACCCTTCCCTGAGTGCCAGGTAGTGACTTAGAGGAAGATGCTGATGGAGGACAGGAGAACTAAGTTCCTCTGAGGTTCACAGATCCTGCCTTGAGCAGGCTCAGGATACTCTGAGTAGAGAAAGAGCCCGACGGCACTACTCCCAAGGTGCACACAAACTCTTCACTGAGTACATGACAGCTGCTGCATAAAGACCAGAGGCAGAGAAAGTTAGGTATAATAAAGACCTCCTGAGGCTGGAAGATGCCAGAGCAGGGTTAGAGAGCAAAGAAAACTCCATAGTGA
This sequence comes from Camelus ferus, assembly GCF_009834535.1. Classification (NCBI taxonomy): domain Eukaryota; kingdom Metazoa; phylum Chordata; class Mammalia; order Artiodactyla; family Camelidae; genus Camelus; species Camelus ferus. The sequence goes on along the minus strand of NC_045722.1, from coordinate 24,385,998 downwards.
AAAAAAATGCTGGCAACTGGGTTCGAGGCAAGAGGGTGAGAAGAAGAGAGAGAGTTGGGTGGGGGTTGGAGAGAGAAAGCAGAAGAAAAGGAGATGGAGGAGAGAAATCAGAAGAGATTAATTTCCTATATTCATACAACAAACACCTGGACCTAAGACATAGCTATTTGAAGTTTCTGTTGAAAAGCCTGTCTTAATCTCACACTCAAAATAGATGAAGCCTTCATTGGGGGACTGAGTTGCAAAAAAAATTCCCAGATTCAACTCAAATGTATATTAGATCATTTAAATATTTAAATTCCACAGACTAGTGGTCTGACTGAGGAAGAATTATGGTTTCTCTGAGAGTAATTATTTTTTGCTTCCAATTTGAATTTTCTTACAAACATTGTTTCACACACAATAAGAAGTTAAGAAACATGGGAAGGGGGATGATATAGTTCAAAGGCTAGAGTACATGATTAGCATGCATGAGAGGTGGTCCTGGGTTCAATCCCTAGTACCTCCTTTAAAAATATATTAATTAATAAACAATAAATAAACAAGCAAACAAACCTAATTACCCTTCACCAAAAATACATCAAAAAGGTAGAGAATGATTTTTAAAAAGTGGAAATTTTATAAGAGAAAAATAAAATATCAAAATGAATAATTGAGTCTGTGGGCTTAATGTCAGACTGAATACGGTAGAATTCTTCAGAAAGGGTCAGTGGACACAAAAAATAAGCTAGTGAAAAATCATCCAAACTGAAACACAAGGAGAGAGAAAGACAGATTCATAGAGACAGAGACAGAGAGAGCATTGAAGAACCACAGGGCAATGTAAAAATACATTTAACCTATGTGTAATTGGAATCCCAAAATTACAGGAGAGAGAATAAGGCAGAAGAATTATTTAAAGACATAATGGCTGAGAATTTTCTAAAAATGGTGAAATGTATTAACCTACATATATGACAAGTTCAGGAAACCTGACTCAGGATAAAGAAAAGCAATCCACACTTATACCTCTTATATTCAAACTGTGGAAAAGTGAAGATAAAGAGAAATTTCAAAAGTAGCTGAATGGGAAAGAACTTTACATGCAGGAGAGAACAACACAAAGAATGCCTTATTGTCAAAAGACAGTGGACTAATATCTTTTTTTTTAAATCTTATTTTATTGAGTTATAGTCAGTTTACAATGTTGTGTCCATTTCCAGTGTAGAAGACAATTTTTCAGTTATACATAAGCATACATATATTCATTGTCATATTTTCTTTTTGCTATGAGCTACCACTAAGATCTTGTATATATCTCCCTGTGCTGTACAGTATAATCTTGTTTTTCTAGTCTACATATGCCTGTCAGTATTTACAAATTTTGAACTCCCAGTCTGTCCCTTCCCTCTCCCCTCCCCACTGGCAACCACAAGTTTGTATTCTATGTCTATGAGTCTAGTTTCTGTTTTGTATTTATGTTCATTTGTCTTTTCCTTTTCTTTCTTTCTTTTTTTTATATTCCACATCTTTAACATGCTGAAAGCAGAAATAAAAATGTTTGTCTATAATTCTCTGTCCAGCAAAAATATTCCAGAATGAAGGGGAGAGACAAGAATATACAATGAAGACAGGACAGTCTCTTCAATAAACTGGTGTTGGGAAAACTGAACAGATAATGCAAAAGAATTAAACTGGACCCCATCTTACACCCTATACAAAAATCAACTCAAAAAAAGATTAAAGACTGGAATGTAAGATCTGAAGCCATAAAAGTCCTAGACATAAACACAGGGATAAAGCTCATTGCCATTGATCTGTGTAATAATGTTTTTGGATTTGACACCAAAAGCACGGGCGACAAAAGCAAAGATAAACAAGTGGAACTACATGAAACTAAAACGCTTCTGCACAGCAAAGGAAACATTTAACAAAATAAAAAGGCAACCTCTGGAATAGGAGAAAATATTTGCAAATTATATACCTAATAAAAAGTTAATATTCAAAGTATATAAAAAACATACAACTCAATAGGGGAAAAAAAAACCCACAAAAAACAATTTAAAAATTGGCTGAAACAGGCACTGTTCCAAAGAAGACATACAAATGGACCACAGGTACATGAGAAGATGCTCAGCATCACTGATCATCAGGAAAATATGAATCAAAGCCACAATGAGGAGACACACAGTAAGAATGGCTGTTACCAAAAATGCAAGGGATAGCAGGTGTTGGCAAGAATGTGGAGAAAATGGAATCTTTGTGAACTATTGGTGAGAATGTGAACTGGTTCAGATACTGAGGAAAACAGTATGGAGGTTCCTTAAAAAATTAAAAATAGAATTACCATATGATCTAGAAATTCCACTTCTGGGTATACAGTCAAAGGACAAAATTACTGGAAATATCTGGAAAAGATATCCGCACCTTGATACTCACTGCTGCATTATTTACGGTAGTCAAGACATGAAATGAACTACATGTCCCTGGACGGATGAATGGATAAAGAAAAGGAGGGGTGTGTATGGGTGCACAGTGTGCATGTGTGTGCTGTGTGAATAATGGAATACCATTCAGTCATGAAAAAAGAAAAATCTTTCCATTTGTTACAACATGGATGAAACTTAGGGGCATGATGCTAAATGAGATAAGTCAGAGAAAGACAAATACTGTGACTCTAAAAGAAATCAAGCTCACAGATACAGAAAACAGATTGGTGGTTGTGAGGCGAGAATGAGGGGTGGGCAAAATGGGTGAAGGTGGTCAAAAGAATAAAAGAATGAAGGTGAAATAAAGTCACTTTTGGATAGACAATAGCTGAGAGAATTTGTTTCTTGCAAACATGCTGTACAAGTAACACTAAGGGAAATTGATCAGGCTGAAGGGAATTGATATTAGAAGAAAATCTTGATATGCAAGAAGGAAGGAAGGGAACTAGAATTATATATACATTATATATATAATGTATAACATAAAAGGATTTTTAAATTATTTTAATATACATTATATGTACATACATGTTTATAATAGTTTAAATCATAGCATTTAATATAACATATAATAATAATATACATACCCATATTCATATATTAAAAATTCCACACACAAACACAGCTGTATAATATAGGCAGTCTTTGATTTGCACAGTCCTGTGTTGACTGAAACTTGTGCATATGAAACATGTCCAGTTTGCATGGAACCTCAGCTCCTGGACACCTGTGTAAAATGAGTATACTTTTCCAATGTGCAGAAGTTTCAGTTAATATGGTTTTATGCATAGTGAGAAATTGCTTATGTATTTTTTTTCTTGACCACGTCACCCATTTTGCCCAACCTTCACCCCCACCTCTGGCAACCACCCATCTGTTTTCTGTATATGATATCATACATTATTTTAAAAAGACAACTGGCCATTTAAAACAAAGAGAATAGTCATATGCCATGTATTTTGGGGTTTGTGGCATATACAGAGGTAAAATAAACAGCAACAAGAAACATAAGGTATGAGGAGTTTAAATGGAATGATGTTGTTGAAAAGCTCGTATATTATTCATGAAGCAGGTAGCATATTTATGTCAATGATGCTAAATTAAAGATGCATATTGTAATCTGTCAAGCAACCATAAAAAAACAAAGAAGGTATACATGAAAAGCCAAAACAGGAGATAAAATTGAATGCTAAAATATTTGATTAATCCTAAATGGGAAACAAAAACATAGATGGCATACAAGGAAAACAAATACCAATATAGTCAAATTATAGTCTACTCTATCATTAATTACATTACATGTTAATTGACTACTTCATGGGAAAGGCAGAAATGAGCAGATTTACAACTTAACGATGATTGTTAATTTTATATGTGAACTTGACTGTGACCAGGTATTTGGCCAAACATTATCCTGGGTGTTTCTGTGCAGGTGTTTTAGGTAATCTGTAGACTGAGTAGAGCATATTGTCCTGCATAATGTGGGTGAGTTTCACCCAATCAGAGCAAAAGTCTGACTCTCCCCCAGGGAAAAGCGAATTGTTTCTGCCTGACGACCTTTGACCTGGGCCGTAGGCTTTTTCCCTCCCTTTGGTCTCAGACTGAAACATCAACTCTGACTGGGTTTCAAGCCTACTGGCTTTCTGATTGGAACTACCTCATTAGTTCTGCTGGTTCTCAGTCCCTCATACTCAGATGGGAATTAAACTAGCTCTTCCAGGTCTCCTGTCTAAGACTCACTCTGCAAATCTCGAGGCTGGCCAGCTTCTAGAATCACACAATTCCTTATAGTAAATCTATAAACTAAATTTTATATCCTATTGGTTCTGTTTCTCTGGAGAATGCACTAATGCACTACGTATATCTTATTTATCAAAATATACCTTAAATATAATGACCTGAGCAGGTTAAAAGTTTACAAGATGCAAATACACAGAGTATGTAATTACTAAGCGTAAAAGCCGGTGTGACTCTGTTAATATTAGACAGAGTAGACTTCAAGACAAGGATTATTTACAGAGCTAAGAGGGACATTTCATAAGAATAAAATGGTCAGTGTATCAAAAAGACATCATCACATAAAGAATGTGTGTTCTAATAACAGATCTTACAATAAATTAGATTATGGGGAGAAACAGACAAACCTACAACCATATTTAGAGCTTTTAACACACGTTCTTGAGTAATCGATAGATAACTTGATTTAAAAAATCAGTAAGGATATAGAAGGTGTGAAAAACGTGCTCAATCAATAGACCTGAGTGACATTGATAGAAATATATCAACGAATGAAGGATGCATTTTCTTTTCAAGTGTACACAGATTTTTTTTTCAAAATACACCCTATATTGGGATCTAAATGCAAGTCTTAATATATTTAAAATAGCTGAAATCATATCAGGCATATTCTGAGATCACAGATCACAATGGAATTAAATTACTAATTAATATATTATGAAAATATGTATAAAATCACCAAATATTTGGAAATTAAACAACACACTTCCAAATAACCCATAAATCAAACAAAACATGACAATGAAAATTGTAAAATATTTTGAAACGAATGATAACAAAACAGAATCTATCACAATTTGCAAGACACTTCTACAATAAGGCTGAAAACGAAATGTATAGCTTTAATTGTCCGTACTACAAAAGAGGAAATATTTAAAATAAACATCCTAAGCTTGCATGTTAACAATATAGAATGAGAACAAGTCACAATTAAAGGAGAAGAATGAATAGAATAGAAATAAGAGCTGAAATCAATGAAATAGAAAACAGACCTTCAATAGAGAAAATCACACAAGTCAATCGTTCATTTTTTTTAAAAGAGTCAGAAAACCGGTAACCCCTAGAAATACTAATCAAAGAAGAAAGAAAACAAAAGAGAGTGAGAGAGGACAAATCACTCATGTCAGGAATGAAAGAGAGACAATACTACATATTATTCAGACATTAAAAGAATAATGAGAGATTTTGTTAATCTCCATTTAATAAAGAGAAACTGTGAATTTAAAATGGTTTAACAATTAACCAATTGTTAACTGTTAATAAAGAGAGATTGACAACTCTAAGTGAACAAGCTTGACAACTTAGATGAAATGGAAAAATCCTTAAAAGCAGAAATTACCCAAACTGGCAAATGAGGAAACAGAAAAACTGAATAATGTGATTTCTGTCAAAATCAACATTAAAAAGACAACCCAATTTAAAAAAAAAAAAAAGAGGGGGGAAACAGGATGAAATACACAAAGAAGATACACAAATGGCCTCCAAGTCCAGCTACTTTGGGAAGTCAGTTTGGGCAGTTTCTTATAAAATTAAATATACTCTTATCACACAGTGCTAAAAATGAAGTAAGCTATCAAGCCTTAAAAAACCATGAAGGAATCTTAAACACATATTAGCAGGTGAAAAAAAAAAACCCATCTGAAAATGTTCATATACTGCATGATTCCAAGCATATGACATTCTGGAAAAAGCAAAACTACGGAGACATTAAAAAGGTCAGGTTTGCCAGGGCTTGGGGGAAGGTAGGGTGAATAGCAGAGCACAGAGGATTTTAGAGCAGTGAAATTATTCTATATGGTGTCATAATGGTGAATGCATGTCATTACACACTTGTCAAAACCCACAGAATGTATAACTTCAAGAGGGAAACTTAATGTGAACTACAGACTTGGATGATAATGATGCATCCCTGTGGGTTCACAGATTATAACAAACGTACCCTCTGGTGCCTGATGTTGATAGTGGGAGAATTTGTGTGCGTATGTGTGGGATGGGCAAAAGTTATATGGGAACTCTCAATTATTATCCTCAGTTTTTTTGAAACCTACAATTGCTAAAAACTGTGCAAACAAAAATCCAATGATACAACCATTTTTCACCCACAGGAATGCTTCAACTCAAAACGTCCAATTATATCAGTTTTGGCTGGGATGTGGAGCACCTGGAACTCTCAGACATTGTTAATAGAGGTACAAAATTGTGCAGTCACAATTTCACATCCACTAGAATGAACGAAATAAAAAAGACTGACAATACAAAATTGTGCAGTGCTGCAGAACTGCTGGGAATTCTCATACATTCTGGTAGAGTGTCAAACTTCCAAACCCAACTGTGGAAAACTGTTGCAGTTTCTTACAAATATAAACACACATCTACTCTATGACTCAGTCATTCAGTGTAATGTTTATTCAAGATACATGAAAATGTATGTTCAAAAGAAGATTCTTAGGGAATTTTCAAAGCAGTGTTTTTTTTTTTAATACTAGCCCTAAATTATAAATATCCCAAATGTCAACAGGTAATAGATAAACAAACTGCAGTATACATCCAATGGAATTCTATTCAACATTAAAAAGTAGCAAACCTCAGATAAGTGCGAGATGTTAAAATCTCAAATAAAAAAAGTTGAATCCAGACACAAAAAGAATATATACCATAATAATTAGATTTATATGAAATTCAAGAACAGGCAAAGCTGGTATCTGGTGAGAGAAATCAGAAAGTGGCTACTTTTACACATGAAAAGATGCTCAATGTCTCTAAGTATTAGAGAAATACAAATCAAAACGACAATAAGGTATTACCTCACACTGTTCAGAATGGCTATCAACAAAATGTCTACAAATACAGAAACAGACTCACAGACATAGATTACAGACTTGTGGTTGCTGAGGGGAGGCGGGTGGGAAGAGATAAACTGGGAGTTCAAGATTTGCAGATACTGACTGGTATATATAAAATAGATAAACAAGTTCATACTGTATAGCACAGGGAAATATATTAAATATCTTGTAGTAGTTTATGGTGAAAAAGAATATGAAAATGAATATATGTATAAACATGTATGACTGAAGCACTGTGTTGTACACCAGAAATTGACACAATATTGTAAACTGACTATACTTCAATAAAAAAGTCTACAAACAATAAGTGCTGGAGAAAGTGTGGAGAAAAGGGAACCCTCCTCCACTGTTGGTGAGAGTGTAAATTGGCACAGCCACTATGAAGAACAGTAGGGAGGATCCTTAAAAACTGAAAAGTAGAGTTACTATATGATCCAGCAATCCCGCTCCTGGGCATACATCCAGAGGGAATTCTAATTTGAAAATATACATGCACCCCAGTGTTCATAGCAGCACTATTTACAACAGCCAAGACATGGATGCAATCTAAATGTCCATTGACAGATGATCAGCTAATGAAGATGTGTGACAGATATATATATATACATGTGTAGGAATATTACTCAGTCATAAAAAAGAATAAAATATTACCATATTGCCATTTGCAGCAATGTGGATAAGCCTAGAGAATGTTATACTTAATGAAGTCAGTCGGACAGAGAAAAACAAATATTATATAATATTTATATGTGAAATCTAAAAAATAATTCAAATTAATCTATATACAAAACAGAAGCAGGCATACAGACATAGAAAACAAATTATGGTTACCCAAGGGGAAAGAGGGGGAGGGATAAATTAGGAGTTTGGGATTAGTGGGTACAAACTATGATATATAAAATAGATAAGGCACAAGGATCTACTGTGTAGCACACGGAACTATATTCAATATCTTGTAATAACCTATAATGAAAAATAATCTGAAAAATATGTGGATACAACTGAAAGAAAAAGAAGGTGGTTGCCTTTGGGGATTAAGGAATTGACTGGAAATGGGCACATGGGAGTTTATTGGATAAAGAAAATGCTCCTCATTTTGTCTTGACAGATAATTATTTGGTGACAAAGTTCATCAAACAGAATGCATTTCATTGTATGTTAATTATATCTTACATTTAATAAACAGGTTTTGGCAGCACCAATAACTGACAAGAATTTTGCTTTTGGCAACAAATAGATCAGGCTTCAGTTCCAGATTCTGCTAGAGATAGCTGGGACATACAACAAGTTAATTACCATCTTGAGCCTCAAGATCTTCATGTGTAAAACAGGGCCAAATGCTTGTGGATTTTGTGAGGAATATACAGTGCATGTAAAGATTTTAGGATGGTGCTTGGTCAAATAACAAGCATCCAATATACGGTAGTTAGGCTATTTTAATGAACCTCTTGCAACACTTCTTTCAAAAGCCTTGTACTTCTGATACATTCTGTGTTGATTTATTTATTTATTTCTCTTTTAGTGCTCAGTCTGTCTATTTGGAGAACACTCTTGAATCTCCCACAGCTTTGGCGTTGTTTGTTTTTTCTTTTCATTGCTACTGCCAGCATCACACCCCGACCCTCACACTCCAGGCAGAAGTGAGTACTCAGTTACTTGCGTCAACTATGACCATTAGAGGTTTTAAATGCTGCAGACCATAACACTTTATGGCCCTAAAAATACCATATTAATATCCCTCTGCGTCTATAAGATCCAGTGACAGATTTTTTTTCTCTGTAGCCCTGCACCGTGTCAGGCACATACATAATCCTTAATAAAAAGTATTTCGCAAATAAATAATTTTAGACTTTGTGAAAATCATACCTGATTATTTTACTCACTTATAAATATTTCCACCAGAGCCTAACAGCTGTAGAGGAGTGAAAGATGGGCACTTCTGGTGCTAATCTTACACTTTCATTCAATAGCTCCTCCCTGACCACTCAGAATGAGGCAGGGGAGACAAGAGTGAACAAAACAAGGCTGCAGTCTGCAAGAAGGCTCCAGTCTTGTGGCGAGCCAGGTGATAAAGAAATACACAAATTCTTTGTACATCTGGCTCAGTGATGTCCCTACTCCTATTTGTCTATCCTCAATTCTCCTCTCCCAATCTTTTCTATTACTTGCATTACCCTTTTGCTATATATTTGTGTAAATGGCCAAAGCCGTTTCTCATTAGATGACAGACAGGTGCCTACATTCCATGGACATTTTGTGTATATTTGAATTCTATCTTCTGCTCACCTTGGATTTTTAAACCGCTTCGTGGAGAAAGAAGGAGAGGGAATTTTGGCAAGGCGTGGTTCAGAGGAATGGGGATAGAAGAGCATACACACAGAAGGTCAGTGGGTGCATCAGGAAACTAGAAGATTCCACTAGGAGAAGGGGGTTTTCAGAAACCTATTTAAAGCTTGTTGTTCAAACACCGGAATCAGTATCACATTATTAAGCCAGTCAGCCTTCACAAAGGGGCTACATGTTATTTGATTCCTCACCTGTGACACTGGGAGCAGGTGCATTTGTTAGAAGCTGGGTGGTCAAGTGGCCTGGGTCTGAGAGCATTGATTGTCTCAAACAGGCCAATGTATTTTCCAGGGAAGAATAAATCCGATTCACCCATTACTGGCCCCACCAAAATCACTGGATACTTATGTCTTCATTTTTCTCAGCTGGTTCACATATCTTACCAAGGAGTTGTAAAAATGCTAGTGTAGGACTTGAATACATTTCACATATAATGACACCTACAAGTTTTCCTGCCTCCACCCCATAATCCCTGATAATTCCCTTTTGGCTTCTGCATCACACGTGGGCATAAACTGGGCCTCCTTTCACATGACGGATTTGGTGGGAGTTGACATTGTGTGGTAGTGCTTTTCATTAAGCTCCAACCTCACTGAGAACAATTGGGCCCTGCTGGTCACCATTTATTGTGTGGGATGATCCACAGCATGGTGGACCAAAGGTTAAATCCACCATAATCCTGAAAAAACAAATTGTTAGTGGAAGAACTTAATCTCTGATGAATGTATACACTTGAATGAGAGAAGGGGAAAGTGTGCTTTAGTGACAGTAGAAATGTCATCAGCTGAGAAATGAACTGACTTTCCCAAAGCCATCCACAGCCAGCAACCATCATGTGACAGAGTTGGGAACAGGGGAACATGAGGGTTATGTGTCCAAATTTATGCACTGCATCTCTAGAAGTAGTTCTAAATCTCTATCAAACTCAGAAGTCTTATAGGGACAGATCATTAGCCCAGAGAGGAACCTGGAAACCATGAGACATGGCGGTATTCATACTTCAGAAGCACACAGGTGTGTACACAGGTGTGACAGACACCTCAGCAGGCACCAGGGGAGAGCTACTGGTGTCTGAAAAGGTGTTCTGAAGGATAACAATTCTGATTTCTCACCCCTTCAGTTGCCAGAAAAAAACCACTGAACCCTCACTCCCAAATTATTACTTCATTATTTAAGGCAACGATAACCTTGGGAGTGTGTATATGCCTTTGTTGGGATTCATAAATTACCAAATTTGAGGAACACTGGCTAAGGGTACCTCAGGAGGAGTGGGGTATAGCCTCTATCATTCTCTTCTGCCCCCTTGTGGCATCATTCGTGTTTTATTGGTCACTCTGGACTCTTGCCCTAGGCAGCAAATAGCCTCTTCTAAACTAAGCATCCTTAATACTTAGTATTTTGTATATTTCCAGAAAACAACCCAACTGGCAGTGAGACTGGCTTTTTCTTTCAGCATGAAGTCGCATAGCGCTACTCAGTAAATGTGATGTCTCCTGCTTTATCCATTAAAACATCATTTGTCTAATTTTTAAACTGATTTTGTCTATGAGTAGATGTCCCCCAAATTCTGTAAATCACTCTTCATCTGTTTTTCCTATGTATTAATCTTGAATCTCTTCATTCACTCATTTTATTATTTTCTAGTGCTTTTGTTGTTGTTGTTGTTGTTTTCCTCTTTACAATTTCTTTCTTGCTCTGCAACTAATAAGCAGCAACAGTAAATCTACCTGGTTTTTTCATCCCAGTTATTCCACAGGAATTATTCCCCCAGGCTAAAAATGCTGCCTTCCACTGATCTCCGGAGCATCTTAATTTCTCCAGGATTTCTTTCCTTCCCGCTCTATTCTTTGTCGTCTTTTTCTCTACCTGTGTCTAAAAAGGTCTGCGTTCTCCAACACCTGTCTCAGGAGTTTCACTCTAAACACTCTTCTTCTGCAGCCACACTCCCTGGCACAGCTCTGCTTCTATGAAGAGGATCGTGACTCCCAGCTCAGTTTTCTTCTGAATCCCAAACCATTATACAGGTGTCTACAGGGTAGCTCTCTCTGGCAGTCCCACAGCACACACTGTCAATGCCCATGTCCTATTCAACACTCGACAATCTCTCCCCACTACGAGCCCCGCGACACCAGCGATTTCCCACTTCCCCGGGACAGCGACTTCTCTCTCACTCTTACATTAATTATAGCAGCTGCCTACTATGACTGTTGCATCGTGCAGTGTGTGTGTATGTATCTATATCTATCTATATCTATATCTATATACATACATATATATATTTTATATCCCTCCGGCCCGGGTTTTGCCATATCTGAGCTCAAACCACGCCATCTCCCCCCTCATGGACGCCTTCCATGTTCCCAGTGGTCTCTTCCCAACTCTATACCACAGTACAGTGATTTCTAAAACATAGGTCCGGTCCTGTCACTCTCCTGTGGAAACTCATCCATGGGCAGTCCGATTAGGCTGCAATTGGGGACCGGACAGTGCGGGGAGGGATCTTGTGTCAGTCAGGATTCCTGGTAGACGCCCCTCTGCACTATCCACTTGTGGTGGTCGGGGGCGGGGAAGGGGCGGGATTGAGCCCCCTTCCCCCCTCCTCCTTACTGCGGAAAGCTGCAGAGCTAAGGGCGCTCACTTCCTACTCACCAGTCAGCGGGGAGGAATCCTCTGAGCAGCCACGTAGGCATTCTCTTCTCTCTGGAGGAAAAGGCCCAGCAGCTGTCGGAGGAAAAGGCTCACCAGCTGTCAGAGCGAAGGGACATGTCGCAGCTAAGTAAGAATTTGGGTGATTCGAGTCCCCCGGCGGAGGCCCCCAAGCCTCCGGTCTATAGCCGCCCTACGGTTCTGATGCGGGCCCCGCCCGCTTCCTCCCGGGCTCCGCCAGTCCCTTGGGATCCACCTCCGATTGATTTGCAGGCTTCACTGGCCGCTTGGCAGGCACCTCAGCCTGCCTGGGAGGCCCCGCAGGGCCAGCCGCCTGCCCCAGTGGCTCCGATGGCCCAACCTCCATCCCTAGGGGCTCCGATGGTCCAGGCTCCCCCTCTGGGAGGCCCGATGGGGAAGCCTCCGACTCCCGGAGTCCTGATGGTGCATCCTCCCCCTCCGGGAGCCCCGATGGCCCAGCCTCCGACTCCGGGAGTCCTGATGGTGCATCCTTCGGCTCCCGGGGCCCCCATGGCCCATCCTCCTCCTCCTGGGACCCCGATGGCCCACCCTCCTCCTCCCGGGACCCCGATGGCCCATCCTCCCCCTCCCGGGACTCCGATGGTGCATCCTCCCCCTCCTGCGACCCCGATGGCGCATCCTCCCCCTCCCGGGACCCCGATGGCGCATCCTCCCCCTCCGGGGACCCCGATGGCGCATCCTCCCCCTCCGGGGACCCCGATGGCGCATCCTCCCCCTCCGGGGACACCGATGGCCCAGCCTCCAGCTCCGGGAGTCCTGATGGTCCAGCCGCCTGCTCCGGGAGTCCTGATGGTCCAGCCGCCTGCTCCAGGAGCCCCGATGGCCCAGCCTCCGCCTCCAGCAGCCTTGATGGCCCAGCCTCCACCTCCAGTAGCCCCGATGGCCAAGCCTCCTGCTCCGGGAGTCCTGATGGTCCATTCTGCAGGGTCGAGAGCTCAGATCGCCCAGCCTCCAGCTACAGGAGCCCCGATGGTGCAGCCGCCGGCCCCACCTGCTCAGCCTATGGCTTCTTGGGCCCCACAGGCTCAGCCTCTGATCCTGCAGATCCAGTCACAGGTTATAAGGGCTCCTCCACCGGTTCCCCAGGGCCCGCAGGCCCCGCCGGCGCCGCTGGCCACACCCCCGGGCTGGCAGGCCACCTCGCCGGGGTGGCAGGCCCCACCTCAAGGCTGGCAGGCCACGTCCCTGGGCTGGCAGGCCACGCAGGTCACCTGGCAGGCTCCGACCATTGCCTGGCCGGCGCCTCCACCTGTGCGCCAGGGGCCACCACCCATCCGCCCGGGCCCGCCACCCATTCGCCCGGGCCCCCCGCCGATACGCCAGGCCCCACCCCCAATCCGCCAGGCGCCTCCCCTGATCCGCCAGGCACCGCCACCCATCCGACCTGCCCCACAGGTACTGGCCACCCCACCACCACTCTGGCAGGCTCTGCCGCCCCCACCACCACTGCGGCAGGCCCCGCAGGCTCGGCTGCCCACCCCGCAGCTGCGGGCGGCCCCACCGGTGCGAGCGCCTCCACCAATTCGGGTGGCCCCCGCCAGCACCTCAGGTGCCCACGGCGCCTCCTGCTGGCCCCCAGGCGCCCCCAGTGGCCATGCCGGCCCCTCTCCCGGCCCCACTGCCTGCCCCCCAGGCTGCGCACTGCCCACCCATCATCTGGCAGGCCCCCAAAGGCCAAGCCCCGGTGCCACATGAGATGCCGACGTCGATGGAGTTCCAGGATGTGCAGCAAGGCCAGGCGCTGACCTGGCAGGCGCCAAAGGCCCCCGGGCAGTTCTGGCAGCCCCTGCCCACCCAGGAGGCCCAGAGGCAGGGCCCACCGTTGGTTCAACTGGAGCAGCCCTTTCAGGGGGCCCCAGCCTCCCAAAAGGCCCTGCAAATCCAGCTACCCCCCCAGCAGGCCCAGCCCTCGGGTTCGCAGGCAGAGCTGCCATCCCTGCAACCCCAGCCCTCCTGGCAGGGCCCCCCTGCAGCCTCGCAGGGCCAGCCCGGAGCCCCCTTAGCAGGGGCAAATTTTCCCATGGGCTGTGATAAATCATTGATGACTCCTTCAGGAGAATCCAGGGCCTCTTCTATAGACCGAAGGACCTCTTCAAAGGAACGTAGGACCTCTTCGAAGGAACGCAGGGCTCCTTCGAAGGATCGCATGATCTTTGCTGGCACCTTTTGTGCTCCAAGGGCAGTGCCGACTGCCCGGGCGCACCTGCCTACGCCCTGGAAGAACTTGCCTGGGGCATCAGAGACCTTTACTGCCACCCCGAGGGTCTTTCCAGCTACCTCCCAGTTCCAGCCTGCCTCTTCGAATGCCTTTCAGGGCCCCTCTGCCAGCTCAGAGGCCCCAAAGTCACTGCCATTTGCTCTGCAGGATCCCTTTGCCTGCGTCGAGGCCCTGCCGGCAGTTCCGTGGGTGCCACAGCCCAATGTGAGTGCCTCGAAGGCGTCCAAGGCAGTGCCCACCATCCTGCTGGCCACGGCAGCTGCCCCCAAGGCAATGGCCACCACTCAAGAGGCCTCGAAGACCGCCGCTGAGCCTCCGCGTCGGTCAGGCAAAGCCACCCGGAAGAAGAAGCACCTGAACACGGAGGAGGATGGCAGTGGCCAGATGCTGGGCATGCGCAACTGGCAGCCCCCTCGGCGCTGGGAGAGTGTGGACTTGAATGAGTGGGGGGTCCTGGGTGGCTGGGAGGGCCCGAGCACCTCCCATGGTCTGAGTGGCTGGGAGGGTCCTAGCACCTCCAGGATCCTGAGTGGCTGGGAGGGGCCCAGCACATCGTGGGCTCTGAGTGCCTGGGAGGGTCCGAGCACCTCCAGGGCCTTGGGTCTCTGGGAAAGCTCATGCAGCCCTCAGTCCTTGGTCATCTCTGAGCTCCCCAATCTGGCTCAGGGATTCGGTGCCCCCCAGGATGACCCCACACTGGAGAGGCAGCCACTGTCTCCCTTAGATGAGAGGGCTAATGCACTGGTGCAGTTCCTCTTGGTCAAGGACCAAGCCAAGGTGCCCATCAGGCGCTCAGAGATGGTGAGATTCGTCATCCGTGAATACAAGGACGAGTGCTTAGAGATTATCAACCGTGCCAACCACAAGCTGGAGTGTGTTTTTGGTTATCAGCTGAAGGAGATTGATCCCAAAAACCACTCTTACATTCTTGTCAACAAGAGTCACAAGGGGGGAGCGGGGCCGTCCTACCTGGACCGGCCCAAGTTAGGCCTCCTGATGGTGGTCCTGAGCCTCATCTTTATGAAGGGCAATTGTGTCCGGGCGGACCTGATCTTTAATTTTCTGTATAAATTGGGGCTGGATGTCCGGGAGACCCACAGTCTCTTCGGAAACACAAGGAAGCTCATCACCAAAGTGTTTGTGAGGCAGAAGTACCTGGAGTACAGGCGGGTCCCCCTCACTGAGCCCGCAGAGTATGAGTTCCTCTGGGGCCCCCGAGCATTCCTCGAAACCAGCAAGATGCTTGTGCTGAAGTTTCTGGCCAGGCTCCATAAGAAAGATCCACAGTGCTGGCCGTTCCAGTACTTGGAGGCTGTGGCAGAGTGTGAGTCTGAAGATGCTGATAAGGATGAGCCTGGCCCCGGTGATAACGCCGATGACCCCACCAGCAGCCCCCCTCCCAGCTAATGTGGTTTAGCAGCTACCTTCTCTCTCATTGTTCCTGTTCCTTTGGGTCCCCGGCCAAAGGCCACTGACAGGGTGGGGTGGGGGGGACGTTTTGTTTCTGGTGTTTATGTTCCAGTTCTTTCTCTGTGTAAGTTTGGACTTCAACTTGCTTTCGTATCTGCCAAAGCTTTGTACATTTTTCACGTGGTGTTGATTTCAATCAGCTACTGTTCTCTTTGGTATTTTGGCATCTGTATTTTTTAAGTGAGATCTGTGATTCTCCTGTTTTGTGTTATAATTGTTATGTTTTTTGGTATCAGAGTTGTGCTGGCTTTGTGAAATGAATTGAGAAGCTCTCCATCTCATTCTGGTACAGATGATGTAGCATCGAACTAGGCTGTTCTTTGATGTTAAAAATGACTCATCAGTTAAAGCTGTCTGCAGAAAAATAAATATCTATATCTATATATATAAATATAATTTCAGCATAACATGGAAGTGTTTGTCTTTATTCTAATTTTTATTCCAGATGGTGGGAGCCAAGTTCACCCTACTCTCAAAATGGAGCTGAGCATCAAGACAACGATCAGGGAGAGTAGGAACCATGGTGACAAAGCTGTTTTTCAAAGACAGTGCTACACGCATCACAGCGATGCAGTGATTGTTTTGGGTGGTGAGACGTAGGATTGCCATAAAAGCAGGGTGAAAACTTTACAAGTCAGCGAGGCTGAATCAAGAAGAGGTGGTCTATCTCCTCTGATCTGATCCTCGCAATGGTCCTTCAAAGTAAGCATCATTCCTATTTTCTAGGTGAGTGTATAAGGCTCAAGTAGATTAATTAAATGGGACATGTCAGTGCCAGGAAGGTCAGTAAATTTGTACTGTGAAGCATAAAATTTTCTTAAGGTTATGTGGGAAGGGAGGATCACATGCCTACAGGACTACAAGAATCCAGATTTGTTCGTCACATGGATGTCCAGCAGCTCAGGGAATTTGGGTTTATCAACACTTTGACACTGACATTGAAACATGCTCCTTGAAAAACATCCAGGTTTATAACAGGGAAGAGGAAATACCAGACTTCAATGAATTGGGGATCCTGCAGGGTGCTGGTGGCTGGTGGGGGGAAGGATGGGGACCACATGGGGGTCCAGCCTAAGCCCCTGGGAAGAGGTCATCAATCATAACACACTGGGGACGTCAGCCTGCGACGTCGGAGGCTTCTAAATAATGGTAGTTAGCCCTTGCGTGCAGGCCTGGTGTGGGAGGAAAGGTGATGGGGAAGTGAACCCACCTGAGTGTTTTGGAGAAAGATATTCATGCACACTTGACTGGGCTGGTGTATGCAAAAGGATACCCCTGAAGTTACTACTCTTTCCCGGTGGATGGGGATCATCAGCTTTGCTACTGCATCTCCACTGTCCTGGAAGGATCCAGAACCCCACCCTAACCCGCCCTTCTCTGGGTGGGGATGAATTTCCAGAGGAGTAAATGGCTAAAATGGTATTCTCCTGCCACCTAGTGGCACGTTACTGTTCTGCCGCTCCTGACGCCGCGCAGTGCAACCCGGGCGGCGAGGATTAACTTCACACCCCAAACATCTGGGTTTAGGTTAGTACTTGATTCACAACTTTCGCCCACAATTTTACCTACATTCCTGCCCAAACGTTTCCCTTTTTATGTCACAGGACAAGGTGAAACCTCTTCTCCAAGACCTAGCACCTAGGAAGTTGAGATTCCAGACGGGAGATGAACTCAGGATGGAGAGTCTGTTCTGAGCACAGAGCTGTGCTTTCTAGGATGACTGCCTCCACCCCAGGACCTGCCCGGCTACAGGCCGTCTGTGGCAAGTTGTCCAAGTGGTCTTCCAGAAATTCGGAGGCGGTTTCTTGTAAACTCCGCGGGTCTGAGAGTACCCTGCTTCTGTCCCAATCAATCTTCGGTAATTTTGACACCAACAAGTACCCATTGAAGTTAACAACATCGTCCCAGCCGAACACCATCCCCAAAAGAGGCCTTGCTGGGCCAGGAAATGGGCATGTAGGTCTGGTATTTCTCTTTGGTTTTTACTTTATTTATTGTTATTTTTTAAAAGAGTTTTCTCCAAATCATTTACTCATGGGGGACTGTTCATCTTTGTGGAAAAAAGTTTGGAAAGTGGCCTCTTATGACTTTGGTCCCATGCTTAAGATACAGTCTACTCCACGGCAGAAAGGCTCATCTCCCATTTGCAGTTCTCCATCTCATTTATCTTATAACCTGATATAAAGCAAATCACCTTATCTAAGCAATGCCAGGGGCTGAAGACCTGGCCTGAATTAAAATGTACTGAGAGATAAATTACAGCAGTAATAAAATTTTAACAGGAAAGAAAAGAAATCGGCTGAATAGTCAACTGAAATGTTTAAGAAAGAACTGCTGACATGATGAAATCAGGAGGCGGAAAACAAAAACCCAGGAAAATGTGAAAATACACGGTAAGAAGCAATGGGAGAAAGTCCGAGACCCATTATTTCAGAGTTCTAAAATGTAGCTATGTTTAGTATGAAGATTTTTATTATGAAATGAAGAAAAAAATAAAACCTCTGTAAACTAAATGGACAAATGATATCAGGTGACAAAAAAATATATATATATATATAAATGGAAAGTGTCATTGAAAACTGTTCCACCACAATAGTATAAAGACATAAATATAGACCAGTATTCCAGCTTTCATGTATTACATTGGTATAGGATAAAGTAAAAGCTCATGGAATATCCAGAATAAAGTTTTTATAAAACTGGCACCCTTATACACTACCGATGAAAGTATGCATTACTACAAGTTGCCTTGAAATAATTCAGCCAACAACATCTTCAAGAGATTTAAAAATGTTAATGCTGTTTTATCTAAACATCCCTCATAAGGGAATATATTGAATAGAAAACAAATCTGCAATAGAGGCAAAGGCTTTTTCACACAGAGAGGTGCTTAGGAGAGTGGAGGGGACTTATGATGAAATGCACACCTGTCCCCCCACACAAACACACTAGTGTCAGTCAAGGTGGTCCAGTGAGTTTTCTGTTGAAAAGACCCAAGGCTTCTTTAGAAAATGACTTGCAGTTTTCTCCCTCACAAAATTATGTGCTGCATATCAGAGATATGACAACCTGCACCTGGAAACTCTGAAAGTGGGTTCTAGTAGACCCCCAGCAAAGTGTGGACTGTAAATAAGTTCATTTATGTCATTGTTTTGGATTCCACATGTAAGTGATATCATATGATATTTGTCCTTATAAAATAGATAAATAAGGTCCTACTGTATACCACAGGGAACTAGAGTCAATATCTTGTAGTAACGTGTAAGGAAAAATTACGTATATATGTATAACTGAATTAGTATGCCATACAGCTGAAACTAACAGAAAACTGTAAATCAACTATACTTCAACTGCAACCAAAAAGTGCCAGGGAATAAGCTCAGTAAAAGCCATTTCATATTAAACTGTAGACTCTTAAAGAAGAGACATTTAAAGTGTTTCTCAGAGTGATGAAACCAGTGCACTGTTTTAAAGGATGTCAGTTATAAGCCAGTTAATATTTCAGGGTGTTTACCTAAAAATGATGCTCTGAATTTTAGGGTAATATTACTATAAATAAGCCTTTCCTCCCGAGAGCAGGAGAGACAAGGAAGCACCAGTTGCTTGTGCAAACCAAACATAAAGCTACGTGGTCAGCAGACAAGAATGCATCACTGCAGCTGGGATGAACAGAGGACCCTCTGTGGCATGTAGCACATTTACCCTCAGAGTTAGAGACACACCCACACCACGTGGCACCTTCCTGTCCATTGCCAGAATACTCAGAAGGACATGGGAGCAGCGCTGACTCTCCTGCCTCTGGGTACTGAGGTGGGAAGCCCCATGAAAAAGACAGCAGGACGCCCCAGACAGGGTCACTACCCTCCTACCAGCACCATTCGGTTCCTTGGCCCAGTGGCATTATTTCACTTTTTAAACTCTGGAAACACAGCTTACTTCTAAGAAAACGGAACTTACCCCCTAAGATTCTATTGGTTCCCTACGCTAACTCCTGATTGGCCCATTTCTCTCATTCCTAATTGGTCCATTTCTCTCACTTCTGATTGGTCCATTTCTACAAAGCTTGTTCCTAATTAGTCAGTTTTGTTACACCTTATTTGCATATGATGTTGCAAAGTGTAGACTGGGAGCCTATAAAAGCCTATGTAAATCTACAGATGGGGTCCAGGAGTGTTAACTCTTTTGGGCCTGCTGGCATAATAAACCTGAATTCTCCAACCCTCTGAGTGATGCTTTGTCTCTCACCCAGATCCAGATTGCTGTCACAACTGAGCTGTAACACACTTTGCTGCAACACTACCAGCACCTAAACTGGGGGCACCTTTTCCCCGTTTGGTCAGTCTACCAGACCTGCCAGTTTTGCCACTTCACATGGCCACTGTCCTCCCTTCTTTCCATTCCTGCAGCCACTATTTCTTGCCTGGATTTGGCAGCTGCCTTTGAGTGGCCCCTACCCTCAGCATTGCCTCTCATGCAAACAGCTGCATTGGCTGCCCAGATCATAACACTTTATTCTGTCTAAACCACTTGATGGCTCTGAATATTCCCCAGAATTAGACATAGCCCCTCCTCAGCTCATGTTCCTCATCCTGTGGGTCAAGGAGCATCAAGTTAGAGGTGGTTTCATCTAAATTGGGATTTACAAATGAGGCAATGAGGCCAGGGGTCCCTCTGCTGGGTAGTAAGAGGAACTCCTGTGTGAATTGTATTCTGCATTGACATCCAGGTGTGTCAGCAGGATAAGTCTTAAGGAGAAGACCCTGGCTTTTAGATTACAGAATTTCTGGTTTCTCTTGGAAAGTCCTGGGGCACTAGAGAGACATCTGGCTTCTCTGGAAAGAATCTCTAGGGAAGGAATCTCAGGAACCCATCTTTAGAGCACAAGCCACACTTCCCTGAGTGCAAGCAATTTCTTTCTTCCAAATTGTCCAGAGGGTCCCATTGTGAATCCCACGAAGAGAATTCTAACACTACTAGCCCATTGGTCCAAGCCCCTAGGGCTTTTAGATTCTGAAAGTTATACTGGCCCCTTTCTGTTTTGAGAGATGACACCTTCAATACTAGTCCCCTCCTGTTTGCTTGATGGCACTGCAGGAATCACTCTGGTTTCTCAGGGGGATACCCTTCTCGTTGCAAATGAGTTTACTCTGCCAACTGCCAGTGCTCCTCCCAGGGAGTCTGTCTGTCTTTCTCTGCCCTCATTTGTTCAGACTAACTTCAGCTTGAGAACCACACTTAACAGAGGGATTCTTGTTGTCCACCTAACCAGCAATGACCATGGAAGCATTTTCTAGATCTAGTAGACTTCCTAGGGTGTGCTGTGTGGTGGCTCAGAATCTCCTCTGAAATAGAGCTGGCTAGGGCCACAAAGCTTTGGGATTTGAGTGTTGGCTTTGTTGGCTTCTGAAAGACATCCTTAAAAACATTTTTTAAATAATTATAGATTCATAGGAAGTTGCAAAGATTATACAGGACAGTCTCATGCAGCCTTCGTCTGATTTCCCCCCAGTGCTTACATCTTACAGAGCATCAAAACACATTCAAACATCAAAAGGACAACATCAAAGGACACTGACGTTGGCAGTATGTGTATGTATGGTTCAGTGACATTTTATCACAAATGTGGATTCTGTAAACATCACCGCAATCAACATACAGAACTGTTCCATCACCACAAAGACTTCTCTCTTGCAATTCCTTTATAGTCAGCACATCCCTTCCCCTGCAAACCCTAATTCCCGGCAATCACTGCTCCCTTCTTCCATAATTGTGTCAGTTTGAGAACATTATATACATAAAACCACACCCTTGATGTTGGCGATTTTTCACTCACTATCATACGCTCCCTATCCATCCAGGTGGTTGTGTGTACCAATATGCAGTTTATTCCTTTTCAATGCTGAAAAACATTTACCTGTGAAGGCTATTTTGGTTGTTTCCAGCTTTGAGTTGCTAAAAGGTTGCTGTGAATGTCTGAGTGCACGTTTCCGTATGGACATACATTATCGTTTATCTGGGATAAATGCCTCTGAGTAATAGCTGAGTTGAATGGTCACTTTTTAATGAAACTACCAAAATACTTTCCAAAATGGTTGTAACATTTTACATTCCCACCGGCAACATATGGAGACCCAGTTTGTTCGTCTCCTCACCAACAATTGGTGTAGCCACTTAAAAAATGAAGCTGTCCTAAAGGGTGTGTAGTAAAACCTCACTGTGGTCTTAATTTACATTCCCCTCAAGGCTAGAGGAATGGAACATCTTTCCATGTTTTGTTGTTGTTGTTTTTGTTGCTGTTGTTATTTTTATATCCTCTTTGGTGAAATGTCTGTTCACCCTCCTTGTTTATTTCCTAAATGATTTTTTAAAATTTTTTTAATGTTGGATTTGGAGTGTTCTTTATGTATTGTAGATCTGAGTCTTTTTATTAGATAGGTCGTTTGCAAGAATTTTTTCCTATGCTGTAGTTAGCTTTTCATCATTGTCACAGAGCCTTTCACACAGCAAAAGTTTTAAATTTTATTGACTTTCAGTTTCTTGATTTCTTTTTGTCTGTGTATCATGCCCTTGGTTTCATATTTAAGTACTCTTTACCAGACCCTAGGTCCTAAAGATTTCCTTCTATGTTTTCTTCTATAAATTTAATAGTTTTATAGTCTATGTTTAAATCTATGATCCATTTTGAGTTTATTGTGTATAAAGTATGAAGTTTAGACTAAAAGCCTTTTCCTTTTTTTTGTTTTTTTTTTGGGGGGGGAGGTGCTATGCATGCACAGTTGTTCCTGTAACATTTATTGAAAAGGCTATCCTTTCGGGATCTATTTGCTTTTGCACCTTTGTCAAAAAAACCCACTTTGGCTCCACTTGTGTGGGCTGTTTCTGTCCCCCTGACCTGTGTACCTGTCCCTCCACCGATGCTACACTGTCTTGATTGCTGTGGCTCTGGAAGTCCTGGAATCCAGTGCAGTGACCCTCCCCACATTACTCTTCTCTTTCAAAATTGTCTTTAGCAATTCTAGAGCCTCTGACGTTCAATATCGATTTTAGAAGATTGTCTACGTCCACAAAGAATCTTGCTGGGATTTTAGTAAGAATTTAGTTAAACCTGTATATCAAGTTGAGGAGAATTAACATTTTCACCACGTTGAGTCTTTCAGTCCACAGACACACTCTCTCTCTACACTTATTTGGATCTTCGGTTTCTTTCACCAGCATCCTGTATTTTTCAGTGCACAAGTCCTGGATGTTGAGCCAGCTGGTGCCTGTGGAAGCCCTGTGGCCCCCAAACCTCCAGCCCTTAGGCGTCTGCCTGCTCCTCTTCAGGAGATAAACTGGTGTGTGTTTGCCTTGGCACCATTAACAGCCCTGGGAAATGGCTAACTTCACTGCAGCTCAGACTGACTTGTCTCAGCCCATG
The DNA here is from genome assembly GCF_009834535.1 of Camelus ferus. Classification (NCBI taxonomy): domain Eukaryota; kingdom Metazoa; phylum Chordata; class Mammalia; order Artiodactyla; family Camelidae; genus Camelus; species Camelus ferus. Next base: position 24,362,751 of record NC_045722.1, on the reverse strand, counting down.
TCTCATCCTTATCGGAATCATAAATCCCACTGCCTTGCTTATGTCAGCCCATGTCTCCATCTTACTGGCATCATAAATCCATTATCTTCCTATGTACCAAAGTCCCTTACCTCACTTACAGGCAATCAGAAGCCTGTTCCCCATCCCTTTGTGTTCACAGCCCCTTCCCCAATAAAAGACCCTGCACATTCATCCCAGCAGACACGCAAGTACCTCTCGTCTGTGTGGCCCCCTGTTGCCTGCAGCAGCATAACTATTAAACTTTTTTCCTTTGTTCTTAAATCTCTCCTTGCCTTTGGTAAATTCTTTTACCACCCACACGCCAGCCCACCATGAGTCCCCCAACAGATATGTGTGTTAGATTAATGGCAAAGTATTTCATTCTTTTTTGGGTAACTGTAAATTTTAATGCATCTAAATTTCAGGGTCCACCTGTTCAGAGCTCGTGTGCATGAGTGCAGTTGACATTTGCTTGTGGCTCTTGTCGCCCGCAGCCTTGCTGAACTCTCATGGTTGAAGATACCTTAGGGTTGTCCATGTAGCATGGTGTCATCTGCAAATAGGGACAAGTTTTATTTCTTCCTTCCCTATTTGTATGCCTTTTGTTTTCTTTTATTGCTTTATTGAGCTGGACTGCAAGTAACGTGTTGGACTGAAGTGGTGAAAGCAGACACCCTGGCCTTGTTTCCATGTTGGAGGAAACACTCCATCTTTCACTGTGAAGCACAGTGTCACCTAGAGGTTACCTGACCCTCTTTATCAAGTTGAAGAAGCTCTCTTCTACTCCTATATTTCTTAAAGATTTTATCAGGAATGGGGGTTAAATTTTGTTAATTTTCTTTGCATTGATTGCTTTGATTGTGTGAATTTTTTTCCCTGTTTAGCCTGTTAATGTGATAGATTATATTCATTTATTTTTTAGTATTAAAGCAGTCTAGCATTCTTGAACTAAATCCCACTTTTCCACAGTGTATGTATGTGTTCTTGTTGAATTTTATTTACCAATGCTTTGTTAGGGTTTTTTCATATTCATGAGGGATGTTGATCTGTAGTTTTCCATTTTTTTCTTTCTTTCTTTTCTTCTTTGGGTGGAAAGGGGGCGGGGATATTGTGTTTACCTCATTTGGTACCAGGGAATTACTAATTTCATGAAACAGCCTTTCCTCTTCGACTGTCTGGAAGAGGGTGTGTACAATTAGTGCTCAGTCTTCTTTAGATAGGACTCTCCAGTGAAGCCATTGATTTTTCAAGAGATTATTTTCTACTGTATCTCTGCTTCAGGACTGAGGGGATTCTGCTGCATGTAACCAGCATAACGTTTGCTGGAGCTTTCGCAGAGCAGAGCTCAGCCAATCCCTCAAGGTGGTCCATGAATGGGTGTCACAGCTTCTCCTTGGGAGAACCCAGGGTCAGCACCAGGCCCTCCTGCTGAGCCCTGGTTGAGCACAGAGTCCCACCTGGGCTCCTGCTTACGCTTGATGCCTGAAATTCCAAGTATGTCACAGGGGTCCCCATTTCTGCTTTTGTTGCCAAGCAGGGAGCCTGGCCTTGGCCTTGAGCTCCTGCTCTTTCTCACCCAGCATGTGGGTCATTTTCACCCTCTTGATGAATTTTTTAGTTAAAAACAAGATATTCGCATCTTTACCTAAGAGAGTTGAAATTGTTAAGGATACAATAAGGAGACGAAAGGGTTAGCAAATATAATGGTGATAAAGGCAGTGGGTTCCATAGTCTGGGGCTTACCCACTGTCATTACACCAGCTACAATGTATTTTTGAGGTTTGCCTGTGATGAGTAGGCTGATAGCACACATTTGCAACTCCACACCATCATCCTGTTACCCAGTGGCATGTTTCTGCAGAAGTACACTGTATGTTTTGGCAAGAGGTGTATCAAGATGTCCGTTAATTTATTTCCATATTAACCAGTAGGTTCGCAGAGATGGCCAAAGGCAATAGTGGGTAAGCAGAGCTTATATCCAGATGAACTGCAATTCAAGAGTCTCGTGTTTCTGCTTCATGGGTTGACCACTCACCCTTGGAGGAGGAGAGCGTCTACTAGTAGTGTGTGCACGTGGTTCTAGGCAAAGCAACAAAGGAGTGGAGGCATGGACAAAGTTCCTGTTATCCCAGAGCTAACACTGTCATGAAGAGAGATGAATAGCAAACAGATGAGGAAAAGTCAGTCATGAAATGAGAATACAGTGAATTATACAGTAGAGAGGGCTCTGTGGGAGAGTGTGATCAGAGCAGGATTCTGTGAAGTTCCTGTCTGGGTTGATCTTTTAAAGACAGAATGGAGCCAGGCCCCATAAACATCTGGGAGAATAGTATTCCAAGCAGAGGAATTAGCTGGTGCCAATGTCATGGACTGGGGACAGGACAAATCTAAGTGCACCTGGAATGGAGTGAGTGCTTGCTTCTTGCCAAGGACTAGTATGAGTGCTGGCCTGTTTTGGGGGAGACTCATACCCATAAATGAAAAGAGCAACTTGGGAACATTGATTTGCTATGCACTCCCGTTAGTTGAGATAAGGGTTAGTGCACAGCATGCCTTTGCTTGGGGATTGCACGCAGGATCCCTCGGAGCTCAGCTGAGGGTAAGTGAGCCAGGTTTGCACAGCTGGCCTTCGGGTCACCTTTGCCACTTCTTTCAGGACTGCTGGAAGATGGATGTGACCATCACTTGTTTCTAATACAATGCACACTCCCTAGTAGTTTGGGGCCATCATAAAAAGGACATATTCAAGGGAGGAATTTCTTGAAGGCATTGAGAGAAGGCATTATTCACAACTCATAGCAGTTTCAGAGATGGCCACACCAGGGTGTGAGAAGGGTTGGATGTGGTCAAGTAATTCTAGAAGAAGGGATGAACCATCTCCCTTCGAGGTGCCAGAATGACTCCAGGTGTGTTATAGAATTCCCAGAAAGGTTTGTACAGAGTTCATGGAGAGGTGGACAGTGCCAGTGGCTTCCTAGACAGGAAGGCATGTAAGGATGGTGGTACTGATTGGAGTGAATTTCCGTGCTTCTGGCAACTAGGGGCCACCAGAGACTTTGGCGCCCTTCCTAGGGACATGCTGTGTGCTGATGTCTAGAAAGAGAAAGCTTTTTAAATTTCCAGTGCATCATCTCTGCCATTCTGATCCCTGAGATAACACATCTGGGGCTCCTCAGTCATGTTAAATTCTGTACATTTTGGTAATGATTCTTGACATCTAGCAAGTGCGGTAAAAGATATAGTTATAAAGGGAACCAGGAGTCTGCAAGCATGAAAGGGAAGCAGGTTGTGTAGAGGGAGAGAATCATGTCATAATACCAATAATTTCTGGTTGTTTCAGGAGACAGTGAGGTGAAATGAGCTGTCTGAAATCAAGGTCTTGTGAGAGCCCATACTACGCTTCCTGCCAACATCATACACTTTGAATTGTTTTTATGCATCTCCATCAAGGCAATAAAAAAAAATCAACATTTTGTTTCAGCCTTAAGGTGAAGATCTGGAAGTCATCATTCCTCCGCTTAAATGAAGAAAAATCTGGACAGACAGATAATCAGTAAGTTTTCTTGGATCTATCAGAGAACTGAGGTTGGAAAGCCAACCAAACATCCTGAAATGTAGCGAGAAGGAGACCCCAGGGAAATATAGGATGGATGTGAAATTCTGAGGCAGAAGCTCTGGATGCCAGAGATAGAGGAAAGCCTTCCCTGGAGAGCAATGCTGAACCCTCCTCCTGGCCGAAGGAAGGCAAGTCTACCCACTCCAGCCTCGCTCCAGCCTTCCTGTGTCATCTAAGGAATAAAAAACCAAAGCCAACAGTTGAGAGAGCTCCACAGAGAGAGGCTGGTAGTATCACAGCCAAGAAAGAGAGTAGGAGGTGGGGAAAACTCTAGGGGAGAGAGACAGACATTCATACATACACCAGAGACACTGTCCCCTCCAAAGACTGAGACTTAACCAGAAACTGAGAGAAACCTGCTGCCCCACATTCCACCGCCACCCTTGCAAACCTCCAGTAATAACAACAGTGGGTTAGCACAAGGGTTGCAAGTTGCAGAATCTCTCTGAGGAGCAGTATGAAGGGCCCTGGAATCCAGCACCCATTCATCAAAAATACTCCAGAAAAACAAGAAATAGAAGAGGCCTTCCTTAACCCAACAAAGTGTTTACATGAGAAACGGGCTGCTGAGATCATCCTTAACAGCTGGAAGTAAATGCTTTCTCTCTAACATCGGCAAAAGGATAGACACAGATCATTGGAACAAAAGAGGAAACCCAGAAATAGACTGTCACAAATACAGTCAATTGATTTTTGACAAAGATGCAAAGGCAATTCAATGGAGAAAAGAAAATGTACTTTTTGGCAAATGATGGTGGAAAATTTCAAGTCCATATGCAAAAAGTGAAAGTTGATACTAGCCTCACACCTTATACAAAAAGTAACTCAAAATGTATCATAGAACTGGAGAGAAGCAAGATGGTGGAGTAGAAGGACACTTGTAGCTCACCTTCTCCCACAAATACACCAAAACTCACAGCTACGGACCCACTCAGCCAAACAGAGTAGAACTCTGACAGAACATCCCCCTCTTCAAAAGACAAAGATGCCAAAAATCTGGTAGGAGAAAAGGAAAAAAGAAAGAAGAAAAAGCAAAACAGTGTGGGATTGGTCCCACAGGGAGGGAGTGGCAAAGGAGGAATAACGTTTGTTTTGCTGGGTCTCCCGTCTCCAATGGAGAGGCCAATGGGACGGAGTGGGAGCTTCCTCCAAGGCTCAAATCTGCCCCAAGCACCCCTTGACTGACAGAACTGAGTTAAACAGGCACAAAGGTCCCTGTGACACCCAGCCTGAGATGTAAGCTGGCAGCTGGGGACCAGGACAGGCTACCTGAGCCAGGCAGAGGACTGGGGCGGCTGCATTGAGGCAGCCCCTGGGGACTGCAGGGTGCTGCACACCGTGGCTGGGAGGGGATATGGAGCAGAAAAACCTCAGTCCCCCATAAATTGCTAAAAAAGCAAAGCCACACAGCTGGTGTGCCCTGGGCACCATAGCCTTTGTCTCCTTAGACATATGGTGCCATTACTGGTGCTTCTTGAAAGAAGAGAGGTGGGGATCAGCCACAGCCGCCATATCCTCCTGTGTGCAATGCCCAGGTAGGGGCAGGCTGTGACCTGAATCCGCACCTGGGGGATCCACAACCTCCTAGGCAGGACTGACACTTGTTTACAGCCCAAGGCAGATAGGATCTTTCTGCCCTGGCATCTCAGAGAACTCACACAGCCAAAACAAACAAGGAGCTGAGATTTGGCACGGAGAAGGGGCGGGGCCGTTCCTTGGTCTTCCCTGAGCCCGCCTTCAGAGCGCTGACCCAGGGAGGAGCGGGCAGCTGCACAGAGCAGTGGAGCGACCTGCACTGGGAGACGGTGGGCAGAAACCCACCTTCCTGGCAGGAACACAGCTTCTGACCACGGTGCTGGGAGGGGGCGCAATCCGCCCACCTGCCTTGCTGAAGTGCAGCATCTAACTGCAACATTGGGAGGGGGAGTGACCTGCCTGTTCACTGGTGCCAGAGAGATAGGAGCAATATGAAGAAGCAGAGGAACCACTCCCAATTAGAAGAGCAAGAGAAATCCCCTGAAAGAACAATCAAGGAAATAAACATTGATGGCCTACTAGATCAAGATTCAAAAAAGGACTGATCAAAGTACTGAAGGAACTAAAAGAAATAGTGTTTAGAGATATAAAATATGTCAAAACTGAAATAGAAGCTATAAAGAAGAACCAAGTAGAATTAGTAAACTCACTTGCTGAGATGAGAGCTGACCTAAAGGCTGTGCAAAGCAGGCTAGATAATGCAGAGGAATGAATAAGTGACCTAGAAGACAGGACAACAGAGAGCACCCAATCAGAACAGCTGAGAGAAAAACAAATAAAAAACAATGAAAACAATATAAGGGACCTATGGGATAATATAAAGTGTGCCAATCTACACATAATAGGGGTTCCAGAAGGGGAAGAAAGAACAAAGGGGATTGGAAAGGTATTTGAAGAAATCATGACTGAAAACTTCCCAAACCTAAAGAAGGAATCAGATATCCAAGCACAGGAGGTTCAGAGGGTCCCAAACAGGAAGAACCCAAACAGACCCACACCAAGACATATCATACTCAAGATGGCCAGAGTCAAGGATAAAGAAATGATCCTCGAGGCAGCAATAGAAAAACAAAGAGTGAGTTACAAGGGAACCCCCATAAGGCTTTCAGCTGATTTCTCTACACAAACACTACAGGCCAGAAGGGAGTGGCAAGATATATTCAAAGTCCTGAATGAAGAAAAGATGCAGCCTAGGATACTCTATCCAGCAAGGCTATCCTTTAGAATAGAAGGAGAGATAAAGAACTTCACAGACAAGCAAACACTAAAAGAGTTTAGCAACACTAAACCCATGCTAAATATTGACAGGTCTACTCTAAATAGAAAAGAAGCAGGATGCTACAAAAATGAGAAACTCATAACTGGAAAGGAGATAACTGCCATGAATCACAAAAAGAATAAACACAAAATTGTAAAAGAAAACATCTAAATCAGTAAGAGTGGGAGAGGGAAGCAAGGAAAGCCATTGTGGAAAACAGTATGGAGATTCCTCAAAAGAGTAGGAATAGACTTACCATATGACCCAGGAATTCCCGCTCCTGGGCATAAATCCAGAAGGAACCCTACTTCAAAATGACACCTGCACCCCAATGTTCATAGCAGCACTATTTACAGTATCCAAGATATGGAAACAGCCTAAATGTCCATCAACAGATGACTGGATGAAGAAGAGGTGGTACATTTATACAATGGAATACTATTCAGCCATAAAAACTGACAACATAAAGCCATTAGCAGCAAGATAGATGTTCCTGGAGAATGTCATTCTACGTCAAGTAAGCCAGAAAGAGAAAGAAAAATACCATTTTAGATCAGTCATATGTGGAATCTAAAAAAAAAAAATTAATTAATTAAAAACAGAAACAGACTGATAGACATAGAATACGAACTTGTGGTTGCCAAGGGGGCAGGGGGTGGGAAGGGACAGACTGGGATTTTAAAATGCAGACTAGAGAAACAAGATTATACTGTATAGCACAGGGAAATATATATAAGATCTTGTGATAGCTCACAGCCAAAAAAAAAAAAAAAGTGACAATGAATATATGTATGTTCATGTATAACTGAAAAATTGTGCTCTACACTAGAATTTGACACAACATTGTAAAATGACTATTACTCTAAAAAAATGGTCCATAAAATAAATGGCAACATGTTAAAAAATGTATCATAGAACTAAGTATAAAATGCAAAACAATAAAAAAGTTTTTAGAATAACACAGAAGGAAGTTTGCATGCTTTTGGGTTTGTTGATGGGTTCTTAGATACAACAGAAAAGGAAGATAATGATGAATTGGACTTTATTAAAAATAAAATCTTTTTATCTCCAGAGTCACTGTTGAATGAATGAAAAGACAAGTCAGAGCCTCAGGGAGTATATTTGCTCATCACATATCTGATAAAGGGATTGTATCCAGAAATACAAAGAGCTCTCAAAAGTCAATAAGGAGAAGTAGAATAACTGAACTAATAAATTGGTGATAGAACGTCTCACAAAAAAAAAAAAGTGAGACTTTTATCTGCACTTGTAGATAGTCAGCAGCAAGGCTGAGTTTTACACTTTTGTTTTTCATCATACCGTTCACTATCTATACAGCTTATAAATATGAGTGTACAGGAGGTACCCTAGAGGAAGGCAATGAGTTTTTTATAACTTTTTAGCTAAAGCCCTAAAGTAAGGTTTCCCACACGTGCACATTACTATTCCTCGTCCTAAAATGAGTACTTTCCGCCTCAGGAAGATCTCTTTTAATTCCAGTTTTGTAGGACCCTGTAGCATAGCATCTTAGGCTATGAACATGTTTATCTTTAGAATGTCTTTGAGGATTATTTCCTGTTCCCAGTAAACAACATCAAAGTTTTTTTTTTTTTTTTTTTTTTTTTTTTTTTAATACTGTGGAGTGTTCCGTGAGGTCGTGGGTCTGCCAAACTGCACACTTCATTCTGTCCTGTGTCCCTTGGTCTGGGAAGTAGGTCCTATAAGCGCCATCTGGTGGCCACAGGGTAAACCAGTGGCTTTTTGTGTTTTCTGTCACTCTGAAGAACTTATTAAGCTTCACTAAAGCTATACTGAGAAGTCTAAAATGCTGAAAACCAGGGCTTGCTACAGACTGTCTGTAAGTGTCCTGAACACTTAACGTAATTTAGGAACCATATGCTTTGTGAATGTGTCGATCGTTCTATGTGTCTTACATATAATTATTCCATAAATGTACAATCCAAATGATTTCTCTAGACTCAGTTCATTAAATGAATCAGTGCAATGTATCAATATAGCCTCTGCTCCTTTTCTACTACAAAAAACTTCCTTGTGTGAGTCCCTAACATCTCTTGCTGGAATGTTGTTATTACCTCCTAAACTGGTGTCTCTGCTTCCCTCCTCCAGGAATTGTCCAGAGTGGCCCAAATTATCAGAGTAGCCCAAATTATCTTTCAGAAACAAATGTATCATAATAAGGTCATGTCTTTCCCCTGCTTAAAATCTCCCAGTGATGTTCCATCATAGTGGGGTGTGAGCGTTCACCATCATCTACGGGATCCTATACGATCTGGTCTCCACCTACCCTGGCCAACCTCATCCTGTTCATCGCCTCTTCCTTTGCTAGAAACAAGATGCACTAGTTCCTTTCTGTTTCTGAAACACACCCTCCCAGACTGACTTTTGTATGTGTCGTTCCCTCTGCCAGGAGTGGTTGGTTCCTAGACATTTGCATGGCCTTGCTTTTCTCTAAAGCCATGGTCAGAGTGGGATTCAGATCAAATACCAGGCCCTCAGAGACAGCACCCCTTCTGGACTGCTGGGATAAGTTAACACTAGCTGCAATGACAGGGAGACCCCCAGACCTCAGTGTTATGGTTATATCACACTGTGTTACGTTACACAGTGACGTGTCTCATCATGACATAGCATAGGTCACATTATCCCTGACTATGCAGATTTCAGTATGGGTTAAAGAGAGTGTAGCTTGAGAAGCTCAGCTCCATGTAATTATTCCAAGACTCAGGCACCTACTTGTGACCCCTTTTCACTTGGTTTTTTAGAATCTATGCTATTCACCTGTCAGAGGAAGTGAGAGAGTGTGGACGATTCCGTCAGAGGCTTTTGTGGACTGGACATGGCTGTGGAATTCCTCATTTCTGTCCACACTCCATTAGTTGGAACTCAATCACGTGACCTCAACTAACTACAGCTGTGGCTGGAAACGAGTCCCGGGGAGAATAGGATTTGATGACGATGAGGTACTTTCTCTGCCAAGGTAGCCATTTGGCTCGTCAGATATTCACTTTGCTCTCTCCTCATATGTTGAGCAAACTCATTTCCCAAGGAGGACAACCCAGAGTTTACCTACATATGGATCCAGTTCAAAGCTGAGGATTTCTGAATGCTGCTGAGGCCCTGCTGTGGTTCTCTACAGTCATGGACATGGGTGAAGTTATTTTCTCTCCACATCAAATAGTCAGTCTGAGAAAGGGAGAGGATGGCCACAGGGAAAACCTTTAGTTGGAAAGGCAAAGGAGACACAACGGTCAGTGACCCGTAGGGACTTACGGGATCCCACTGACCCTGATGATGGCTGTGAGGCAAGTGGGAAGGGATATCCCAGAAGAACACAGATGTGGGATGAAATTCTAACTCCTGCCTTTTTGGGTAGAAAAGGTTAAAAAAGAAAAACAGAAGGCCTGAAATAAGAAGTAAATTTCTTGACATTTAAATGCTGAACAGAGAAAGCCATGTGGCTGGATTATATGTCGAAGTCTTTATCTGAGCTTTTCACTTTTGGTCCATCCCCCAGTCTCCCATTTCACTCTGAAGGTCAGACCCCACGTGGGCACACGTCATCTACATTAAAGGAGCAGCCAAAACCCTGAGTCCACAAGATGAAACTAAAGTCTGAAAAGAAAATTCAAAGACAAATACAACTTTGTGATCTTGGGCTAACTTTTTCAGTTCTTGATAACTGAAAGAGGACTTCAGAGATGGAGAGAGTATGTGGATGCAAGAGGGGTAGGGATGGATAATGCGTGATCCTGAGAGGTGAGGTGAGGGTGGAGGTTGATGGTACAATAAAAATGGGTGTTTGTTCAGGACACGGGTCCTTCTGTAGCACGGGTCCTAACAAGGGAATCTCTCATGTTTCCCCTGGGACCTCCCTTGGAAGAGGCCAGTCCTTTAGCCATTCAGCATCTAGTCTTCTAAGTGCTTCATTGGGTGTGTCCAAAGATTCTAGGAACATGTAATTCTAGGACAGAGGGTGGGTTACTTGGACATACAGGGGAATGGCAGCTTAATTAAGAAAGACTATCCAACCATGGTCAGTTCAGAAAGATTCACATAGAAACAAAGGAGGGAGGGAGGGTATAGCTCAGTGGTAGAGTGTGTGCTTAGCATCCACGAGGTCCTGGATTCAATCCCCAGTCCCTCCACTGAAAATTAATAAATAAACCTAATTATCCCCACCCCAAAACAAAACAAAAAGAAAAGGAGTATGTACATGTCCCTTGCTCTGGACGACACCTCATATTTGTTGGAGCTCTTTGATGACCACCTGTCTTCCTTACCAGGCTGCAAGCTTTACGACAGCAAGTGTGGTGACTCCTTTTCTCACTATTGATTTCTCAGCTCATAACACAGCGCCTAACTTTTAGTAAATTCTCAGTAAGTATGAGTTGAATAAATTAGTAACTTTCCTGTAGCCATTCACCATTAAACTGAATGAGAGTCAGGCAGTGAAGCCTCTATGTGCTCTAGGTGTGCACCCATCGCAGCTCAGAGTCAAATACCCAGGATGCATATTTGAGCTCCCTGTTGAGAAATAATTGGCTGTGCTGACTGTTGTATGACTCAGGTCTTTAGGGTTGACCGTGTGGGTGCCACCGAGTCTAACAACAAAACTCATTGTCATTATCTAGAATAGATCCCTGGGTTGGAGGATGGTTGTTGGTTCTCGGGAACAAAAATCTAAAATGTATATCACAACTGAGCTCTGGGGGAACAAACTGTATAGCCTGGGCTTACGTGCTGTGACCACCTCTTTGTATCGGTAGCAGTTAGATGGGGGAATGGTTATTGAGTGGAGAGACCACCTAAGAAGTGTATAAATTAGGATATACATTTAACAAAATAGGCATGATCCATGTCCCTTGGAGCTCCCAGGCTGGTGGGGAGAGAAGAGGCAAACTTGAGATGAGCCATTGTAATATAAGTTCAATGATAAGAAAAATACGGTGGATTATGCATCACAAATTAGGAACATTTACCAAATTTAAGGAGGTTAGGGGAGGACTCCCAGCAGAAGGTTTGCAAAAAAGGAAACTTGAAAGCTGAGTAAACGGTAAGACACTCAGGGCTCAGACATTCCAAGCAGGCTTCCAAAGCAAGCCCAGAAGCCTAGGGAAGGGATAAGAGGGCATTTGAGATTGACACAGAGAGGGAGGGAGGGAGAAGATGATGTATTCAGGAGAAAGTGTCCTGCAGTCAAAGGACTGAGGGAAGATTGCTGTTGCTGAAACGTCGTGTGTGTGTGTGTGTGTGTGTGTGAGTGTGTGTGTGTGAGTGTGCGTAGGAGCTGGGATTGGACAGTACTGAATCTGGACACATAAGCAGAAGGAATACTATGAATGATCTTGTACAGCATAATAATAGGTCTGCCCTTTAATAGTAATATGACACCTCTGAAGGAGGTTAATAAGGAGAATGGTGTAATCAGATTTACTCTTTGAGAGAGAGGGAATGACATCTGTCTTTCCATGCTGTCTATTTCCCCCACCTCCAAGAGTGCCTTCCATCTGGCTGAAAATCCTGAGGCTTAAGGATAATTCATTTGGGCAATCATAAGTCACTGTCAACGTTGTAGAGGCTTTAAAAAGTAACCAAGGGCCCGGAGGGGTGAATGCACGTTTAGCATAATAAGACTGTTACACTAAGCTGGGCTGGCTTCGATACCTTTCTATGGATTCAGATTCTCATGGGGAAAACCAGCTCTGGATTTGAAAGGAGACCCTTTACCGCCCATGGAAGGAGAGTATGTCTTCCCCTGTAGGGCCAGCTGGCAATGGAAAAAACAAAAACAAACAAACAAAAACTTAACCAGTCTCCTCTCCGCCAACTACTGACTCAAAATAAACTGAACTGAAGCAGAAGTGACTAAGGGGCAGTGGACATGTGAAGCAGCATGAAAAGGGTCTTGGGGGCCAGGACCCCATCAAAAGAGAAGAGAGGAAGTGTTAGAGGAAGAGAGGGCAGGCACCCTGAATAGGGCTGAGTTTCTAGGGAGATGACTGTGGAAGGACAGAGAAGGTGGGAGTTAAGAGGTGATGGAATCTTCTTCACGTGAGATCTCCTTTCAGATCTGGGCCATGAAGCTCAGGGAATTGATGGTCTCTGTCCCAGATTCAGAAGTCTAGATCACTTCGAGGGATTGGCAGAACTCTGCAGGAGAGAAAAGCTGAAACACGCTCCATGATTTAGCAGCTGTTTGGTTTGGAGAAGTAAGGTGAGAAGCCATCTGTGTCTGTGCCATACACATACATACACAAACACATACACACATATACAGATGCATACACACATATGTATATGTGTGTATGTGTGCATGTGTGTATGTGTGTGTGCATGTGAGTATGGATGTGTGTGTTTGTGTATGTCTGTATGGGTATGTGTGCATGTATGTGTGCATGTATGTGTGAATGTGTACATGTGTGTACATGTGTGCACGCACATATGTGTGTATGTGTGTATGTCTAGATATGTGTATGCATGTGTATGCCTGTATGTATAGGTATGTGTGTATCCATGTGTGCATCTGTATATGTGAATGTATGTGTGTATATGTGTATGTGTATCTGTGTATGTGTGTGCATTTATATATATGTGCATTTGTGTATGTGTGTGCATGTGTGTATTGCACATGTGTATGTGTGTATGTATGTGTGCACATGTGTGTACTGTATGAATGCATGTGCATATGTGTATGCATAGCTGTGTGTGCATGTACATGTGTGTGCATGCATGTGTACGTGTGTGTTTGTGTATGCATTACATGTACCTGCCCTTGGTGTATGTATGTACATATATGTGTGTGTGTGCACATTCACACAGGAATTTGAAATAAATGTAAAGAGGCCATATATCCAAATCTTGTCACTCATCAGTGAAATCATAGCATCAGCAATTTCATTTAAACTCTTATTTGAAGTACTGTCACAAATAAAATTAGCATGATAATAGTTACCTTACTCTGTTGATCTTAATAGTTTTAGCCTAGATTTATCAAATCCTGCAGCTTTGTAGATTCTTTCAGCCCTGTTAAAATTAAGGATTATCTCCCATTTCTGGGTCAGACTTTGCTAAGATTCTTTTAAATCACTGAACAAAATTTTCAGGTAAGCAAGGGTCTGACTCCATACAACGGTACCTCATTCTCCCTGATTCTCTTCAAAGTCCATTACCAAGCAACTCATTCATTCAACTATTTATTTATTCAATAAAATATATTAATTTTCTACTGTGTTCTGAGACCCCTGAAGTTCCTGAACCCTTTCTCCTAACCACTTTTTTGATGATTTAGTTATAACTAATCCCTATGAAGTTCCTTGAAGTTATGTGTTGAGCCCTATGGGATCCCTTTAGGTCTCTTACTTGGTCCAACTGTGTACTTATTCACGTATTTACATTTAAGCCCTTCTTCCATCTCCTGCAGCAGCTTCAGTTAATTGGGAGACACCTCCTATGAGGCTTAACCTTATTCTTCACTGTTTTGGGCTTACCTTGCACCTGGATTACCAATCACCCTGTTTGGTGTTGGTCTCACCCTACAGATAGTGACGCTGACAGCTAGGGATGCCTGGGGCACTCACTGGGCCTACACTGCTGCTGGCAGCCCCCAGTGGCATTTCTCCTGTCTGAGCCAACTTTGTGGCTGGACCAGCCCCTGTGGTTCTCATGATTGCAAGATGTGCCTCAGCTGCAACCACCAGGGAACTCTGGACAAACGAGTTGTATGACTCACAGGTCCTGGAGGTTACACAGCAAGGCCGTGGCCACACAGCAAGGTCACAGGTAGATGGAGAAAGAAGTGAAGACTGGGACTCTGCATTTTCAGTGGTCAAGGCTGGGGTCCCTAAGGTTTTGTGGGTTCACTCATTACTGGTGAATTTATAAACATATCAGCAGGAATTAAAGCATCAGAAGGGAGAAACAGGGTCAGCAAGCAGTCAGTTATCTGGTTCAACCACAGTGTTCCAAAGAGGGGAACTTAGTGGGTAGGGTGGCCTGGCCTTTATCTAGTGGTGTGGCTGGTGATAAATTTATTTAAGATGAATGTCTTTGAAATGGATGCCCTGGCTATCAAAAGCTTAATGTCAGGCACATATATTATAATTGAAAAAGCTAACTGTCAGTCCTGGTAGAGCAATGCTGAGGACTAAGTGGTAGTCAGTAAGTGTAGAAAACACAGAGGTTTGTGACCCGAGGGATAAAACTCCGTCAAGGAGACAGTGGTGCCAGATCAGAGGGCTGGGGGAGAGAACAGTACACTGGGTGAAAACCTTACAACATGGACCCCAATATGGTCTGAAGGCATAAATTCCCAGTGCACTCCAGCTAGAAACATGGGAAGTCCTACCCATCCACTGGGTATCTCTGCTACATCATCCTAGAGGGGCAGACAGATGCATCTGTGGGCCAAGAGCTGTTTGTCTGGGCATAGAATCACCAAGGTGGCCTCGAAGGCTACTCCCACATGACTCCATGAGGAACAGTGGGTCCATGAGAAGCAGTGGGGTGATGCCTGGGTGGGACATCTCATTGAAGGGAAACTGAGGGCAGAGATGCTATTGTGAGTTAAGGTTGGCTAAAGTTACATATATCATCAGACTAAGCATTCAAGGTAGGGTGTGGGCAATTGGAGGCCAAGTGACAGGCTTATCATTTCTGATTCCCACTGAATGGGTAGCCTTCTTACTTCATTGGGTGAAAATGCTGGTGGTCTTTGTGAAGCATCTGGCCAGTGTCCTGGGGAAAATATGGGGAAAGTGTGGTAGAAGAGACCATTGTAGCGTCTGGAGTAGTCATGGTGTGGGCTTGTGGTGGCCACACGCGTCATGGCTGGAGAGTCCCAAGTAAGCACACAGCACACGGAAGCAGAAGGCTGTGTTGAGCAAGTGAGGCAACAGTCTAAACGGGCAGTGTTTGCAGGAAAGGGAGCTGTCTGGCTCAGAATGCACCTTTTGGCCTGACACAATGGAAAAATAGGCTACAATGCTGCCTTGTCACGGGCAGGGGAAAAACTCACAGTCTGGCAGGCCTCTTGGTATAGGACAGGGTCAATAGGGAAGCAACAGGCAAATTCAGCAAAATGACCTTTCGGTGGATCCCATAATTCCATCAGGGCAGTACATTTAGTCCGTTGTTCCTAGAAAGCTGTAGTCCCCATTATGGCAATCCACTGCATCCACTGTAAACCGGAGAGTGGGGCCATCTGGGCAAGTAGTGAGGTCTGTGACATGGTGCATGTCCCCAGGGTGCCGTCTCTGCTGTAGGAGCTGTAGGCACCTCCAACAGTGAACCCGGGATGGCCCACTGTCTTCAGAGATGGTGTCTTCTCAGCAGTGAGTCCTTCTCACTCCAGAGTGAGGTGCTCTGGAGTGGTGGCCATCCAGGTTGTCGGCGACACTCCCATGTGGCTATGCGATCGTGGTCTGGGGTTAGGCCAGCCTGATGGAACTTGGAGGCTTCCCTGAGGACCAACCTGCATATTAGGTGCCTGCTGCTAGTGGAACACATTGCTAAGAGCTCCCTGGGGACATCCAGAGTGCAATTAGCAAAGGAAAAGGCAGCTTCTCTTTAATTCCCCGATGAGTTTGTCCACACTACATGAAGGTTATGGGCACATGTAAAGCCCTGCTAAGGAGGATCTTACAGAGGCTGTTTGGCCATTCACGGGACTGGCCCAAGAGGCTGATTGGCAAGTCCAGCTAGCTTGCAACAAAACTTGATGTACAGAAATCCGGAGAAGAGCATCACTTAGACATCACTTCCAGAGTGACCATTGCCTGTAAAGGAATTCAATCTCCTTGCCATAAGACTTAGTGGCCTGCTGGCCTGAGCCCTTCCAACCGGCCTCCCTGACACTCTCCACTTCTCACCCTGTGAAGCAACGTCCCTAGGGGCTGGAGCGGGATTGTTTCAGCATTGTGTCCACCTGATGGCTAGGCCTGAGGGGTCTACCAGTAACCCCATCACCCAGGCTTTACAAAGGGGTAGGAATAGCTATATCTACATAGAGTGTTGACATCTGATGAGCTTGGGTTGGGTTCCTCCTGGCTGAGCCACTAGTATGTTGATTAATAGCTGAGCCTTGATGCTCTTGGTGAGAAAGTAGTGGGTACAGCCAAGACTTGTAGCTTTCTCACCGTACTCTCATCTCCAAAAATGGCTTGCATCTACCAAGCAGAGGGTTTCCTTCCCTTTCAGACACCCAAACTGTGTCCCTGGTTGGTCCCGGAGCAATGATTTCCACTCCCTTAAATTGCTAGGGGACTTAGCTTAAATGAGGCAGCCCTAAATATTGCCTCTATATTTGGGAAGAGCAGTGAGCATGGGGGAGATTCCTTTCAAAGAATCCTCACTATCATCAGGGTTTCCAATAAATGATCTTTCACTAATGTGGTGAGTGTTTGGACTGGAAGGCATTCAGTAGTTGGGGAATGTATTGAGCTATCTGGCCGTGATCAGGTCACCAGGATGAAGCACAAGGCAAGAGGACTCCAAAATCACAGTGGAAGGGGGAAGTGGATCAAAGGGAAAAATAAAAGGATATCGTCTTGGAGGACAAAGGCTCGAGGCTTGCCAGAGAGGGCCAAAGTGGAATTTTAGAGGGTGTATAATAATTGATCTGTTGGGTATGAAGGCCCAGGAGGTGAGAGTTAAGTAAGATGAGGGCCTGCGGCAAGAATCTGACCTATTTCAGGGACCACTTGGCTGAAAGGGAGTTGAGGAGTGTCTCTTTCAGGAGGCCCTTAAGATGCTCAGTGAGGCCAGCTGCCTGGGGACTGGACTGCCTGGACCCTCCAAAGAAAATTATGTTGGAGAGCTCACTGTTGAGTCTCCTGAGAGGTAAAGTGGGTACCCTGATCAGAGTCAATGTCTGGTGAGCCAAAGGGAACAAGAATACACTTAGTAAGGGAAGAAATCACTTGTTTTGAAGAGGAATTCCAGGTGGGGGTCACCAGGAGTCCCGCATCAGTGGTAGTGACCACACCTGGAAGCTCCAGCAGAAGAGGACAGGTGGCCAAAGAAATCACTCTTCCAGAGTGCCGGTCTCCCCAGGGATAGGTCCCCATCTGGAAAGCCCCCACTGCTTATCCTTACTGCTTTTTTTTTTAATGCAGTATTTACTTTTTTAATGGAGGTCCTGGGGATTGAACCCAGGACCTCGTACATGCTAAGCCTGGGATTGAACCCAGGACCTCGTACATGCTAAGCTATACCCTCCCCCCCATCCTTACTGCTTTATAAATACAAAGGTGACTGATTGCGACGTGTTAAAAGTATCTACTAAGCTCGTGGGTTCCTGGATTTCCTGTTAGTTCTTTTGTCTTTGTATTTCCTGAGGCTATGTAATTATATCTATAAACATTGAATACCCTTTTAGCTTCCAGACACATTGAAATTTTCTCACCTTTTCTACTAACACCTGTGTCTTAAAAATTAAGTTTGAAATAAATAAATTTAGAAAATCTTTCTTTTGCATTACTTGCATTTAACCCTTAATATTACTGTTTACTTTCTATTCTCTTGCTCGTTCTATGTCAATTTTCTCTTCTTTCTTATCTTCTTATAAATTTATTATTTGTATTCTCCTTTTTCTACTTTTCAGCTATTTCAATAATTTTTCAAAAAGCATCTTGTTTAGAGAGACTGAGAGGAATACAGTGTATTGAATACAGAGACCCGTGCATCTGATCTGAGCCACAGATTGATTATTACATGACAATAGCACACATGACCAAGCCCTTGTCAGTAAAGCTTATCAGTAAACCTATGCCTACATCTGTGGGGTCCCTGAGAGGCAGTTCCGTTGCCATAGTAACTACTGACAATAGTCGTTGCTGGGTCCTTACAATGAGAGTGCGCTGCATTTGGCTGAAACCGTTTAAACGATTTTTCCTCATGGAGTCTAATCAATCGTATCTTTGCATCTTTTTTTCACACAACTCACACTCATAAAGGAACCACATGCACTAACCACCGACATCCAATTTTCAGCTCTGCATTTATTTTATTTTACATACATACATATATATGTATACATTTTCTCCTGTGTGCATATTTAATTATATAGATTTTACACACATGCATGTATATGTATGTATATATCTCTATAGATACATTCATATATATTTAAAAACATATGTTCTTTCACATAGAAATAATTTGCCAGGACATTTCTATGCACATATAAGCAAAGACACCAAATATAACTATATATATAAGCAAAGACACTAATATAATGATTGCTGCCTTTACACATAAGTGATGTAATTCCATAAATGTGTGTGTATTTAATTCCCATTGTTTAGCCAGCTGCCTGCTGTTGGATTTTTTAGTCATTTCCAATCTTACACTGTTATAACAAAGGCTGCAATTAACACCCTTGTACTTGATTGATTTCATGTGTGCAGAATATACATGTAGGTCACACTTAAATAACAGAGTGGCTGGTTGAGAAGTATGCATGTGTGAATTTATGATTTTAGTGATATTACCTAGTTTTCCTCCATGGAAAGTGTACCAATTACACTCCCACAAACAATATATGAGAGTGCCCATTTCCCCAGCTGTCATCAGAGCATGCTTTCAAATGTTTGGCTATTTGACAAATTGAAAGGAGACCACTGAAAATCCAGGAAGTTCTAATAACTATGATTACTGGTGATGTTTAACGTTTCCTAAAACTATCTGCATTTAATTTTCTGTGCAAGGTCAATTCATACTTTGTTAATTTCTTTGTTTTGCTGTCTGTCTTTTGTTTAATTGGATCACATTGTAATTTATAGAAATAAGCTCTTGCCCTATTTTATGAGCCCAAATTTTTGTTGGTAGTTTGACACTTTCTTCTGGTCTCGCACATGTCAAATTTGTTACGTTCGTTTCAAGGTGGTCACATTTGTAAAGCAGTGCAGTGGCTGAGAGGACAGGCCCCGGAGTCACATGTCACCATGGTCACATCTCTTAACCTCCCTGGACCACAGTTCTCTCAGCTGCTACAGGGGGATAACAATACATTTACTTCTTAGGATGGTTGGAAGAATTAAATGAGATAATATATCTCAGGACAGAACCTGGAACATAGTAAGTTCCTTACAGTTGCTACAATTATTGTCAAAATCTCCTTCATGACTTCCGTCATTCATGTCCTAGAAAGGCATTTTTGACTACAAGACTTTAAAAGAAAAAAACCTTACGTTGTTTCTGTATATTTTTGTTTCCATATTTGCATTTGAAACTTCGATCTAACTAGAATTTATACTGGTGTAAATTATGATATCTGGAGCCCATGTATTAGTTTCCAAGGTGACTCCTGCATTTATCCAACAATTTTTATTGAGTAATTCAAGTGATTTTTAATCTTTTCATAAACTCATTTCCCATATATGTCTGTGTCAATTTCTGGACCTTTTTAATACATGTTTTTGATCTCACCAATAAAGTGCCAATACTTAACTTTTCATTCTTGCATATGATACCATGTTTTAAGGTCTCAAAGGGTAAAATGACTGCTTATTTTCCAATTCTGAAATATTCAAGTTTTACTGTTTTTTTTTCCTTCACGTGAACTTTCACAATAGATTGATTTGTTTTTATTTATTTAAGCTACACATGATCTATTTTTACTAGTCTATTTGGGAAGCCCTGATGATTTCTGAGCAGCCTTTGTGGTTATCCTTCCCGTAAGAATAGAGCATTCGGACCCAAACAGCCCTTACGGTCCTATGCTGTAAAACCTACCACGTCTGACAGCCTTCATTCTGTCTCATCTCTGTTCCCTTCAGTTCAAACTGGCAGCGTTCCTGGCTGATTAGGTCCCTGGTTTACACCCCCACTAGCCTCCTCACAACCACACCCCTGATTCTCTCTTCTGAACATGCTTCCTTATTTTCTGTAATATGGACAGTCTGAGGATTTCCCAAATCCGTATATTCTTCTTCCATTTTCCCTGTCATTTCTGTCTTCGTCTCTGCTCACATTACAGAATCAGCCGTCAGGAGGAACCAAGCTGCCGGTGCAACACTCTGTTTACAAATCTCGGCTGCTCTATATCCATTTCACTGCACACAAGTTCTGTCTGCCACTTTGTAACAATGCTCACACTTATCCCGTTGTCAAAAACATATTCCTTTTTTTCTGTCTAAGACCTCATCAGAATGGCCATCCTTATTTTTACCAATATTCTGTATATGATTTTATTTTGGGGGTGACTGTATAAGAAAACAGAAGCTTTCCCACCAGTTACTCTGAAAACACTCCACCACAATATCAGTTTTTCTAGCACACGCCACACTACTCTTCTGGCCTCTACATACTACCAGTTCCACAACCACGTCTGCATTTTTAGGTATTTGTTACAGCAGCATGCCACTTCTCACTACCAATTTCTGCCTTACATCAGTTCAGGCTGCTGCAAGTAGAAAACCACAGACTGTGAGGCTGAAACAAGCAGCACCCATCTCTCACAGTTCTGGAGGTGATGCCGGGGTGCTGGCGTGGCTGGGTTCTCAGCGAAGCCCTTTTCCTGGTTTGCAGACAGCCACATTCTAGCTGTATCCTTATGTGGTGGGGAGAGAGTGATCTTTCTCTCGTGTCTCTTCTTTTTGGGGCCCTCATCCCATTCACAAAGGCTCCAGCCTCGTGACCAAATGACGGCCCAAACGCCCCCACCTCCAAATGGGGGTTAGGGATTCACATATAAACTAGGGCGGGGGGGGCACAAACATTCAGTCCAAAGCAGTAATTTATGAGGATTCTGTCAAGCACATGATGAACTTAAAGAACTGATGCACTGATGATGCTGACTTTCCCTACCAAGCTCCACGGTGTACATTTTCATTTCTTCAAGCATTCTCTCAGGATAATTGCTGTCTCTTGTTAAAGTGGGACTTTCGTAGCTTTTTCAGGTTTATTTCTATTTCTATACACTTTAAAGTATTGTTTCCAAAAATCAGGTCTTCATTAATTTTTCTGCATTTTTTATACACAAAACTATTAAATTTCTCTTGGCACCTGGGTTTCGGAAGTTTTCCAGATAGTTTTGGATTTTCAACATACAATATTATATCATCTCAGAGAGATGAATTTGTATCCTTATTTGAACTTTTTCTATGCCTCATTTGTTTTATTTTGTATGCAACTGCATTTGTTACCAAAATAATGTTAACTGGCAGTGAAGAGAGGGGGTCTACTTGTTTTTGCCCGATCAAAGAAGATAATTACATGATTACTGCCCTTTAACTTACTAAAAATAACAATTCTGAAATATTTTATTCTAATTTTACTACTATTTTTACAGTTTTGCATCATTTTCATAATAAATCATATTTTATACTATGAACATGTTTTTCATAAATAAATCATATTTCAATAAATCATTTGATCATTCATGTGTAAATGTGGGTATACACACTACCATGATTATACTTTGGTATAAATCTCATGTTATACAATGGAATATCATTCAGCCTTAAAAAAGGAAATCCTACCATGTGCAACAACATGAATGATCTTTAGGGCCATTACACTACGTGAAACAAATTAGACAGAGAAGACAAATAGTGTATAATCTCATTCATAGATGGACTATAATAAAACCAAACTCACAGAAACAAAGAGCAGATTGTAAGCTTCCAGAATAGGGGGAGTAGAAGGTGAGAGAAATGGGTGAAGATCGTCAAAGCATACAGACTTCCAGTTTTAAGATGACTAAGTTCTGGGGGTGTAATGGACAGCACGGTAACCATAGTTAACAACACTGTATTGTATATTTGAAAGTCAATAAGACAGTAGATTTTAAAAGTTCTTGCCACACACACACAAAATTGTAAATATCTGAGATGATGGATATTAACTAAATGTAGTGTGGCAATCATTTTGCAATACACATGTATCAGATTATTACATTCTGTACCTTAAACTTACACAACTGTTATACGTCAATCATATCTCAGCAAAGCTGAAAAAATGAATAAAATAAAATAAAACCATATATGTTGTCCTCCTTTCCATTTTCCATTTGGTAATAATTTCCAAATTGTGTAAAATAGCACTGATATTATTTGTTCTTTAAAGGTTTTATGAAAACCTCCATTTTTTTTAGGTGAAACTACACACTGTGAATTTATTTATTTTAAATGGTAGGTTACCTTTTAATGTATTTTGTAGCCAATGTTTAATTACTTACATGTATCTAGAAAATTATCAGTTTCTTTCAAGTTCTGCAATTAATTGGAATCTGATCGAGTAATGTTCTTTTCTATGTTTCTTTAATAGAATCTCTGTGCTGAATTTCTGTTAGGTAAGTGTGTGTGACTGTATGTGCATTATGTGTCTATGTTTTCCTCATTTTCCTTGATAGTTAGGTAATAGTTTATTTTATAAATTGCTTTAAAAAATCAAATCAGCCTTAATATTTAATATTTTATTTTTCTCTATTATTGTTACTTTCATCTCTTTTATTTGTTTTCTTTAGTTATGTATTTTGAGACTGTGTATTTTAAAAAATTATAGACATAAACTATATATGCATACATAAACACAACATATCTTATACATCTGTGTTATACCTAAAATTATATTGATCATGAATTTAATTTTTTTTTGGATATAGAAAGATGCTCATACAATTATTTCTTTTCATGTAAGATAAATCATTTTTTCATATTCTACCATCTTTTTTTTCCTGGAATATAACCCTCTCTTTCCTGATGTACTCTTCTACTGTTTGTAATTATCTCATCTGAGATCTTTTTGCATCAATATTCATAAATGAGACTGAGCTCTCGCTGGCTTTGCATTGCACGGTATTGGAGACATTTTTATACCAATGCTAGGTGTCACTCACACGCTGTGTCAGCGACTCCTTTCTTCTGCTCTCTGGAATAGTTTACACAGCACTGCAGTGTATTTAAAGGTTTTAGTAAATTTCTGGGGCTGATGTCTTCTGCTCTTCTCTTTTTTGGGGGGTCTGGGCTGTAGGCACATTCTCGACAACTTTAATCTCTTCATTAGTAATTGGTTTGGTCTGATTTGTCTTCTAGATTGTTGTTTGGAAAATTCGTTGAAATGTTAAAATTTCTATCATATTTTCAAGTACATTTTCCTCAGTGTAACAAAGATTTACCCTCCGTTACTTCAGCGTCTTATCTCTGGTCTCTCCTATTGTTTCCTGTTTTGTTTACTTGTACTCCCTCCTTTATTTTTGATTAAGTTAATGGTTTATCTTCTTATTTTTTTTCCCCAAAGATGCAGCTTTTATGTTTCTATTTTATGATCTAATTTTTGTTTTAATCTTTCTTAATTATTTCTGTTTACTTGTGTGTTTGTGCATTTTGTGGTTTAAAATGTACAGATTTGGATATCTATTTAATTATGTGATTTGTCTTTCTCAATATTGTGTTAGCATCTAACATTAGTCTTACTCTGAGCACAGATTCAGCACTATCCTAGCCTACGTACAAATTTTCATTATATTATTCTATTCTGTAACTGATTTTGAATTCACTCTTTCATCAAATTATTTTTGAGAGAGACACTTAAAAGTAATTTTCATGTGGCAATGGCTTATTGTATGGAAATCAGGTAATGTCACCTATACTACTAATTTCTCAATTTATTTGACAGTTCAATTGTGATCTAATAGAAAATCAATTACTTTTTGTTATTTTGTTATGTTTTATTATTTTGTTAACTAGCTCGTGATCAACACTGGAATACGTGACATGCTATATATTTTCATGGCAAAAATTCTGACATGTATTAATTTATTTTTTTTGCACTAGTGCTGGGTTATTTTCCCAACACCCCTTTTCCCCTCCCGACCCCAACTTCACTTCACACTTAAGCTGTAGTTTAGTATCTGCCAAATCCCCTACATGTTTACAAAAATGAAAAATGAAGCAGGATACAGGTGTCAATTATGAACTGAAAATGTCTCCTTTTAAATCACTGAAATTCAGTCAATGGGTTTGGTGACATGTGGGAAAAAGTGGTTTTCCTATGTTAGAAAGGAGGAGTACAAGGTAAACCTTGCATACTTGTAAGTCTTTACATCCACCAAATTTAGACACTTGAAGCATAAGACGATCAGACTTGCTCCATTCTTTGTGTGGTTAGAATCACACCCTCTGAAAGGGCCCAGAGGCTGAGTCCATGAACCGCCTGGGGAAGCGGCCGGCAGAGACTCTGAACCACTCACAGAGCTACCCTTTGTCTGGCTCAAGCTCTTTGTTCCTGACTGAAACAGAGGGGGCCAGCTGTCCTCATGAGCAGGCCCGTGGGACACACTGCCCAGCCCTGGTGGTGGTGACATCCTTGCTATTTAACCTCTTTCTGAATGAGCTGATGAGGGAACAGGAAACCCCATATTTTAAAATCTTATTTCCTAAGGTAGGCAACTGTCACAAAAAAATACATATTTTTTGTCATTTGCTAGATTTTTAGGAATTGAGTCATTTTTTAGTTTTAATTGAATTTTTAGTTTTAACTGAATCATTTTTGCTGAAAAAAATTACTTGGTCTTTTTCAAATTATGAACATAAAGGTAATATTCCCACTTCCTACAAAAACAATCATGAAACAATTTTACCTTAACGTAAGTTCCAAAGATTCCCAAAGAGAAAAACTTGGTGGAGTTTTAATTCTTGTGCAAGCTTTTCTCAAGGTCACAAACACATGCAAGTCCTCCTTTTACATGCACTGTTCTAAAAATATCACCTATGCTTCAAGCTCTTTGTCCAGATTACATTTGAGTGCCACAAAAGCCTTGTAAAATAGGTAATGTTATACCCATTTCTCATGTAAAGAAACTGAGGTACAGGACATTGAAGTATCTTGCTCCAGACTGCATGGCTGGTAAGAAGCAGAGTCAGGATTCTAATTATCTTTTGTCACCCAAATCATTTTATCTTCTATTGACCTTTTCCCCACTGTATCTCCTGAATTTTGATTGTTTGGTTCAAGATACTATTTGAATAAAAATGAGGTATTTCACAATGTTAGGCAGTGTATATTAGGACAAACTTTTCAAGATTTTCGCACTCAGCTTAAAACGCCTTTGTTGACAGCACAGCCACTACTCACAGCTCGTGTCTTGAGCCCCTGGTGTCAGTCAGTCTTTGAGAGTGTTCCATCTGGCCCTGTTCTTTGGTTGTTTGCTCATCTAAGCCCACTTTACCCTGCATGACTGGGGCAGACTGCGGGGGTGGAAACATGTTTGGATTTCATTTGGAATCACTCACCCTATGTGGCAAGAATAACCAGGCAGTTATCGCATCATGATAGAAAAATTATAGCAAGTACCTCATAGAGTGGTTCTGAGAATTAAATTAGAGATTAGTACATGGTATAAACATGTAAATGCCCTGTTTCTGCTGACAGTCAGGGCAGTCTGAATCTCCTATGACACAGGACCCCAGTATAATTTCAGCTATCTTAGCCAGGAGAAGAGCATTCTGCAGTTGGTATGCAGTGTTTCACACAGGTCCATTAGGCAAACTGTTAAAATTGTGCTACTCAACTCACATTATTTTTTTTCTTTCTCTGAATGTTCATTACTGAAAATAGGCCATTAAAACTGCCTACCAAGATTTTGTAGTTTTCTTTTCTTATCAGGTATTTACTTGCATATCTCATTATGTTCCTAAACAAAAAATCAGAAGTTTTTCCTTCCTGGTAAATTATAATTTAATGTTTACATATCACCTTTATTTATCTCCACTAATACGTTTATCCTTAATGTGAACTCTGTCTAGATCAAAAGCTACAACACCTCTGTTTAATTTTTCATCCTTTACTTTTAATATGTCTGCATTCTTATATTATAGGTGTGATTTTAAACAGCTTATTGTTTCATTTGAATTCAAATCAAGACTGATATTCTTTGACTTTGGGTTTTTAAAGCACTTTCATTTAATGTAATTATGGTGTATCTGTGTTACAGACCCTCCAAATTCTGTTGTATTTAGCTTTTGTTATTTTCCATACTTCATTTTTTATCTTTCCATTTTTTAATCTTTCCATTCTGATTACTTTCAATATTTTTTATTGTTCTATTTTATCTTTTATAATTTAGCCACTTTTACGTTGAAAACTTTTGTCAAAAGCCTCTTTGGAATGTATAGAGATAACGCAGAATACTGAATACAGAGAACTAAGTATCTGATTCCTGGATTGTTCCATTACAAGAAAAATGAGACGGTGGCTACACTGCACAAGAACACCCATTTCTGTATTGACAATAGCAGAATGAGCTATTAATGCCATCACAGGAATTCCTCATGTCCTATTTTGTCAGTTCTTTAAGATCTGTGTCTGCCACATTTGTCCAGTCAGTCAAATAGCAATTTTCACTAGACGCTAATCACTGAAGCCTGTGAAAGTGGCAGAAAGATTATTCACACACCTCATACTCACATAACAGCAAAGCCTATTAGCCCTTGACCTTCAGCTCCAACTCTGCATTTGTTTCATTACAATCACATTATATTATGGTGTAAACCTTATATATATATATATATTTTTTTTCAAATGGATAACTTTCATACACAATAATACACATATATATTATATATAATTCTTAAATATAGACTTCCAAATATAAATAGTTTCACATCAAGCTAAACAAGATAAAAACATGTAAACATATGCACTTGGTTCTGGTCAAGGAAAACACAAAACCACAAGGCAACCACAAGTCAAAGAGTGCACTTGAAGGGGCAGGGGAAAGAACGGACGTGTAAACAACAGAGATGCGCAGATGCACCACAAGGCCCCACGAGGGTCCATTTCTTAAGGCTGCAGTAGCAAAAAGCTCCTTGTTCAGTTAAGACTTCTTTCTCCCTTCACCCTGTCACATTTATTCTTGAGGGACTTCAAAATGAGTGTGGAAATTCTGTAAACACTAGACTAGAACTGAGTCAATCCTGTTGAAAACAGAGATGACAAAATAAACCGTAAACTGACATTCATATTAATTTCACCAAACAATAACTTTAAGGACTTTTTGTTACTTTTTGACACAGTGAAACACCATAATCCAAAGGGAAAAGAAATGGGAATGAGCAAGAGAACAGAGATGGATGTTCTATAAAAATGGTTTCAACAGCCCCTGTGACAGATGTGTCTATAAACAAAAACACAGGCAATAGCAGATGACAGAGCCTCAGCACACCAGACAACATGCCACAGCATAATGCCACAGATTCAAATTGAAATGTTCTTCCAGCTCACAATGAAGCAAGTCCCACTGGTCCTCTGAGAAGGGGAGTTCATAAGCGCCCCGTGAAAGAAAACACTTACACAACGGATTGGCCAGCCAAAGCATGACAAGCTCTTTTTTAGTGCTTTTAAAGGGCATGCTGCCCTCTCCCACCTGCGGAGGCTCCAAAAATAGACCGTGGCCACTGCCAGATGCCTCAGCACCCTGCTCTTGAGGCTCCTCTCCCTGGTCCTCAGGCAACTCATGCCTGTAAAAACAGGTCTCTTCAAATGGGCAGACCCTGCCTCGAGCAAAATACCTGCAGGTCTTGTCGCTCAGTGCCTCCGTGTACTGCTGAATAAGTCTCCGCTTCTCTCTCTCCTCCTCCACCCAGAACTCACTGGGAATGACAAAGGTGGAGACGACCCTGCACTGCGGGCAGGACTTGACGACCCTGAGCCCAAAATGTCTGGCACTCCTCCACCTGCGGATACACTTGAGACAGAAGGTGTGGTTGCAGCTGGACAGGATGCCAAAGCGGCAATCATTGGGGTTGGCTTTCTCATAGACAACCTCCATGCAGATGCCACACACTTTGTCCGCACTGCGTTGCACCGCAAATGAGAGTTCCATATCCCTCTCGTGTGCTTCAATGCAGGCCGTTATATGCTCTGCCCTCTGGGCATCATCCACGGGGTGCAAGACCTGCAGCCCACACAATTCGCACATGTCTCCATGGAGGTACATACAGTTCTCCCCACGAAAGCACTGACCCATGATAGCGTCGGGGCAAAGCTCCTCCACCAGGCCCTCAGCAAACTGCTCCCTCTCAGTCACTAAGCTCTGTAGAGGAGCGCCAGAGACAGAAGGAATGCTGCGGCCCCGATAAGGTTGCCCGGGAACAAACTCAACAGCACCCTCCCAGCCTTCTGCATCTGATCCTCCGGCAGCTTCTAGGCCTGCATTGTCTGCCTCGGCTTCAAAGAAATCCCTTTCAGGAGCCGAGCCAATCAGAGGCAAGGAGCTTGAGGAAGCAGCAGGTGGGGCTTCCGCCACTTCCTGAGGCAGGGGCTCCATGTGCGCAGCCATACTTGTGCCTTCACCTGCAGAGGTGTCAGGCTCACCGCCGTGGCCCTCCCTGGCCTCCTGCCGGCCTGAGGTATCATGGGAGTATTGACAATTATCCCCCTTCTTGCATAGACCATGCAAATAATACCTGCAGACAACTTGCCTTGTCCAGCTGCCGCTGTCCCGGCCAGGCAGCCATCTGGGCACGGCCCCGCCCCCTAAGGCCTGGGCGGACGTCGGACGTGACGGGCGGAAGGGGGCTGGGCTATGAGGCCAAGTTTGCCGAGAGGCCGGGCGCACGGGGCGGGTGGGCATGGAGACACCCTCCCCTGCTGCCTCGGCACCCCTAGGGGCCCCAGCTGCCTCCGAGGGCTCAGAGGGAGCTGCAGGCTCTTCCATGGCAGCTTCTTTGCCCCCAGATGGTACCGGAACTTCCCCGGTGTCTCTTCCTTTCAGGCTTGAGGCCCGGAGGCCGGCAGCCAGCTCGGGGTCTCCTCCCTAGGAGTTGTGCATCTTTTTTCTCGTTCCCCCCCTCTCTCCTTCCTGTATCTGTGTTCCTATTTCCTCTTCTGGGCAGGCGCGCGACGGACACTTCCTGTGGAGGCAACATGGGTCCTTCACCAGGTCTGCACGGTCGGTCCGTTCGAAACAATGCTCGGCTGCCTCCTTTGTTCGCCGCTGGCCGCGCTGCCCGCCTTCCGCTCCGGCGCTGCGCCAGCTCGATCGCACGCGGCTCCGCGCTCGTCCGCTTCTCTTCGGAGGAAGGAAATCACAACCTTTTGAGGTTTTAATTCAATCTCTTCCAGTGTTGCTCCAGACACATTGATTGGATTGCTCTTGCATCCGTTTCTATTCAAAACATCAGCATCCTTGTCTTTTTGCTGTTTCGCCGTGTATTTGAATTCATCTTGTGTCTGAAACATGTCACCCGTGAATTTTGTACATTCTTTTCTGTTCACTCCGTTTTGTGTTTCTATGGGTCTTATTTATTTATTTTTTTTTTGAGGTTATCTGACTGTCACTGCTGAAGGCCTTTTTTCATTTAGCTGTGTTGACAAGACCTGATTTTTCTGCTCTTTGTTTTTGGGAAATTCTTAACGGGCTTAGGTTGGAAACGGTTTTTGCCAGTGAGGCATTAGCAGGGAGTGCTTGTGATCTGAGGCCACTTTAGCGCCTTTCAGCTGTCTTAGGTTATTGTGATTTCTAACTCTCCCACTGTGCAGAAGCCGCAGGCTTCGTCAGGTCCTGATGCTGGCTTAACAAGCCACTGTCCCCTTTGTGACCCTGGCTTTTATTTTCTCTTGCTGATCTAACTCAGAGTGGCCCTTTGTTTCCCTTTCTTTCTTCCCTTCACCCAGTTGTGTGCGGTGTTATGGCGGGCCAGCCTTTCATAATGTATTTTCTATCCTTCGGCCCATAAGTTGTGATTTTTTATTTTTTACATTTGCAGATGCATTTTATTAGATTAGTAAACAAAATTATATATCTACATTAAGAGTACTTAGGGATGTATAGGGAATTTTATCATGTGGTTTTCTGCATTTGTTGAGAGATAATCATGTTTTTTTCTCTTTATTCTGTTATTGTGATTATTTGCACTGATAGATTTTCAAATATTTAATTTACCACTGTTCCTAGATTGTTTCTGAGAAGAAACCTTTCTGTGATATGGTTTAATCATTTTATATATTATTGGATTTTGCTTGCTAAAACAAGTTTCTTAGGTGGAATGTTATGATCTAAATTTATAATTTAAAATGGGAGAGAGTCTGACATGGAAATTAGATTGAAGCAAATAATAAAGATACGAATTTAATTAAAGAAAAACAAATATGAAATAGTGGGAATTAATCAAACAAAATCCTTTGAAAGGGTTATTGAAACTGATACATTTTGAATGAAATTTATCAAGAAAAAATGAAGGAGGCTCCAATAACCAAGATCAGAAATTTTAAAAGTGGCATTAATAGGATACATTAAAAATCACAAAAGGATAGTCTGAAACAAGCTTATGCCATTAGATTTTAAAATTTATGTGAGATGGTCGTATTTCTGAAACATATTTACTGATAAAAAAAGACAAGACCCCAAAAAAGAAACATAAATATTGATCTGTTAGATAAATCAGATCTCTAATTAAAAATAATTCCCTAAACGAAAGCCTTTAAAGCTTTCCACCTGAAATAAGTAGAAAGGCAAAAAGGTCTGTATTTACTACTAGTCAGTACAATAAAGCAAGCAAAGAAATAGAAGATGTTAGGATTGCAAAGGAATTATTAATGGAAGAGAGCAGAAAATTAAGAATAATTTACTGGTAAACTATTAGACTTAAGTACATTTAGCAGGGACATCAGATAGGAGTGCATTGTAAAATCATTTGTATGTACATATATAATCAATGATACTTAAGCATTTAAATTCATAATATTCATAACAACATTTAAAACTTCCTAGAAGTTAAACTAATAAGAGTTGTAAAAATTAAAGTCATTTTATTTCTGAAAACTCAGAGAAATTGAGGGATACTCTGATCATTCAGTAGAAGGTTCCATACTTGCAGAAGGTAAACTTTTCCTGCTTTAATAAATCATGTAAGAATGCTGCTGATTTTCCATTGTGAATATAGGAAATCTTGGTGATTTTATGTTTTCCTTCTTTATAGAGTTACTGAGTTTTGTATTTTGGCTGCCAGTTTTTGCAAAGTTTGGCTCACTTACATTTTTTCCCTTCTAAATGAATTAGTTAATGAATATTCCTTTGATAGCCCCAAAGATTTTTTACAGAAAAAGATTTGGAGCATAGATACTGGGCTTTTATACCAGGCTCTCCACAGATTCAAAAACATAAAAATCCTGAATGTAAATCTACTATTTGTTTAATGGTAATTTGTTCTCAGTGCTTTTTATAGACCAGAAGTGTCCAATAGAATGTTCCATGATGGTTTTATGTATATGCTGTCCAGCACAGGAGCCATTAACTCACACAGATCTTGAGTCTGTGAAATGTGACTGAGTAGCTAGTAGCTACTGTATCAGACAGTGATGTTGTAGATAGTATTTGGCCATCCCATTTCCTCAAATATGAAGAGATGAAGAAAAATAATATTTCTTAACCTGCCCAGATAATGCAGGTGGCATGGGACAATGTTTGCCTTCAAATCCCCACCTGTGTGGGTCCCCTCTGTGTTTGTGCCCAACAGTTTCACAGTGAACTGCACTTTCTAGTTTTATAGTGACAATATTCCATCTGACCTGTTAGAAACTAAAATTGTACCCCATGATTTTAAATATCACCTGAGACTGAATAACTGGAAATATTAGGCAGTGCATCTTGAAAGACGTAATCAGATATTTCCCATCCCAGTCCAATCTCTATTCTCAGAGAATTTTCTCTGTCAGAGTCCAAATTCCTATCCTGTTTTTTTTTCTTTTTAATGTGAGCACTGATGTTGCTCTCATACAGTTTCTGAGAATAGGCATCTGATCATATACCTATTTATTTGACTCAGCTAAGTCCTCTTCCCCCACCAAAAAAACACACAAAAAAAACAAAAGCAAAAAACACCGAGAACCTCTGGCCCTGGGACCTGGCTGAGGCCAGTTTGTGTACACAGCAGTCTGCAGGGCAGCAGATCTCCTGGCTGGTCAGCATTTGGCTGTCTGAGTGGAATAGATGCAAATGACGTTCCACTGGGCTGACCGCCTGGTCACCAGGGAGTAGACTGATGGGGGTTGGGGGGTTGCAGCCCTTCAGGGCTGAGGCACAGTCCAGGCAGCATAACTAAAGCCCAAGGGGCAGGAGGCTAGTTCTGAACTGGACTGTGGTGATGGGTGGAAAAGAATCAGAACCCCACAGTCTTTTATTCCAAACATCTCAGGTCTGCTGGGACCAGCCCTACGTGGCTAATAGGTCCATATTTAAAGGACACACTTTGTCTCAAAGCAGTTTCCTCCAGCACACACACCTCCCTGAGGGCCACTGTTTAGGCATTCCCGTGGAGCCAGGGGAAGGGAGATTAAAAGCTATTGTCCAGAATCAGGCATCAGGGGTTCAAATCCAGAATCCACCACTCTTTGAGGAATTTATCTTAGGCAAATCATTCATGTTCTTTTACCTCATTTGGCAAACAGTAACAGCAACGGTAATACGAGTGATCAGCTCACAGGTTTGTTGTATTAAATGAAATAATTCTCACAAAATTATCACAGCAGTGCAATACAGTTGCACAGTTACAAAGAAAACACTCTTTGAGATTGTGTCTTTTGTATTTTAGAATCACCCCCAAAATACCATCCCTAAAGTCTCTAGCCATGTCAATCCCCATTTTCTACTGGCTGGATACAGCAGTAATATACCTCTAGCATCCCTGGAAGTTCCTGGCACATAAGAGTTAGTGAATAAGTACTTCCTCATCCTGATGGACAGACTGATTTTTATTTTGAAACTTACAGAGGCAGTTTTCTCCAACTCTGGTTCAAAAGTCCAAACTCACCAAATGACATACATTAATTAGGTGCAGATTTTGCATATCAGTTATATTCAGTACAGCTGTTAAAATAACAAGTTGGTTTGAAGCCAGGCAAAATTAAATATATTATCAAAAAGAGAAGCTCCAGTTGTAGGTACTTCGTGCAGCACTTTTGGTCCTCACATCACTCATAATTGCACAGGATTCTGCAGGGGACAGGACTCCTCCAGTTTATCCTGGGAGAGGATGGGCTGTTTTAAGGAATCCGCATTTGGTCATCAGACAACAAGAAAGTTACTCAGAAGTGCCTTTCTAATTCCATATTTTAATATGGATAATAAAAGGTATAAATTATCCTAAAGCCAATCAAATGTAGTATCAGAAAAACTTCTGTGATTATGAAAATGACGACTGAATTACCTATATTGTAATCAAAGACCGAAAATTTCAGGAAATATTCAGAATGCTCTTCTACAAGTGCTAAGAATTCAGCTATGTGTATAAGTGCAGTGTAGTTAACAGAATTTTTTCACATTCATACTCATTTATTTTACAGACCTAAAACATGCTTAAATTTTAACCTCTGACCATAACTCAGATTAAATAGATTGTATAAGGCTGATATTTGCATCCAGAACAATCACAGAAACTGGATAAATATCAGAAGTAAATACATGTAAGACTTACAAAATAGCTAACGTGGTGAGAGTTCTAGGGGCAAAATCTGAGCACATCAAATAACCAAAATAACCAATGTGTTATAGAATAAATCACAAATAAAATGAAGAAATATTTCTCCTGCATGTTTGTGAAGATACAACATATGAAAACATTTGGGATGCACCCACAGCCATGCATAGAGGCAAAATGTGTGGCCTTAAATGCATTTATAAGGCAAGAAGAAGGCGTGTTTCCAAGAGGCAGGAATAAAAAGATGAAGACAGAGATGAGTGAGGGAGAATGTCACATAATAATGTTGGATCCTACTGTCTCCTCCCCTTTAGGAAGAGGACATAGGTGCTATTCTGTATATACACTCAGACCTGCATGCTGTGGCCACGGGGAAAATGGACAGAATTAATCAAATGTTGGTTCCTTGGAGAAGGAGTGCTATTTATATTTCGAAGTGAAAAAGTACACATATATTTTCCCATTATCTTTGCCCTGTGCCTTTCCCCCTCCAAAACATTGAGGCAGTTGTTAAAGGGAACTGTGAACACTCATGCCCACTGACCAGAAGTAAACTAGGAAGGGCATTAATGTCTCTATCCACTAGAAGTCTGGGATGTAACTGATTGAATAAGCAGAGGGGGAAAAATCCAGCAATGGTATAGATTTTGATATTCAATTAATACTACTGACCTAATTGATGTATGTAAAAACATTTCACTCACCAAATCTAGTTCTGTGCAATTTACACGTCAGACACTTATGACAGTTTACAACATATTGGGCATAAGATGCCTCGATAATTTCAAAGGATTGAAGCAATTCAGAATATATTCTCGGACCCCAGGCTGAAACTGAGCCAGGTATCAATAACAAAACATGATTAGAAAAACGATTTCTGTATGGGGATATTCATAAGTATATTTCTAAGTAACCCATGGGTCAGTTAAAAATATCATAAGGTGAATCAGAAAATACTATGATTTTATTAGTAATGAAGTGCTTATATAAAAGTTTATGTGTTGGATAGAAAGCAGTGCTTCTTGGGTAAAACTTTATAGATGGAAATGAATATATAAGGAAATGAGAAAATCTTATTTCTGATACAATCACTAAATGCAGGTGATTATAGGTGTACAATGCATTATAATATTGACAATAAATTTAACGAAAAGAAAATATATAGAGGGAAATTACAAAAATTAGAACAGAAACTAATATATGAAAGCAAACATACAAGAAGTGAAATAGTACGAGGTTGGTTCCTTAATAGGATTAATAAGGCAGATAAACCTCTGGTGTGCTTCACTGAGGAAAAACAAAATGAGCATTGCTCAACTAACCAATATCAAGAGTGAAAAACACAGGCGTGACATCCCTACTGTTTATATATATTTTAAAGAGATCATAATATATCATGAACAAATTAGGCTATTAAATATGAAAATGTAGTTGAAATGTTCAGCTTAGAAAACACAAATTATCATAAATAAAATGGAAGTAAATGGGAAATACGAATAGCCTTTTATCTGTTAAAAATTAATTATAATTAAAAACCTTCTTAAAAGTAAAACTCCAAGCCCAGATATATTCACAGTAAATTGTATGAAATGTGTCAGGAGGATCATTACAGACCCACATTGCTCACAAACTTTGATGCAAATTAAAGGGAAATTGAAAAATGAAGTTCATCAATTTATAAAAGGATAATATATAAAACAAAGAGGGGTCAATTCTTGTGATTTAAGGTAATGTCAATATTTGAAAATTGGTTGAAAAAAACAACGAACTTATGTATACAGAGAACAGATTGGTGATTGTCAGCGGGGGTTAGGGGTGAAGTGGGTGAAGGGGGTCAAAAAGTGCAAACTTCCAGTTATAAAATAAATAAGTTCAGGGATGTAATGTATAGCATGGTGATTTTAGTTAATAAAACTGTAGTGTGTATTTGAAAGTCATTTAAAGAATAGACCTTTAAATTCTCATCACATGAAAAAAAATGTAACTGTGTGGTAATGGATGTCAACTAGATGTATTGTGATGATCATTTAAAAATATGTACAAATATCAAATTATTTGATGGTACACCTGAGACTCATATAATGGTATATGTCAGATATAACTCAGTAAAAATATAAATGAAAGAGGCAATTCACAGACACATACACAACACACACACACACACACACACACATACAAAGGTGTTTCTCAGAACACTAATTGCAAACTGCAGTCATGTTTTATCAGTGAGATAAATGTATATCCATTCTGCTAAGCACACGGAGAATTTAAGAACACTTGTAATAAAGGTGTTTCTAAGATGCTTCGTGCATACTGCATTGAGAATATTGTTATATCAGTAAATGTAAGTTACACCCATTCTGAAATGCATATAGAGAAGTGTTTGAGGACACTTGTCTAAAGGTGTTTTGAAGAATGATGAAAAGAAACAATAAATTAATGTGAATAACCACATTAAAATATTAAAGGAGAAAATAATAAACTGTCAAAAATCCAGATTTTTAATGTTAAAACGATACACATCCGTGATAAACCTCTCAGGACACTAGGAATAAAAATAATAATAATTTCCCTGATCAATGTGTCAATTTCTGGTGTACATTAGATTTTAAAACCTGAGGATAACCCTCTCTGGTTTGATGCTGACCTTCTCCCAGTGAGAAGGAATCCTGCCAGCAAACTGTCTTTGGACTCAAACTGCAACACTTCCCTGAGTCTCCAGCCTGCCAGCTTACCCCATCAGATTCTGGACTCACCCAGTATCCCACAATCACCAGGATGTCACTGGGGTGGCAGTGTCATCTCTATGCTCTATGGATAGGTACATAACTTGTCAGTTCTCTGCAAAGGTCCTCCCAGAGGGTCCTGCTCTTAGGGGTCCCACCCCCTGGGGCCTTGACAGCTGACTGGACTATTGAAATTGAGGCAGTGGTCCTGATGAGCTCTGAATTGCCTCTAAGATCACTCTTCCCCTTGAAGGATATTGTGTATTTACAGGCAAAAAAATAGCTCTATGGTTCCATCTTGTGGAATCCTTGAAATCCAACAGTCTCCCTTCATTCCATTTTGTTTTCTCTGTTACCTTTAGTTCAAACTGGCAGTGTCTCTGCGTCTACAGTCCCGCCTCTATCCTCGACGCCTGCTGAGATGGCTAAGTAAGTCCACAGCTGCACCCGTGTAACCTTTCTCACATGGTGGTTCAGCTGCGTCTTTTGTGTTCTGTTCAGGTCATGCTTTCTCAATGTTTGTGACATGGACAGGCTGAGACTTTTCCAAATCCTCAAGTTCATTTCTGTTTAATAATTCCTACTTCAATCTACGTCTCTCCTTTTGTGTTTTACTCTAAGCAGGTGGGAGTAACCAAGCCACTCCTTCAATACTTTGCTTTAAATTATGCTCAGCTAAATATCTAACTTCATTGCTTACAAGGTGTACCTTCCACAGAATGCTAGAACACAGCTCAGCCAAGGTATTTGTCAATTTATAACAAGAATTGCTTTTCCTTCAGTTTCTAATAACTTGTTTTTTTTTTTAAATAATCTCATCAGAATTGCCTTTGACATCCGTATTTCCAGCATAGACCTCAAAACTCTTCCAGCCTCTACCCATTACCTAGTTCCAAAGCCACTTCCACATTTTCAGGGGTTTATTACAGCAGCACCCCACTTTTCAAAGCTAAAACATCTATTATGCTACTCAACCTGACATAATAAAATACCATAGATTAGTGGCTTAACCAACAGACATTTATTTTGCTCACAGTTCTGGAGGCTGAGAAGTCCAAGTTTTTTTTTTTTATTGAAGTATAGTTGATTTACAGTATTGTGTTAATTTCAGGTATGTAGCAAAGTGATTCATTTATATATTTTTCAGACTATTTTCCATTATGTTATTATCAGATATAGTTCCCTGTGTTACATAGTAAATCCTTTTGCTGGTCTATTTTGTGTGTAGTAGTTTTTATCTGTGAATTCCATACTCCTAATTTAACACCCCCCTCATTTTCCCCTTTGGTAGCCATATGTTTGTTCTCTAGGTCTGTGTGTCTGTTTCTGTTCTGTATATCAATTCATCTGTATTATTAATTAGATTCCACACATAAGTGGTGTCATATATTTGTCTCTGTCTGACTTACTTCACTTAGTGTAATAAGCTCTAGGTTCATCCATGTTGCTGCAAATGGCAATTATTTCATTATCTTTTATGGCTGAGTAGTATTCCATTTTACCACATCGTTGTAAACCAATCATCTCTTGTTGGGCATTTGGGTTGTTTCCATGTCTTGGCTATTGTAAATAGTACTGCTGTGAACATTGGGTGCATATATCTTTTAAAATTAGAGTTGTCATCTTTTCTAGATATATGCCTAGGAGTGGGATTGCTGGTAACTGGTTTTTTAAGAAACCTTCATACTGTCCTCCATAGTGGCTGTACTAATTTACCTTCCCACCAACAGTCTAGGACTGTTCCCTTTTCTCTACACCCTCTCCAGCATGTAATATTTGTAGATTTTTGAATGATGGCCATTCTGATTAGTGTGAGGTAATAACTTGTAGTTTTGATTTGCATTTTGCTAAAAATTAGCAATGTTGGGCATCTTTTTGTGTGCCTATTGGCCATCTGTATGTCTTCTTTGGAGGGATGTCTATTTAGGTTTTCTGCCCATCTTTTGATTGAGTTGTTTGGTTTTTTGATATTGAATTGCATGAGCTGTTTGTATATTTTGGATATTAACTTATTGCTGGTCATATCATTTGCAAATATTTTTCTTGCATTTTGTAGATTGTCTTTTCATTTTTGCTGATGGTTTCCTTTGCTGTGCAATGCTTTTAAGTTTGACTAGGTTCCATTTGTTTACTTTTGTCTTGGGAGACTGATCAACAAAATATTGCTACGATTTATGTCGGACATTGGCAGTTCTTGAAAGTGCTTGAACTAACTTTACATTGGCCGTCAATATGCGAGAGTCAGCACTTGATGTCAGTTTTTCTTAAAATTTCAGCCTGTCCAGTTGGAGTATACCTGTGCATTGTGGTTTCAGTTTGCACAGTCGTATTCACAGTGACTGACGATGCTGGGTATGCTTTTCATTTGCTTATTGGCTACTTGAACATTCCTGTTTCTAAAGTGATTATTTAAATGTTTTATCTAACCTTTTATTGGAATACATAATAAAGGTTTTGACCCTATTTAAAAAAACAACAACACTTTTATTATCTTACAGTTTATTTTTGAGTACAGGGAGGGCTTAACTGGGTTCTCTGACCAAGGTCTTATAAGTCTCCAGCCAAGGTGTTGACTGGGCTGTGCTCTCATCTAGAACTCAGGGCCTTCTTCCAATATCACCCAGGTCGTTTGCTGAATCAGTTCCTTGCAGTTGTAGATCGGGGCTCTTCCACGCCTGAGGCCACCCCCTTCTTCTGGGCTAGTCAGTGGTCCTCACAGCAATAAGGTTCCTTGCCTCCCAGGAAGGGGCCTGGTAAGGCTGCTGGGAGCCCTGTGAGCAGGGTGCCAAGCTGGCTTTCCATGGGGCTTTATTGGCTCCATGAGTCCACCTGGTCCCTTCAAGAATAAATATCAATCTCAGCAAAACTTAGCTCTTTTAATATTAAGAGAACTAGATTTACTTCAGTAATCAAAGACCTGCTAAAGACAACAAAGAACATAAGTGGTTATTCTGACAAGACATCAGATACTTTTTTTTAAATTTTAGGCAGATTACTTAAAGGTAAAGAAAAACCTTTCATAATCTCATTATCATAAGCAGAGCAATAGGAAAGAAATCTTTGTCCTTTTAACAGAGAGAAAATCAGTGTCAAAGTTTATACCAGTTTACATTTGATATTAAAATTCACTTGCTTAATTACATTTATTTAAATCTTGTCCAGTCTTGACCACACACATAAAACTCCTTTCCAAAAAGTCCTTTATTCATAAACCTTTTATAAACTTCTGTGTCCATTTTAGTTTGTCCCTTGTTTTCATTCCCATTTAGAAATAACCAGATTTAAGCCAAAATCACCCCCTTTTCCTTTACAAATATATCTCCAAACATTAAACCTTTTCTCACCGCAAAAATACATCCTATGTCTATTATTATGTCTGGTAGATTTAACCATGTATACTAATTAGAATTCTTAACATTTTTAAATTTTATCATTTTTAAGGGAAAATAAAGAAGTAAACAATTGTGAACTGTATTAGCATTTTGTGATTTGGCAAACCTATAAGTACGTTTTACAATTTTTTAGGAAAATATGCTACTTCCTGGTAAAATCTTTCAATAAATCACAAGATATATTTACTAATAGAGCCAAACCAACTTAGTCTATCTCTAGTAAGAGGCCAAAGGTAGGTAGAAACTTAGACTTGTTTAGCAGTTAAGGTTCCAGTCTTTTATCTTATTCAGAAATGATGTAGACACTCAATGAATCCCATCATTTAATTTTACAAACTCTAAGGAAGTAAATTACCAAAGAGACATAGGAAACTAGTTAAGTAGACATATCATAAAACAATTATTGTTTAAAGTTCACCTAAAACTTATTATCATTTACATCTATTCACTGTATTTGTTCTTAGTAATCATAGCCAGATTATTCATAAAATTTCAGGAGACATTAAAACAGTTAGTCATTATCTTATGTTTTTTATTTATTTTACTTCTATTTTTGCTGACAAATTTTACAGCAAAGAAAAACATTAGCTCATTTGACTAGTATAACCAGGTAGAACGAAAGTTGTTTATCTGTAGCATATAATGCTAATGCTGAAGACATACCTGTATTGATTAAGATAACAAGCCTAAAATTAACTTTTATTTGCTAAGTATTGTCCTAGATCATGTAAACTTAAAAAACACCTGGGTTAGTTTTTTTAATTATATTTTTGAGATTTTTTTATATAGAGTTTGTTGGTTTAAAGTCAATTAAATAGAGCTCTCTTACTAATTAATTTTGGCAGTACCATCTGGAGGTAACATACACATATAGACCTATAAACAGGCACAACCAGAGATCTCATTTTAAAACTTTAGTCATGATTCAGATACAATACAAAACTCACAAGTTTATAAATAACAGGTTATTCATTCAGATGGCTAAAGTCTTTATTATTTGTGAAAAAGACTTTTAAAATATATATTTATCTTTAGTAAGCAATTTTAAGGGGGCTGTGATTTATGAGAGTTTAAGCAAGAATCTTTTTAGCAGTTTGTGTTTGCAAAGTTCTCTCTTTTTCTCCCTATCTCTCTCTCTCTCTTTAGTTTCAGGTCCTACTGATTAATAAAATTCAGGCTCAGTCTTAGCAGATGTGGCTGTGTTTATGTTTTACAGGTACGATAAAATTTATACCTTTAAGGGACAGAGTAAGAAAATGTAAGATTTTGCCCCTAGGAGTTTTGGGGTATATTTGTCTATTATCGTAAGTCTTAGGATAATTATTATTATCAATTTTTTAAAGTGCAGGACAACTCTGCTCCAATATCCTCATCTTTTATAATATTGGCAAGCATTTTGAGAGGAACAGGCAAGGCCTTGGGACTGAAAAAAAAAGTGGGTCTTGGGTTGTTTCTAGAGTTATAATTCTTGTTTGGTAGAAATTTGCATGATAAAGACAGTTGTTTCTGTTAGTTGAATATTGTACTGCAGCTGACTTATTTCCTTATTATTTGTAGGAGGGTCTGAGGAATTGCTGAGGAGAGGAGGTGATTTTTAAGAAAGGAATTTATATTGGATTTTTGTTAAGTCTAATTTTCTGTTCTTTCACCTTAAAAAGTGATTCTCTTAAACTTAGTCATTAAACACTTTTCCCCCTTTTAATTTGATTCTTAAGTACCAATATGACAGCTGTTTATAATGAGAGTTCTCATTTTTTCTTTTAATATAGCCAATATAAAGGATCTATCATCTTGCCATTGATAAGTAGGGCTCAAACCAATATGCATTTTATTATGACTTAACCGATGGTGCAAGAGGCATCTCACAAAACAGTATAGGGCCCTCACAAGATTCAAAACACTCAAACCGAACATTAGTCTAAGACAGTAAAAACCCTTTCCTGCTACAGGCAGTAAGAACAGTGTCGTGAAAATGGTGTTTCCGTTGTCCCATAAAAATATGGGGCACCTCCAGATGTAAACCTGCTAATTTATGGCACCAGGCGGGTACTACTGGAATTTTTCCATCAGTAACAAGCAAAGGTTGACATGGCAAAGGCCCCTTATGGGCTGGGACTGCTTAGGGCAAACTCCCCTGGGAGCTGGCACAGTGCAACAAGAGAGGGCTGCTTGTGACTTTGGGCCTCCGAACCCCGGTCTCTTTGGTGGGCCACCAGTTGCACCCCAGTAAATACACCTGCCAGATGGCAGAGACCAGGAAGAGTGTTCTCACCGGACACAAAGCCAAGCTCTCAGGACATAGAAAAAGATGGAAGGAAAAAAATTCATCCCATTTTTACAGAGAGCCAACATCCAAGTTTTTCTAAGCAGATGCTGGTCTGGTGCGAACTGTTGAGTCTGGCTCTGACAGCAGGTGACAGGGCCCCTGCCCTATGGTTCTGCCCTGGGGTTCTTGTTCCTTATGGCAAACAACACAACAGACAGAGCCACAGAAAAACGGTGACCATCTCTGGGAGGAAACAGATCCCCAATAGTCACTAATCCAAGGAACTAGCTGCACAAATATTTTCTCCTGCTAATCTGAATTGAGTGAGTGAGAGAAAGAGAGAGAAAAGGATTCTCACCATTTTGCCTTCCAACAGGCTTGCGGGCAGAGATCTGGGAGGCTGACGTGGTACAAAATCTTACTTTCTGAAGGTCTTTGTCACATGTCCCTGGGTCCCTCAGCTGTAGCAGCCTCAGGGAGGGGGCAGGGTCCAGCCAGCCTGCAGCCTGGATCACCAACCATTGGGGAGGGGAAATTTCTCCCTCTACCCAGCTTGATTTTGTGTGGCTGGACTAATCAATTTGACATAAGACAAATTGGCAGGAGAAAAAGAAACAAATTTTAATTCATGTGCATGGAGGTGTCATAGAAACGGGACCCAGAAGTGCCCAAGGCAGGCAGCTTTCATATTTTTTAGGCAAAGAAGCAATACATTTGTGAATAATTGACAGGACAAAGAAACAGGCCCAGTTACTGAAGAAGCCAAACAGAATTTGGGTTTGGGGTAGTAAATTAAAGAAGTAACAAGGGTTGTTTAGATAGGCGTCTTGGTCCAAATTCCTTATCTCTGGCTGTGATCATGTCCTTTAACCTCCAGATGTAGGGAGGGCACCTTTCACATGAGAGATTTACTTCCTGCTTTCGTGGAGACAGAGAGGTGGTTCAGAGTGTCCCTCTTGCTTTCTTAAGTAACTAACTTTTTGGCAGCAGGGGAGGGAATTAGGTTTTTTATTTATTTTTTATTATTTTTTAAATTTTTAATGGAGGTTCTAGGGGTTGAACCCAGGACCTCTTGCATGCTAAGCATGTGCTCTACCACTGAACTATACCCTCCCTGCCTTGTTAAGTAACTTAAATTCAGAATGATCAGTATGCCACTGAGGCACATTTTGAGGGGGACTAGCCTGGGCTCCAATACTGTTTAAGATGTTGAATGCAAGGACTGTGTGCAGTGGCAAAGCCATGGAGGTCCTCCATGACTAGCCAGGTAAAGGTGGACTGTGACCATGTGGAGAGAAAAGCAAACTCTCAGAAGTTGTGAAGATAAGCACTTGCAGTGTCTGTGCCTGACAGTATGCTTTTTGTTGGTGATGCAAGTGCTTGATGTTGAGCTGCTAATTGCCAAGGCATCCATTTCAAGGGCATTTCCTTGAATGAGCATATTAGCAGCTGTGGGTCACAGGTAAGATCTAAACAGATAAGGAGCCAGGCCACCCAACCCATGAAGTTCCCCTTTCAGGAAGCCCCAAGTAACCTAGATAACTAAGCTTCGAATGACCCTGCTTTTTCCTTCCCAAACCCTAATTCCCACTCTTAGTTTTATGTATTTTGAATTTTATTTGATTGAAGTATAGTTGCTTTTAAATGTGTTAGTTTCTGATGTACAGCATAGTGATTCAGTTATACATATACATATACATATACATATACATTCTTTTCATATCCTTTTTCATTATAGGCTATTACAAGGAATTGAATATAGTTCCTTGTGCTACACGATAGGTCCTTGTGGTTTATCTATTTTATATATAGTAATGTGTATATGTTAATCCCAAGCTCCTAATTTATCCTTCCCCCAACCCCTTTCCCTTTTTGTAACCGTAACTTTGTTTTCTATATCTGTAAGTCTATTTCTGTTTTGAAAATAAGTTCATTTGTATCTTGTTTTTTTAGATTCCACATATAAGTGGTATCAGATGAATTTTTTTGTTTCTCTGACTTAATTCACTTAGTATGATAGTCTCTAGATCCATCCATGTTGCTGCAAATGGCATTATTTGGTTCTTTTGTATGGCTGAGTAGTATTCCATTGTATAAATATACCACAACTTTATCCAGTCCTGCTGATGGACATTTATGTTGTTTATATGTCTTGGCTATTGTAAATAGTGCTGCTATGAACATTGGGTTGCATGTAACATTTTGAATTAGATTC
Source organism: Camelus ferus (assembly GCF_009834535.1). Lineage (NCBI taxonomy): Eukaryota > Metazoa > Chordata > Mammalia > Artiodactyla > Camelidae > Camelus > Camelus ferus. The sequence continues at coordinate 24,318,305 of NC_045722.1, read as the reverse complement.
CCCTCTGAATATATACCTAGGAATGGGATTGCTGGATCACATGGTAGCTCTATTTTTATTTTTTTAAGGAACCTCCATACTGTTCTCCATAGTGGCAGCACCAAACTGCATTCCCACCAGCAGAGTAGGAAGTTTCCCTTTTCTCCACACCCTCTCCAGCATTTTTTTTTTTTTTTGATGATGGCCATTCTGACCAGTGTGAGGTGACACTTCATTGTAGTTTTGATTTGCATTTCTCTGATAATTAGCAATGTTGAGCATCTTCTCATGTGCCCGTTGGCCATCTGCACGTCTTCTTTGGAGAGATGTCTATTTAGGTCTCTTACCCATTTTTTGATTGCATTGTTTGGGTTTTGATATCGGGCTGTATGAGCTGTTTGTTTATTTTGGATATTAACTCCTTCTCAGTTGCATCATTTGCAAAGATTTTCTCCCATTCCATAGATTTCCTTTTCATTTTGTTGATGGTTTCCTTTGCTGTGAAAAAGCTTTTAAGTTGAATTAGGTCCCATTTGTTTATTTTTGCTTTTATTTCATTTGCTTTGGGAGACTGACCTAAGAAAATATTGCTATGATTTTTGTCAGAGAATGGTTTGCCTATGCTCTCTTCTGAAAGTTTTATGGTGCCATGTCTTATATGTAGGCCTTTAAACAATTTTGAGTTTATTTCTGTATATGGTGTGAGGGGGTGTTCTAATTTCATTGATTTTTATGTGTCTGTCCAGCTTTCCCAGCATCACTCACTGAAGAGACTGTCTTTTTTCCATTGGGTATTCTTACCTCTTTCATCATTGATTAATTGACCAAAGGTGTGTGGGTTTATTTCTGGGCTCTCTATACTGTTCCATTGATCTATATGTCTGTTTTTGTGAAAATACCACATTTTCTTAATTACAGTAGCTCTACAGTATTGACTGAAGTCTGGATGGGTTATACCTCCAGCTTTGTTCTTTTTCCTCAAGATTGTTTTGGCAGTTCTGGGTCTTTTGTGGCTCCGTATAAATTTTAGGATTATTTGTCCTAGTTCTGTGAAAAATGTGTATTTTGATAGAGATCCCATTAAACCTGTACATTGCTTTTGGTAGTTATGGCCATTTTAATATTAGTGCTTCCAATACAAGAGCATAGAGTATCTTTCCATTTATTTTAATCATCTTCACTTTCCTTCATAGTGTTTTATAGTTCTCAGTGTGTAGGTCTTTCACTCCTTGGTTAAGTTCATTCCTAGGTATTTTATTTTAGTCTTTGATGTGATTTTAAATGGCATTAAAAAACCACTTTCTCTTTCAATATTTCATTGTTAGTGTAAAGGAATGCAGCAGATTTCTGTATATTAATCTTGTATCCTGATACCTTGCTGAATTCATTTATTTGTTCTAATGGTTTGTGTGTGGAGACTTTAGGGTTTTATAGAGTGTTATGCCATGTGCATATAGTGGCAATTTTACATCTACCCCTCCAATATGGAAACCTTTTATTTCCTTTTCTTGTGTGACTGCTCTGGCTAGGACTTCCAATACTGTCGAACAGAAGTGGTAAGAGCTGACACCCTTGTCTTTTTTTCAGAATTCAGTGAGAAGGCTTTTAGCTTTTCACCATTGAACATTATGTTGGCTGTGGGCTTGACATAAATAGTTCTTGTTATGTTCCCTCCATGAGCAGCTGAGAAATTTTATCATAAATAGTTGCTGCATTTTATTAAATGACTTTTCTGTGTCTATTAAGATGATCATTTTTTGTCTTTCGTTGTTGTTGTTGCTAATGCGATGTATCACATTGATTGATTTGTATATGTTGAACCATCTTTGCAACCCTGGATGGAGTCTGACATGATAATGGCGTAAGTTCCTTTTTTACATATTGTTAGATTTGATTTCCTCGTATTTTGTTGAGGGTTCTTGCATCTATATTCATGAATGAATTTGGGGGTGTTCCCTCCTCTTCAGTCTTTTTGAATAGTTTGAGAAGGATAGACATAATCCCTTTTTGTATGCTTTGTAGAAATCCCCTGAAGCCATAGGATCCTGGACTTTTGTTTGCAGGCAGATTTTTTTTGTTTTAAATTACAGATTTTATTTCCCTTCTAGTGACCAGTTGTGATTTTTCCCTTTCCTCTAGGTTCTTGCTTCTTTCCTATTTAGAGAAGACCTTTCAATATTCCCTTTAGGTTAGGTTTAGTCTTCCTATACTTTTTATTTTTACTTGTGTGAGACATTCTTTCTCTCTTCTTCTATTCTAAATAATAATCTTTCTGGGTAGAGTATCCTAGGTTGCAGTTTGTTCCCTTCCAGGACTTTGAATATATCATGCCATTCTCTTCTGTCCTGCAAAATATCTGCAGAGAAGTCAGCTGACAGCCTTATGGGAGTTCCCTTGTAACTGACTGTTTTTCTTGCTTCATTTAGAATCCTCTATTTTTAAAGTTTTGCCATTTTAATGAAAATGTGTCTTGGTGAGGGTCTATTTGGGTACATCTTGTTTGGGACCCTCTGTGCTTCTACTACCTGGATATATGTGTCCTTCTTTAGGTTTGGGAAGTTTTCAGTCATAATTTCTTCAAATATTTTATCAGTTTCCTTTTTTCTCTCTTCTCCTTCTTGACCCCCTAATATACATATGTTGGCATGCCTTATATTACCCCATAGATCTCATGTGCTGCTTTCATTTTTCTTTTCTTCAAATTTGTCTGTCTGCTGTTCAGATTGGGCAGTTTTCATTATTCTATCTTCCAGATCACTAATTCATTTTTCTGCATTTTTAGACTGCTATTCATTGCTTCTAGATTGTTTTATATCTTGGAAGTTGAGTTGTCTTATTTTGATTGGTTCCTCTTTATAGTTCCTAACTTGTTGTTAGAGTGTCTGTATTTCTATAAATAGTACTTCTTAATTCCTTTGCTACTTTTATTACCTCCTTTTTGAACTCAGGGTCTGGTAGGCTGGTGAGCTCTTATTTCATTATTTGATCTTTCAGGGGATTTTTCTTGTTTTAACTGGGAGTCCTTCCTTTACTTTTTCATTTTACTTAACTTTTTATGTCTCTGTGAATTTAGGAGAAACAGTTATCTACTGTGGTCTCGAATGGGGTGTTTTTATGTGGGAGAACCCCTGTGTGGACTGTATGTGTCCAATATTTCTGTTGCAAGGGCTGTATTTCATATGGATGCCTGCCACACCTTTTCTCAGAGTGTTCTGTCCATTGTCCCTTTGATAGGGAGTGTGGTTGGTGCTGTGGTGACCAGAGTCTGCACCTCATGTTGGGCAGGGCCTCCTCTTTGCTCTGTGGATGTTGAGCCCTGTCAGGGGCAGGTCTCTTTCCCTGTTGTTGGGTAGAAGCCCTGAAGGTCAGGTTTGATAAGGCTCTGTTGCCCTTAGGTGTGTGCTCTCTCCAAAGCAGATGATTGCTGAAGCAAGTGAGGCCTGAGTGGTCACAGTAAACCTATACATGGCCTGTGCAGTTGTCCATGGTTCTCCCCAGAGAAAGGCCATGGTCACATCCCTTTCTCTGTTGTGTTCATCTCATACCTAGTTCTGGGCTGGTACTTGGGGTTGGGTTCTGTGGTTGCAGGAATCAAGGTGATTGTGCTGCCACCAGCTAGGAACTTGGATGCCTCTATGGCAAGGCTTTCTCACGATCTGCTCATCCAATATCCAGCTCCAAGATGTGGGGTTGGTAGTTGGAATGGGAGAGCTCCCACCGGGAAATGAACCACTGCCTACTTCTCCCAAGGGCTGTCTGCCAGAGACATGCATTTCTGTGGTGCCACCTGCTGGACACCCCTCCCAGGCCCACCCCCACCGTGCACACACTGACAATGGGCTCCAATGAGGGATGCACACCTGCCAGGCATGCTCGAGCTGACAGTGGGATCCAGGGTTCAGCCTGAACCACATCCCAGCCTCTCCAGCATGTCTCTGTGCAGCTAAACTAAGTCTTCTCCCAGGGCCCATCTGCTTGAGATTCAGGGCCTGGCTGCTTCTCATACTATCAGCCACACCTGGTGCACATTTTGAGCTGCAAAGTATAGTGAGGTGGCAGCCATATGCCTCAGTCTCTTTTGGTCCCGATTGCTAGCAAGCCTGCACATGTGCACTCCTTGAGAGCACAGTCCCCTCCAGCTCCTCTGTCCCAGTGGGCCTCCCAGAAGGCAAGGGGGCTCCTCAGGATGAAGGCCTGCATATATGGACCTTCCCTCCTTCACAGATCCCTCCCAGGGGCACTGATTCCATCCTGATCCTTGCTGTGGCTGTTCTGCCCAACTCAGCTTCACAGGGGTCTTTCATGCACCTTTATTTGGATAAAAAATCTGCCAGTTTCCAGTTGCTTTTCTGTGAGAACTGGCCCATGTGTAGATGTATTCTGATGTGTTTTCGAGGGGAGGTGACCTCCACGTACTCCTACTCTGCCATCATAGTCCTCTCCAAGACGTGATAAGATTCATAATTAAAGCAACAGAGAAAGAAAATGTAAGTTTTATCCTGGGAACTTTGGAGTATATTTGTCTCTTACCATAAGTCTTAGGGTCATTATTATTAAAAATTGTTTGAAGTACAGGACAACTTTGCTTCCGTATCCTGATCTTTTATAATATCCACAAGCATTTTGAGAAGAATAGATGAGGCCTTAGAACTCATGAAGATAGGTAGGCCTTGACCCGTTTCCAGAGTTGTCCTTGTAGTTTTGTAAAGATTGCTTTTCAATTCATTTTATGAGGCCAGTAATCCTAAAAATAAAATCAGAAACAGACAGTACCAAAAATAAAACTATAGACCAATATCCTGCTATATAATAGATGAAAAATCCCTTAGCAAAATATAAGCAAACATTTTTAATCATTAAAGAATTTGTATGGCATGATCAAGTGAGATTTCTTCCACTGATGAAAAGCTTGCTTAATATTCAAAAATCAATCAATGTAATGTACCATATTAACATTTCAAAGACGAAAAATCCAAGGATTACATTTATTAATGCAGAAAAGGCATTTGACAAAATTCAACATATATTCATAATTAAAAAAAAAAAACTCTCAGAAAGTTAGGAACAGAGGGGAGCTTCCACAACTTGATAAAGAACATCTATCTCAAACCCATACGGTAACATGACATTTAATGATCAAAGACTATACGTGTTCCCCTTAGGATCAGGAAAAGACAAGGATGTCTACTTCTCACAATTATTACTCAATATAGTATTGGAATTTCTAGCACGCATATTAAGTCAAGGGGAGAAAAAGCTATGTAGGTTGTAACGGGAGAAATAAAACTGTCTTTATTTGAAAATGACATGACAGACTATGGATAAAATCTCAAGGGATCTCCAAAATAATTCAACTAATAAGTGAGTTAATCAATAAATCACACAAGATCAACATATAGAAATTAACTGTTTATATACACTGTACTTGCAATAAAAACATGAAAAACAAACACCATCAAGAAGGTGAAAAGAAAAACCTACAGGATGGGAAAAAAATATACTTGATAAGGGACCTGTGTCCAGAATACTCAAAACAGCCTTATACCTCAACAATAGAAAGACAAACAGCTCAATTTAAAGTTGGGCAAAATATTTGAACAGACATTTATCCAAATAAGATACATAAATGACAAATAAGAAAAACGAAATGGTGCTCAACATCAGTAGTCACTAGAGAAATGCAAATCAAAACCACAGCCAGATACTACTTACACCCAACAGGACGGCCCTAACAAAAAGATGGATAATATCAAGTATTGTTAAGGACAAAGAGAAGCTGAAACCTTCATTGACTTCTGGTGGGAATGTAAAATGATGTGGCTGTCTTGGACAACAGTAGTTCTTCAAAAAGTTAAACACAGAGTTACCATATAGCAATTACACTCCTAGGTATACACCCAAGAGGAAAGAAAATGTATGTCCACACAGAAACTTGTACATGAATGTTCATAATAGCATTATGTATATTGGCCAAAAAGTGGAAACAACTAAAATGTCCATTAACTGATGAATGGATAAACAATATTTGGTATAAACATAAGACGGAATATTATTTGGTAATAAAAAAAGAAGTTTTGATTCATGCCACACCCAGGATGAACCTTGAAAACATTATGCTAATTAAAAGAAGTCAGCCAGCTTTCCCTCTTCCTTTCTAATCAGGATTCCTTTTATCTCTTTTTTATGCATATTATATTGCCTAAAGACTCCGATTTGAAAAACTGTGCAAAATTAAAATTTCCACTTTTTATTGAAGTATAGTCAGTTTACAACATTGCAATATCAACTTCTGGTGTACAGCATAATGTTTCAGTCATACATATACACACATATATTTGTTTTCACATTTTTATACAAAGTAATCACAATTCAATGAAAAATTTCCACGTGTACGAAAAACAACCAAAAATCCAAGAGAAAAAAAAGTTAAAACCATAGAAAATGCAGATAAAAATAATCAAATATGGCTGTAAAAAATAATGAATGCAACCAAGAAAACAGATTACAAAATAACAAATTTTAGCATAGAATGGGAATCAAAAAAAGTCAAATGGAAATTCTGAAGTGAAAAACATAACTGTAATTGAGAGTAGATGGGTTAAACAGCATATTGGGTGCAGCTACGCAAGAAATAGGTCAGTAGAAAATATTTCAATTTGCTCTGAAAGACAAAGAATATAAAAAATAGAATTAAAAGCCACGCTAACAGCATAATTTTAACTTAGTCACTTCTTTAGAAACCTATCTCCAATCACAGTCACATTGTGAGGTACTGGAGGTTGGGGCTTCAACATATAAATCTGAGGTGTGAGGGAGACACAATCTAGCCCACAACAGAAATACCAACAAAACCAATGAACATAACTGTTTGTCAAATGAATACTATATCTGCATGGAAAGGGGAAGATAAATAACTTATCCAAGAAATTTTTGAACTGGTATTAAGACTATGTAACTTCAGTCTTAAGGTAATAAAAACTGTACACAAATATTGAAAAAATACTGAATTACAGTTAGTAGATTTATTTTTCACAGGCATATGGGCTGGAAAACCTACTTTCTTGGTATTCTAGGATTGAGTAAATGAGTAAACATATTTGGGATAATGAGAGCCAGTTTTCTCATTTTGCAGAGTGGAGTTATAAATAGGGCAAGAAAGAAGATTGCATAGTGTCAGATTGGTATCTGTAGGAATGAATGGTTCTGAATATATAGACGGACATAGATGTGTATGTGCATGTATGTGGGTGTACATATATGTATGCGTGTATGTATGTTGATATATAGATTTGTCCACTGGGGGGTCCCGATAAGCAAAGACACTCCAATAGCAATGAGTACACACAGCACCCAGATTTGGTTTTTACAATCCATTCTTTCCTTAGAGGAACCAAGTCTCCTTGGAGAAATGGCTGATTCCAGGGCTGAGACAAGGAAAGCAAAGGATGAGCCCAAAACATCTTGTTATACTGTAACAGACATAAGGGAACACTAAAAAATAATAACAATGACAGGTACATGTCAAAAGGATACAGAACCTGGTTTGAATGGACTGCCAAAGAACAGACCTGGATAATTTAAGTGTCACAATCAATAATGATACTAACAGATTCTAACCCATGGACTAAAGTAAAGTTCCACAAGTTCTTTCTAATATAAATAAGTGGTAAATGAAATAGAAGGGAAAGCTCCTCCTTACAGAAAAAAAAAATAATAAATGTAGGAAGAATAATACAGATATAAAATCTCTATTATGCAGCCATCATTTTTACCACTGGTTTATGCAGGAATCATCACTGAATGCTGTAAATATTGTATAAATTTTTGATAAACAAGAGATTTACATAGCCTCAAAACATTTCCTATAAAATAATTACTAGTTACACTTAACACCTTGTGACCATGAACACTTTTATTATCTCTGAAAGATTTCCTCGCCTTCAAAATGGAAATAATCATCTACTTTTTGCAGTCCCTCTAGGACATAAATATAGGAATAGGTAAAGTGCCTAAAGGTACTGATAGACATTATGCTAATGTTAATCATTTTTTATTTCCCCAAAAGGAGCAAAGACCAGCCAACTCTGAGTAATTAGACAGCACTTCAGGAGAAAAATAAAATCAACCTACCTGTAACTGGGTCATAGTCTCCCTCTCTGGAGAAAGTGTAGAGAAGACAGAGCGGGTAGAGAAGAAAGAAGTCAGACTAGACTATTTCAGCCAGTCTGGGCTTCAGGAATAAAGTGAGCATTTCACTCCACTGAGACCATTAGCCCCGTTGTTTTCCTCACTTACCCACCCTAAAAGGTATTTTCCTCTTTCCCACCCCAGAATCTACTGTAACTGTCACCTCTTAAGACTCAGTCTTTTGGGTTAAGCTCTCATGGCCTCCCTCTTTCCTCTCCTTTGTGGTTATGGGATCTCCTCCCAAGCAACTTTTTCTTTTCTGGGCCGAAAGCTGAGGAAGAGAGCAGACACAGGCGTTCCAAAGAATTTCTCTTTTCAAACTCTCTAGGTTTTCCCTTTGATTTGTTGCAAGAGGTCTCAGGCAGAAGAGTCTCCTCTCAGAAAATATTCCTGCTGCCTAGGATGCTTCCTCCTTTTCCACTTCCTAGAATATGAATTTCCCCTATGTGCAGGGGCTGTGTGTGCAGAGACAACACTGCTTTTGGTGTGCATTTACCCTGAGGACCAAAATTAACTCTCCTTCACTTGCCAAATGACGAGTATTTACAAAATAAAGACGCATGGCTTTAGTGAACCTTGGAAACGAATGGCCTGGGCTGGTTCACTGAGGTTTGGGCAAATGGCCTTGGCAGGACCTTCCTAGCAGGTTCCACCCGCTGCCAGACTTACTGAGTCCTTACAGAAGGCCTGGGTACTTCTGATGACAATGCCAGTGGTGCTCAAGAAGAGATTCCAGGAATGGAAGTGGCTGGGAAAGGCTGTGCTTGGGACACAGGTCAGTAGTACACAACCTGGCTTCTAGGAGCTCGATTAATGACTCAGGTCACAGGATAGTGAAATTAGCCTTCTGTGAGAAGTAAAGCTCTTAATACGTTGTTGTGAAATTAGCCGTCTGATTTGTCTTCAGTGCTACATTTTTAAAACCTGAGCGATGCCAGCTCACAACGTTCTCAGGACCCTGGACAGGTCCCAGATGGGTAAGAGCGCGAACAGGTAGTTATGAGACCCGCCCAGGGAGCATGCGCAGCTCAGCCTGTGGCCGGGGGATACCCGCTTCTCGGAGCAGGCGCGCACTGGAAGGTTCGGCTTTCCCAGTCTCTCCTCTCCACTCTGCAACGCCCTCCCTCCATTCTGGCGCCCAGAACGCTCCCTACTCCTACGACCCCGGCTCCGAGCCTCGACACTGCCCACGTCATCCTCAGAGGCGGGTCAGCCTACCGCCTAAGACTCAAACATGGCGACCGGAAGCAGAAATTTTTGCCCGGAGGCTTCGTGGACTACAGTCCCCACAATGCCTTGGGCGTTCTTCCTCTTCCTGTGCCCTTTCCGCCAAGTGTCCGGACTCCCGGTGTGGGGAGAGGGCGGTGCTGGGACCCGCCGTGCTCGTGCGCTGTCCAGCTAATCTCTGAAGTCCTCTTATTTCATCCTTTGCCGACCTCGAAAAGGGAAAAGTGTGTTTATGGTGGCTCAAAAATATTGAGTATGCGTTTATGTTCATACTGTTTATATATTTTTACGTGATTTGCTTGTTTTACTACACGTATAAAGTTACAAGTGTACAGCGTTATAATTCGACATCCATATACACCACAAAGTGATCACCACATGTCTAGTTACCATCTGTCACCATACAGTTGATGCCCTTTGTTCATTTCGACCACGAATCCCCAGCCACATTACCCTCTGGTGACCACTAACTTTATATATTATATAGTCTTCTTATATCTTTATTTCTTTTAATTTTATGGCTTAAGTAACAAGTAATTCTTTAATGTTGACTTATTAAAATGATAAGTATGAAATTCTGTTATTTTTGTTGTTGCTGTTGATTTGAAATACCTATTTGATATAAATTTACTAATATTTTTAATAGTTTAATTTTAATATTTTTCTCATTAGTTCTGTGACCTCTTTTTTGGTATATTTTATATAATATATGCTGCTAATATATATCTATAGAAAAATTGAGAATATTTTTCTTAGACAAAATAAAATACATCATCAGTTGTAACAGAGTTAACTTTTTGTCATCTCTTCCTAGTTTACTTCTCCAGCAATGATATCCTTCTCCCCGAGGACTGATCTGAGAATTCTAAATCCTGATTTTTTGTCTTCTGATTACAGAGAGAACTCTAGGATACCCTGCTAAGAAACAGAAACTGAGCAGTAATAGTTACCAAAGTCTAGTTTATGTTGATGAAAAGTAACTCCCTTCAACCCAGTAGTTACTTCTACCCACTCTTCTCAACTAAAACTACTGTAATTTTTTTAATATTCATAAAGGCAACTACATATTGACAAGATATTACCAAACCAAGATCTCAAAGAAACCTATGAACCCGGAGACATAAAAGTGATACTGAAGCTACTTTTAACATGAAATATGCCAGTCCTGAGGCAACAGGGGTGGAATTGAAAACCCAGGGGCAGCCAGAGGTGAGACACCTAATAGGAGAACTACTCTATATTGAAATTCCAAAAGTCTAAAGTCACATAATGTATAGGAGTCTAGGTTGGCAGCTACTTTTTTTTTTTTTTTTAGCACTTGGATAATATTCTACTGTTTCCTGGCTTCCTTTGTTATTGGGAAACCAGTGGACAATCTAATTGCCACTCCTGTTAGAGTAAAATGTATTTTAAAGATTTTGCTCTCTGTCTTTGGTTTTCTGATTTAACACTATTAAGAGGTGTGCTGTGTTGTTTTATGTGATGGTCAGTCAGGCCTGGACACAAGAGGAGACACAGGAGAGGTTCAGGAAAATAAAATGCATTATGCTCACAGGCCCTGGAAATAGGAGGAGCAGCACACCATGAAGGACCATGGGAGAAGCACCAGCAGTGGCCAGGAGGCAGAAGAGGCAGGAGTAAAGGGAAGATCTAGGATGCAGCCTCATGTGGAGTTTCTGCAGGAAAGCCTGCGCAACTCAGGGTAAACAGTTTAGGACTAGCTAGTGTGAATAATTTCAGTGGGCTTTAAGCTACAGGGGAGGTCCCTAGTTGCCCAGAACCTAGCAGTGGCACAATTAAGGCAAAGGAATAGTGACTCCTGGTTGTAAGGATCATACATAGGAGGCATGACTCTGGACTGTTAATTTGTATATTAAAAGCCTGCTCCAGGCTGGACCCCATGCCATCTCTGATAATTGGCTAACCCTGGAATGGGCAGTTTCTGCCCAGCCAGGAAGGTTTTTAAGATTTCAAAACATTATAATACGCAGAAAAATTTAAAATATACACAATACAAATGGCGAAGTGTTGTTTCAAAATTTCTTTTTATCCTGCTTAAGACTTCTTGGGTTTCTTGAATTCTATTAGTTCTGAAATGTTCTCACCATCATCTCTGCAAATGTTTCTACTGAATCTACCCTCTCCTCTCTTAATGGAACTCTGAGTAAAGATGCTTAGAATGTTGCATCCAATCTTCCATATCTCTTAAAATCCTTTCCTCTATTTTTAAATCCTTTTTAATCCTTACATTGTATTCTGTATAATTTACCATGACCTATGTTATGTTCTCATTAACTGATTTTCTGATGTGCCGTGTCCAATCTCCAGCCAAATCTGTCCAATGTGTTTTTAATTTGGGTGATTACATGTTTGACTTGTAGAGGATGTATGTATCTCCCCCTTTAAACCTTTTAATCTTTATTTAGGTTCCTATAACTTTCAGATTTATTCAAGCTTGCCTTTTAATTCTTTAAATATAGTTTTATTATCTGAGAGTAATGATTCCAATATTGAATTATTTGGGAAACTATTTCTACAGATCATCACTCATAATTCCTCATATCTTAGTCTGTTTAATTATCTTTGTGTATACCTCACTGACTTTGAAAAATTATGTCTGAAAATTATCCAAGGCTTAGAATTAAGTTACTTTCCCCAAGGGGGAGCTACACTATTTCTTCCAATCTCTTCAGGGCACCATCAGTGCAAGATCACATTAAACAGAAAATAGAGCTGAAGCTTTTGTAAGTCACCCATGTGATCTAATTTTGGGCATGCCTGAGTGAGGTCTTATGTATACTTTTAATACCTAAGCTGTGTTTTTTCTTCTCTAGTAATTATCACCTTCTATTTTGCTCAGTGAAAGGCAACTCTTTCACAGTCATTTGGGTGTAGAGGATGAGAATTAATTTGTTTTGGATTTCTTTATATTGTATTTTAGCCTTGAATTCATTAGAAAAACAAACAGTCTGACAAAACAAATGGTAGCAGAAAACAGCACACTGTATCCTAAAAGGACTGAAAAAAGAACTACAAAAATACTACACTGAACAAAAACTCCATAAAAGGATGAGGATGAAATAGAGACATTTTCAGACCCCAAACAAGCAAACAGAGTAAGTGCGTGTTGTGGCAATCCTGCAGAGCAAATGGACTCTCGCTTAAAATTTGGTTAAGATGTCAGGACTGATGGTACCTCGCACACTCCAGCAGAATCTGAAATATTTATTATTGCAGGGTGAGGTTTTCTGGAAAGAGCAGGACAGGCCTCTACAGCTGGTCTGAAAACATCTTCAGAGAGCAAGGGAAAAAGCCTGGCTTGAGTTTTCTCAAGCCAGGGGTTAGGGCTTGGGTAAAGGTTCCTGTGCGCTATTTGAGATCCCACCTGTCAAAGAAGAAAGAGACGGGCTTTCTTACCAGCGTGCCCAGATGTCAGACGGGAGGGTGAAGCGCTGACCCCAGGCAGATATTAAAAGAAAAATCATAGTCAGAACCTTGGTGACAGTACATCACCAACCAACCGTGGCTGAAGGAAATTCCAGAACAGCAATAAAAATATCTGATGGGGTTAAAGAAAAGATACCTTAAAAAAAAAAAAAGACACCAATAGCATGTAATAGATTGAGTTGTTCCAAGTTCCTTGTATGATCTAGGAAGAAATTGATTGACTTTAAATCTTGAAAATTTTGGTAACTTCTTGTATAATCATTACAGATAAAAATTAATAATGTATAAATTATAGGAAATATATTAATATACAAGTATAAAATAGATATATACTATATTAATAATGTATAAATTAGAGGAAAAATTGATGATTAAACAGTGATCAATCCAAAAAATCAGGTCATAAAGGGAAGAAAAATAAATAGAAACACAGTAGTTTATTTTTTTAAATTTTTTTATTGATTTATAATCATTTTACAATATTGTGTCAAATTCCAGTGTTTAGCACAATTTTTCAGTCATTCATGGACATATACACACTCATTGTCACATTTTTTTTCTATGTGAGTTATCGTAACATTTTGTGTATATTTGCCTGTGCGATACAGTGTAATCTTGTTTATCTATTCTACAATTTTGAAATCCCAGTCTATCCCTTCCCACCCTCCACCCCCCTGGTAACCACAAGTCTGTATTCTCTGTCTGTGAGTCTGTTTCTGTCCTGTATTTATGCTTTGTTTTTGTTTGTTTGTTTGGTTTTGGTTTTGTTTTTTAGATTGAGAGATCTCAATATGGTATTTTTCTTTCTCTTTCTGGCTTACTTCACTTAGAATGACATTCTCCAGGAGCATCCATGTTGCTGCAAATGGCATTATGTTGTCGGTTTTTATAGCTGAGTAGTATTCCATTGTATAAATATACCACATCTTCTTTATCCAGTCACCTGTTGATGGACATTTAGGCTGTTCCCATGTTTTGGCTATTGTAAATAGTGCTGCTATGAACATTGGGGTGCAGGTGTCATCCTGAAGTAGATTTCCTTCTGGATACAAGCCCAGGAGTGGGATTCCTGGGTCATATGGTAAGTCTATTCCTACTCTTTTGAGGAATCTCCACACTGTTTTCCATAGTGGCTGCACCAAACTGCATTCCCACCAGCAGTGTAGGAGGGTTCCCCTTTCTCCAAAGTCTCTCCAGCATTTGTCATTTGTGGATTTTTGAATGATGGCCATTCTGACTGGTGTGGGGTGATACCTCATTGTAGTTTTGATTTGCATTTCTCTGATGATTAGTGATATTGAGCATTTTTTCATGTGCTTTTTGATCATTTGTATGTCTTCCTTGGAGAATTGCTTGTTTAGGTCTTCTGGCTATTTTTGTATTGGGTTGTTTATTTTTTTCTTATTCAGTTGTATAAGCTGCTTATATATTCTGGAGATCAAGCCTTTGTCGGTTTCACTTGCAAAAGTTTTCTCCCATTCCGTAGGTTTTCTTCTTGTTTTACTTCTGGTTTCCTTTGCTGTGCAGAAGCTTGTAAGTTTCATTAGTTCCCATTTGTTTATTCTTGCTTTTATTTCTTCTAGGAGAAAATTTTTGAAATGTATGTCAGATAATGTTTTGCCTATGTTTTCCTCTAGGAGGTTTATTGTATCTTCTCTTATGTTAAAGTCTTTAATCCATTTTGAGTTGATTTTTGTATATGGTGTAAGGGAGTGTTCTAGCTTCATTGCTTTACATGCTGCTGTCCAGTTTTCCCAACACCATTTGCTGAAGAGACTGTCTTTATTCCATTGTATATTCTTGCCTCCTTTGTCGAAGATGAGTTGACCAAAAGTTGGTGGGTTCATTTCTGGGCTGTCTATTCTGTTCCATTGGTCTATATGTCTGTTTTGGTACCAATACCATGCTGTCTTGATGACTGTAGCTCTGTAGTATTGTCTGAAGTCTGGGAGAGTTATTCCTCCAGACTCTTTCTTTCTCTTCAGTAATGCTTTGGCAATTCTAGGCCTTTTGTGATTCCATGTAAATTTTATTATGATTTGTTCTAGTTCTGTGAAATATGTCCTGGGTAATTTGATAGGGATTGCATTAAATCTGTAGATTGCCTTGGGCAGTGGGACCATTTTAACAATATTGATTCTTCCAATCCAAAAGCATGGAATATCTTTCCATTTTTTAAAGACTTCTTTAATTTCCTTCATCAATGTTTTATAGTTTTCTGTGTATAATTCTTTCACCTCCTTGGTTAGATTTATTCCCAGATATTTCATTACTTTGGGTGCTATTTTAAAGGGGATTGTTTCTTTACTTTCTTTGTCTGTTGATTTATCATTAGTGTAAAGAAATGCAACTGATTTTTGAATCTTAATTTTGTAACCTGCTACCTTGCTGAATTTTTCAATCAGCTCTAGTAGCTTTTGTGTGTACCTTTTATTGTTTTCTAAATATAGTAACATGTCACCAGCATATAATGACACTTTTACCTCTTCTTTTCCAATTTGGATCCCTTTTATTTCTTTCTCTTGCCTGACTGCTGTGGCTAGGACTTCCAGGACTATGTTGAGTGGTGATAGTGGCCATCCTTGTCTTGTCCCAGGTTTTAGTGCGAAGGTTTTGAGTTTTTCACCATTGAGTACTATGGTGGCTGTAGGTTTGTCATATATAGCTTTTATTATGTTGAGATATGTTCCCTCTATACCCACTTTGGCGAGAGTTTTTATCATAAATGGGTGTTGAATTTTATCAAATGCTTTCTCTGCATCTATTGGGATGATCATGTGGTTTTTGTCCTTTCTCTTCTTGATGTGATGTATTACATTGATTGATTTGCGTATGTTGAACCAGCCTTGTGTCCCTGGGATGAACCCCACTTGGTCATGATGTATAATCTTTTTTATGTGTTGTTGGATTCTATTTGCTAAAATTTTGGTGAGGATTTTGGCATCTATGTTCATCAGTGATATTGGCCTATAATTCTGTTTTTTTGTAGTGTCTTTGCCTGGTTTTGGTATCAGGGTGATGGTGGCTTCATAGAATGGGTTTGGGAGTATTCCCTCCTTTTCAATCGTCTGGAAGAGTTTGAGAAGGACTGGTATGTGTTCTTCTTTGTATGTTTGGTAGAATTCCCCGGTGAAGCCATCCAGTCCTGGACTTTTATTTGTAGGGAGGTTTTTAATTGCTATTTCTATTTCCTTTCTAGTGATCGGATTGTTCAAGTGTTCAGATTCTTCTTGATTCAGTTTTGGTGGACAGTATGTTTTCAGATATTTGTCCATCTCCTCTAGGTTTTCCAGTTTGATTCCATATACTTTTTCATAATATTGTCGTATGATATTCTTTATTTCTATTTTGTTTGTTGTAATTTCTCCATTTTCCTTTCTTATTTTGCTAATTTGTGCTCTCTCTTTTTTCTTCTTCGTGAGTTTCACCAGAGGTTTGTCGATTTTATTTACTTTTTCAAAAAAATAGCTTTTTGTTTGGTTGATTTTTTTCTATGGTCTTGTTAATCTCTATTGTGTTTAATTCCTCTCTGATCTTTATTATTTTCTTCCTTCTGCTGATTTTTGGGGCTTTTTGTTCTTCTTTTCTAATTCATTCAGGTGGTGGGTTAAATTGTTTATTTGAGATTGTTCTTCTTTTTTGAGGAAGGCCTGTATCGTTAAAAACTTCCCTCTTAGCACTGCCTTTGCTGTGTCCCATAGGTTTTGAGTGGTTGTGCTTTCATTATCATTTGTCTCAAGGTATTTTTTAATTTCAGCTTTGATTTCCTCATTGACCCATTGTTTTTTCAATAACATATTGTTTGATCTCCATGCTTTCCTTTTTTTCTCCTTTGTTTCTCTGTTGTTGATTTCCAGTTTCATGGCATTGTGGTCAGTAAAGATGCTTGAGATAATTTCTATCTTCTTAAAACTGTTGAGGTTTCTTTTGTGCCCAAGTACATGATCGATCCTAGAAAAAGTTCCATGTGCCTTTGAAAAGAATGTATATCCTATTTTGGGGGGGGGTGTAATGCTCTGAAAATATCCACCAAATCTAGTTTTTCTACTGTAGTATTTAATTTCTCTGTTGCCTTGTTTATTTTCTGTCTGGAAGATCTGTCTAGTGATGTTAATGCAGTGTGAAAATCTCCAACTATGATTGTATTCCCATCAATATCCCCCTTTATCTCTGTTAGTAATTCTTGTATGTACTTAGGTGCTCCTTTATTGGGTGCATATATATTAACGAGTGTAATATCCTCATCTTGTATCACTCCTTTAATCATTATAAAATGTCCTTCTTTATCTTTCTTTATGGCCCTTGTTTTAAAGTCTATTTTGTCTGAAATCAGTACTGCAACCCCTGCTTCTTTGGCTTTTCCATTTTCATGGAATATCCTTTTCCATCCTTTCACTCTCAATCTATATGTGTCCTTCTCCCTAAAGTGGATCTCTTGTGTGCAGCATACTGAAGGTTCTTGCTTTATTATCCAGTATGCCACTCTATGTTTTTTGACTGGAGCATAGTCCATTAACATTTACAGTAATTAATGTTAGATGTGTGTTTATTGCCATTTTGAACTTATCTTTGCAATTGAATTGGTATATCCTCTTTGTTCCTTTCTTCTTCCTTTTGTGGCTTGGTAATTTTCCTTTGTATTATCATGGATTTTATTTAATTTTTGTGACTCACTTGTAAATTTTTGGCTTGTGGTTCCCTTTTTTGTAAATCTATTAACCCATTACTATAACTGTTTTTATTAAACTGATAGTAACATGATCTCATACCCATCCTACTGTTAAAAAAGTTTAAAAAAGAAAGAAAATAATATTCTATATTTCCCTGCCTCCCTCTCCCACTCTCAGTGATTTGTATGTCTTCTTTTCTAATTTCGTGTTTACTTTATTTGTAATTCATGAGTTATCACCTTTCTAGTTGTGAGTTTCTCATTTCTGTAGCATCCTGCTGCTTTTCTATTTAGAATAGCCCTTTCAATATTTCTTTTAGCATGGGTTTAGTGTTGCTAAACTCCTGCAGCTTTTTTTTTTTTTTTTTTTTTTTTTTGTCTGTGAAACTCTATTTCTCCTTGTATCCTAAAGGATAGCCTTGCTGGATAAAGTATCCTAGGCTGCATCTTTTTTTAATTCAGGGCTTTGAATATATCTTGCCACTCCCTTCTGGCCTGTAGTGTTTGTGTAGAGAAATCAGCTGAGATCCTTATGGGGGTTCCCTTGTAACTCACTCTTTGCTTTTCTCTTGCTCCCTTTAGGATCATTTCTTTATCCTTGACTCTGGCCATCTTGATTATGATATATCTTGGTGTGGGTCTATTTGGGTTCTTCCTGTTTGGGACCCTCTGAGCTTCCTGTCCTTGGATATCTGATTCCTTCTTTAAGTTTGAGACGTTTTCAGTCATGATTCCTTCAAAAACCTTTTCAATCCCCTTTGATCTTTCTCCCCCTTCTGGGACCCCTATTATGCGAAGATTGGGACACTTTATATTATCCCATAGGTCCCTTATACTATTTTCATTATTTTTTATTTGCTTATCTTGTAGTTCTTCTGGATGGGTGCTTTCTACTACCCTGTCTTCTAGATCACTAATTCGTTCCTCTGCATTATCTAGTCGGCTTTGCACAGCTATTAGATCATTCCTCATCTCTGTCAATGAGTTTACCCATTCTACTTGGCTCTTCTTTATAGCTTCAATTTCATTTTTGACATATTTTATATTTCTAAACACTATCTCTTTTAATTCCTTCAGCAATTTGATCACTCCTTTTTTGAAATCTTGATCTAGTAGGCTATCGATATCTATTTCATTGATCTTTCTTTCAGGGGATTTCTCTTGTTCTTTTAATTGGGAAAGGTTTTTCTGCTTCTCCATCTTGCTCATACCTCTTTGGCACTGTGGTTTATGGAGTATCAGTTTTTTATTTTGGTCCTTAAGGATTTTATCTATCTGATGCCTATTTAGGAATAGAACTCAGGAAAAAAAGAAAAAAAATAAGAGAGAGAGAGAAAGAATTTTAAAAGAAGGGAGAAAGAGGGTTTGAAAACAGTGTATAATGAATAATAGAAGAGCGAGTTGAAGCAGAGTATTAATCGGGTTGAGACGTCCTTTTAAAGCCCTTAAAAAAGGAGGGGGGCGAGAGATGAATAGATGTATTTGAAACCTGTGTCTAATCAATAACAGGACATCAAAACCCAAGAGAAATAGAAATGAATTAAGAAGTAAAAATTAAGAGAGTAATAGAAAATAGAACAGGTAAAGACAGCTTTTTAAAAAGGGGGGGGGGGAGTTGTCGGTGTTCTCCTGGATTCTGTGTGCTTTTATTGTGAAGTCTTTCTGTCTTTGTCCTGTTTTGGAAGCTCAGCTTGCTGTTTTCAGAGACCCTCCGTTGGGGCCCTCTTCTGTGCTGCTCCCAGCACCTGTCGGCAAGCAGATCGCGCCTCCTCCTAACAATGGGTCAGGTGCAGCTCTCCTCTGCTGTGGGCGGGCAGATCACTGCCCCTCCGGATGCTGCAGTCAGATGTTGCAGACTGGCTGGGTAGGAGGGCGGGTCGTGCCCCCTCCCAGCACCTCGGTCAGGGGCTGTGTTCCTGCCCAAAAGGTGGGGGACTGCTCTCCCTCTACCTGTGCCACCGGTAGCTCCGCTGCTCTGTGCAGCTGTGCGCTCCGCCCTGGTCGGCGCTCCACTCTGGTCGGAGCTCCACAGGTGGGCTTGGGGAAGACCAAGGGACAGCCTTGTCCCTGCTCTGAGCCAAAACCCAGCTCCCTGTTTGTCTTTGTGGAGCAAGTTCTCTGAGGGACCAGGATGGAAGGATCCTATCTGCCCCGGGCTGCAGGCCAGTCTCAGTCTGGCCTTTGAGGCTGCTAAGCCTTTCGGCGCGCATGCAGGTTTTGCCCCCATCCCCGCCTGGGTGCTAAGCACCGGAGGATACGGCGGCTGTGCCTGAGCCCCACCTCTCTTCCCCCGAAAAGTTTCCGCGGGTTTTCAGAGATGGGGGTACGCACCCTTCCCCCGAGAGCACATCAACCTTGCTGTTTTATGGAGGGCCCAGGTTGTTCTGCCCTGTACACCCACAGCCACGGTGTGCAGCCCCTGGTAGTCCCCCAGGGCTGCCTCCGTGCAGCCGCCCCCGTCCTCTGCCCGGCTTGTGCAGCCTGGCCCTGCCCGCCGCTGCCGGCCGTGTCTCAGGCTGGGTGTCGGGGGGATGCTCTGTGCCCGTTTAACTTAGTTCTGTCAGTCAATGGCTGCTCTGTACAGATCCGAGCCTCGGAGGCTCCCCCTCTGTCCCGCTGGCCTCTCAGTTGGAGAGGGGAGACCCAGCGAGCGAGCGCCAGTCCTCCTTTGCCGATCCCTCCCCGTGGGACCCGTCCTGTGCTGCTTTGCCTTTTGTTCTTTCTTTTTTCCTTTTCTCCTACCAGATTTTTGGCATCTTTATCTTTTGAAGAGGGTGATGTTCTGTCGGAGTTCCGCAGGTGCTCTGGTTGGCTGAGTGGGTCTGTAGATGTGGGTCTTGGTGTATTTGTGGGAGAGGGTGAGCTACGAGCGTCCTTCTACTCCGCCATCTTCTCCGTCTCCTGAAACACAGTAGTTTAAAACGAAAATATTAGTTCACAAAATATGAATTGACTAAATGCTTCATCTTTAATGCCCCAAAGAACTTGTTATATTGTACTTTAAAAAATTACAAGCTACCCATAGTAGATATCTCATATAGAGTCTCAGAAAAATTAAATATAAAAGAATAGCAAAAGTATACCTCTCAAATGATACTCAAAAGAAAAACGACATCAAGAAGAGGCTTTAATAAATAGACTTGAAGGGAAAATCAAATTTAAAAAATAGACTTTAAGGCAAAAAATATGATAAAAAAACTCTGTTTCACTATGCTGAAGTATCCAATTCACCCAGAATATGTAAGTATGTATGTAACTATTAATATAGTGTAGCTAACAGAAATATAAGAAAAAATAGAAAGAAAAACAAATAATAGTGGAATGTTTCAGACATGACCACTTCAACTGATAAAACAAACAAAAAAAGTAGACAAAATATCAGTAAAAATATTAAGCAAGTGAAAATCATTATTACCAAAATTGATTTAATACAAATATAGGAACACTGCAACCATGAACTCTAGGATACATGTTTACCTACACAAATGGACTGTTTAGAAAATGTGACCATATCCTTGGCTATAAACATCGCCTGAATAAATTTCAGGAGTCTGAAATCACAGACAACATGGAAGTAAAGCTGGAAATCAGTTGCATAAAATCAAAACAAATAACAAAAATTAAAATAAAGGAACAATTTTATGGTTACCAGGAGAAAGAGGGTGCGAAAGGATAAATTTGGGAGTTTGAGGTTTGCAAAGGTTAACCACTATATATAGTAATAGATTGAAAACAAATTTCTTCTGTATAGACAAAGAACTGTATTTTAATATCTTATAATAACCTTTAATGAAAAAATATGAAAACAAATAAATGTATAAATATATATATATATAAATACACACACACACACACACACACACACACACATGACTGGGACAGTGTGCTGTACACCAGAAACTGACACATTGTAACTAACTATAATTCAACTAAAACTAATAAAATAAAATAAAGGAACATCTCAATGTCACCTTGAGTCAAAGAAGAAACAAAGACTTGAAAGTATTTCATTACTTGAAAGTATTTTGAACTGAGCAATGCTGATTACACTGCACATCAGAACTTGTCATAGTTAAAATATATCAACATACCCATGTATATCTTAGAGGGAAAAGCCTGAATGGGAATGAGATAAGCCAGTGTCATGTCTGATAGCCAACAGACAGCCACGTGAACTTCAAAAAACATGAAAGAAAATGAGTATGAAATCTGGCAATGAGCCTAAACTCCATCTAAGACCCCTGCCAGAAACAGCGAGTCCACAGCAATTGTGAACATACTTGAAAACGGTCCTAGTCGAGTACAGCATGCAATACAGGGAAGCAACTTGAAAGTTCACACAATTTGAAATATCTGCCCACGAAAGGTCGTTCCAGGGAAAGAAAAGTCTAAAGAGAGGAAGAGGCACCCTTTGTGTGCGATTGTGTGATGAGGGGCACATGAAGGGTGACGTTTTATTACCACGCTAAGACGAGAAAGAAAACCTGGTAACTGGGGCAGACACAAACATCTCCTGCAGACCATCGAAACAAGCCCATAGAACTGAAATTTGCTTTCCTGACAGAAGAGGGTGCCATTGAGCTAGGAATCTGTGAGCTAGCAAATATCCACAAAAATAAGAAGAAAGCTCATTAAGTCTTATGGAGTTATTTAGGTTCAGTACACTTCAACTAGTTGAGAATTCCCCACAATGAAACAATTATGAATCAGAGTAAGATTCTAAAACAGCACTACAGATGGAATAAAATATATTCAAACAGGCATTTTTGAATATGAAAAACCACCTTGAATCAGACAACTAAAAAAAAGAAAAAAAAAGGAACTAAAATGGGCAGAAATTTGAAGAAACACTAACGTAGGTAATGAAACTCAGAATATAAAGAAAAAGTAAAATCAGAAGGAGACAAGAGGAATTGACACAAACGAAAATGTAATGGCAGGCACTGAAGAAAGACGAAAACAACTTAGAGAATGAAAGTGAGATTATTTTTTAAAGGGTAAAAAAAGAGTGGTAGAAATGGAATTTCAGCAAAGGATATTATTCATATAACAAGTACCTGGAAAAGAAAAATAAAACAATGAAATAACTAGTAAGATCTAATATTTAAAAATATATTGCAAGAAATTCATACAGAAGTCATCCTGAATTTACTGGGTTTGTTCCTCCTGAGGTCTCTCTCCTTAGCTGACAGGTGGCCACCTCTAGCTGTGTCTTCATATGGTCCTTTCTCTGTGCATACACATCCCAGGGGTCACTCTTCTTATAAGAACACCAGACATATTGGATTAACATCCTACCATCCCCACCCAATACCAGATTTAACCTTAATTACTACTTAAATGCTTTTTCTCCAAATACATTCAAATTGGGGGTTAGGGTTTCACATATAAATTTTTTGGAAGGGAGCTTATTCATTCCTTTATAGATATTTTGTTTGTTTCCAAAGTCTCAATTTAATTTCAGTTTAGCAGTAAGAAATTCAGTGATTTCAACTTCCGCCATCTCTCATAGCTGGGTAAATAGGATTTCCTCGGGACTCATCGCCAGCTGAGGTGAGAGTTAGATCCCTTTGTGACTAGTAGCCTTAATCTAGTGTCCCATGTTGTAATTCCCCATACTGGTTCTACTTGTATTATTACTTCATTATGGTAAAAGAGATAAGCAAACACAGTAAAAATTTGTAAATGCAACCTGTAACTAAATGAAAAAAATCTCATCCTTCCTTCCTGCCTCACTCTCTATCACAAACATTTTTACTTTTTCTATTTTTGATTATTTTAATATACCAAAAATGCCTGTACTATATATAAAATAGATAAACAAGGTTCTACTGTTTAGCATAGGGAACTATGTTCCATATCTTACAATAGCCTATAATGAAAAAGAATATGAAAAGTGAATATATATGTATGTATGTGTATATATACATATATGTATATATATACACATATATGTGTGTGTGTATATATATCTGACTCACTATGCTGTACACCAGAAACTAACACAGCATTGTAAACTGACAACATTTCAAGTTCTTTTTTAAAGACTGTTTATGTAGTGAGTTACTGAAAACAGTTAAAACTGGCTTTTAAAAAATAAAGAAGGTATGGTCTCTGGTAAGTGAAAAACTGAGGTTTGTCTGGATTATAATTTCAGATTAGATGATCAGATTTCTTCCCGTCTTTGACCCTCTCTCCCC
Source organism: Camelus ferus (assembly GCF_009834535.1). Lineage (NCBI taxonomy): Eukaryota > Metazoa > Chordata > Mammalia > Artiodactyla > Camelidae > Camelus > Camelus ferus. The sequence continues at coordinate 24,294,596 of NC_045722.1, read as the reverse complement.
AGTGGGATGAAATTCTCTGCTTGGCCAGGCCTGAGTGTAGGCTTTTAGTAAATATTTTTGGAGTGGATGGATGTTACCTGTTGCTGCACAAAAAATTACCCCAAAACTTAGTGGCTTAAATTAAAACAATACCTATCATTCTAACATTATCTCTCGTTCTAGAAGTTGGCTGGGCTCCACCGTAGAAGTGTTTTTTTATATTATATTTTTTATTTTTTAAACATTTTTTATTGATTTATAATCATTTTACAATATGGTGTCAAATTCCAGTGTACAGCACAATTTTTCAGTTATACATGAACATATATATATATATATATATATTCATTGTGACCTTTTTTCCTCTGTGAGCTACCATAAGATATTGTATATATTTCCCTGTGCTATACAGTATAATCTTGTTTATCTACTCTACAGTTTTGAAATCCCAGTCTATCACTTCTGACCCCCCGCACCCTTGGCAACCACAAGTTTGTATTCTATGACTGTGTTTCTATTTCTGTTTTGTATTAATGCTCTGTATGTTTGTTTTTGTTACTTTAGATTCCACATATCAGTGATCTCATATGGTATTTTTCTTTCTCTTTCTGGCTTACTTCACTTAGAATGACATTCACCAGAAGCATCCATGTTGCTCTAAATGGTGTTAAGTTGTTGGTTTTTATGGCTGAATAGTATTCCATTGTATAAATATACCACTGCTTCTTTATCCAGTCATCCATTGATGGACATTTAGACTGTCTCCATTTCTTGGATATTGTAAATAGTACTTCTATGAACATTGGGGTGCAGGTGTCATCCTGAAGTAGGGTTTCTTCTGGATATATGCTCAGGAGAGGGATTCCATGGTCATATGGTAAGTCTATTCCTAGTCTTTTGAGAAATCTCCACACTGTTTTCCACAGTGGCTGCACCGAACTGCATTCCCACCAGCAGTGTAGGAGGGTTCCCTTTTCTCCACAGCTTCTCCAGCATTTGTCATTTGTGGATTTTTGAATGATGGCCATTCTGACTGGTGTGAGGTGATAACTCATTGTAGTTTTGATTTGCATTTCTATGATAATTAGTGATATTGAGCATTTTTTCATGTGCCTATTGATCATTTGTATGTCTTCCTTGGAGAATTGCTTGTTTAGGTCTTTTGCCCATTTTTGTATTGGGTTGTTTGGTTGTTTCTTATTAAGTCGTATGAGCTGCTTATATATTCAGGAGATCAAGCCTTGCCAGTTTCATTTGCAAAAATTTTCTCCCATTCTGTACGTTATCCTTTTGTTTTACTTATGGTTTCCTTTGATATGCAGAAGCCTGTAATTTTCATTAGGTACCATTTGTTTATTCTTGGTTTTATTTCTTCAAGGAGAAAATTTTTGAGATGTATGTCAGATAATGTTTTGACTATATTTTCCTCTAGGAGATTTATTTTATCTTGTCTTATGTTTAGGTCTTTGATCCGTTTGAGTTGATTTTTGTGTATGGTGTAAGGGAGTGTTCTAGCTTCATTGCTTAACATGCTGCTGTCCAGTTTTCTCAACACCATTTGCTGAAGAGACTATCTTTATTCCATTGTATATTCTTGCCTCCTTTGTCAAAGATGAGTTGACCAAAAGTTGGTGGGTTCATTTCTGGGCTGTCTATTCTGTTCCATTGGTCTATATGTCTGTTTTTGTACCAATACCATGCTGTCTTGATGACTGTAGCTCTATAGTATTGTCTGAAGTCTGGGAGAGTTATTCCTCCAGACTCTTTCTTTCTCTTCAGTAATGCTTTGGCAATTCTAGGTCTTTTGTAATTCCATGTAAATTTTATTATGATTTGTTCTAGTTCTGTGAAATATGTCCTGGGTAATTTGATAGGGATTGCATTAAATCTCTAGATTGCCTTGGGCAGTGTTACCATTTTAAGAATGTTGATTCTACATATCCAAGAGCATGGGATATCTTTCAATTTTTTAAAGACTTCTTTAATTTCCTTCATTAATGGTTTCTACTTTTCTGTGTATAATTTTTTCTCCTTCTTGGTTAGATTTATTCCCAGATAATTTATTACTTTGGGTGCTATTTTAAAGGGGATTGTTTCTTTACTTTCTTTTTCTGTTGATTCATCATTACTGTAGAGACATGCAACTGATTTTTGAACATTAATCTTGTAACCTGCTACCTTGCTGAATTCTTCGATCAGCTCTAGGAGTTTTTGTGTGGACCTTTTAGGGTTTTCTATATATAGTAACATGTCATCGGCATATAGTGACACTTTTACCCCTTCTTTTCCAATTTGCATCCCTTTTATTTCTCTCTCTTGCCTAATTGCTGTGGCTAGGACTTACAGGACTATGTTGAATAGGAGTGGTGATAGTGGGCATCCTTGTCTTCTCTCAGATTTTAGTGGGAAATTTTGAGTTTTTCACCATTGAGTACTATGCTGGCTGTAGGTTTGTCATATATAGCTTTTATTGTGTTGAGATATGTTCCCTGTATCTCCACTTTGGTGAGAGTTTTTATCATAAATGGGTGTTGAATTTTATCAAATGCTTTTTCTGCACCTATTGAGATGATCATGTGGTTTTGTCCTTTCTCTTGTTGATGTGATGTATTACATTGATTGATTTGCATATGTTGCACCACCCTTGTGTCCCTGGGATGAACTCCAGTTGGTCATGATGTATAATCCTTTTTATGCGATGTTGGATTCTATTTGCTAAAATTTTGGTGAGGATTTTTGCATCTATGTTCATCAGTGATATTGGCCTATAATTCTCTTTTTTGGTAGTGTCTTTGCCTGGTTTTGGTATCAGGGTGATGTTAGCTTCATAGAATGGGTTTGGGAGTATTCCCTCCTTTTCAATCTTCTGGAAGAGTTTGAGAAGGACTGGTATGAGTTCTTCTTTGTATGTTTGGTAGAGTTCCCCAGTGAAGCCGTCCGATCCTAGACTTTTATTTGTAGGGACGATTTTATTGCTATTTCAATTTCATTTCTAGTGATCAGTTTCTTTAAGTGGTCAGTATCTTCTTGATTCAGTCTTGGTAGACAGTATGTTCCCAGATATTTGTCCATCTCCTCTAGGTTATCCAGTTTGGTTCCATACAGTTTTTCATAATAGTCTTGTATGATAGTCTTTATTTCTATTTTATTTGTTGTAATTTCTTCATTTTTCTTTCTTATTTTGCTAATTTGTGCTCTCTCTTTTTTCTTCTTTGTGAGTTTGGCCAGAGGTCTGTCGATTTTATTTACTTTTTCAAAAAAAAAACAGCTTTTGGTTTGGTTGATTTTTTTCTATGGTCTTGTTAATTGCTATTGTATTTATTTCCTCCCTGATCTTTATAATTTCCTTCATCCTGCTGCCTTTTTGGGCTTTTTGTTCTTCTTTTTCTAATTCATTCAGGTGGTGGGTTAAATTGTTTATTTGAGATTGTTTTTCTTTTTTGTGGAAGGCCTGTATCGCTTTAAACTTCCATCTTAGCACTGCCTTTGCTGTGTCCTATAAATTTTGTGTGGATGTGCTTTCATTTTCATTTGTCTCAAGATATTTTTTAATTTCAGCTTTGATTTCCTCATTTACCCATTGGTTTTTTAATAACATATTGTTTAATCTCCATGCTTTCCTTTTCTTCTCCTTTCTTTCTCTGTTGTTGATTTCTAGTTTCATGGCATTGTGGTCAGTAAAGATGCTTGAGATAATTTCTATCTTCTTAAAATTGTTGAGGCTTCTTTTGTGCCCAAGTACATGATCGATGCTAGAAAAAGTTCCATGTCCACTTGAAAAGAATGTATATCCTATTTTTTGTGGGTGTAATGCTCTGAAAATATCCACCAAATCTAATGTTTCTATTGTATTATTTAATTTGTCTGCTGCCTTGTTTATTTTCTGTCTGAAAGATCTGTCTAGTGATGTTAATGCAGTGTGAAAATCTCCAAATATGATTGTACTCACATCAATATCCCCCTTTATCTCTGTTAGTAATTCTTGTATGTACTTAGGTACTCCTATGTTGGGTGCATATATATTAATGACTGTAATATCCTCATCTTATATCACTCCTTTAATCATTATAAAATGTCCTTCTTTATCTTTCTTTATGGCCCTTGTTTTAAAGTCTATTTTGTCTGAAATCAGTACTGCAACCCCTGCTTCTTTGGCTTTTCCATTTTCATGGAATATCCTTTTCCATCCTTTCACTCTCAATCTATATGTGTCCTTCTCCCTAAAGTGGGTCTCTTGTATGCAGCATACTGAAGGTTCTTGCTTTATTATCTAGTCTGCCACGCTATGTCTTTTAACTGGAGCATTTAGCCCATTAACATTTATGGTAATTTATGATAGACGTGTGTTTATTGCCATTTGAACTTATCTTTGCAGTTGATTTGGTATTTCCTCTCTGTTCCTTTCTCCTTCCTTTTGTGGCTTGGTAATTTTCCTTTGTATTATCATGGATTTTATTTAGTATTTGTGACTCCATTGTAAGTTTTTCGGCTTATGGTTATCCTTTTTTGTAAGTCTAATATCCCATTACTATAACTTTTTTTTTAAACTGATAGTAACATGATCTCAAACCCATCCTACCAAGAGCAAAAATTTTTAAAAAGAAAGAAAAAATATATTCTATATTTTCCTGCCTCCCTCTCCCACTCTCAGTGATTTGTATGTCTTCTTTTATAATTTTGTGTTTATTTTATTTGTAATTCATCAGTTATCTCCTTTCCAGTTGTGAGTTTCTCATTTCTGTAGCATCCTGCTTCTTTTCTATTTAGAGTAGATCTTTCAGTATTTCTTTTAGCATGGGTTTAGTGTTGCTAAACTCTTTTAGTTTTTGCTTGTCTGTGAAATTCTTTATGTCTCCTTCTATCCTAAAGGATAGCCTTGCTGTATTAAGTATCCTTGGCTGCATCTTTTTTTTTTTTTTTTTCATTCAGGACTTTGAATATATCTTGGCACTCCCTTCTGGCCTGTAGTGTTTGTGTAGGAGAAATCAGCTGAGAGCCTTATGGGGGTTCCCTTGTAACTCACTCTTTGCCTTTCTCTTGCTCCCTTTAGGATCATTTCTTTATCCTTGACTCTGGCCATCTTGATTATGATATATCTTGGTGTGGGTCTATTTGGGTTCTTCCTGTTTGGGACCCTCTGAGCTTCCTGTCCTTGGATATCTGATTCCTTCTTTAAGTTTGAGACGTTTTCAGTCATGATTTCTTCAAAAACCTTTTCAATCCCCTTTAATCTTTCTCCCCCTTCTGGGACCCCTATTATGTGAAGATTGGCATGCTTTATATTATCCCATAGGCCCCTTATGCTATTTTCACTTGTTTATCTTGTAGCTCGTCTGATTGGTGCTTTCTATTTTCCTGGCTTCTAGGTCACTAATTCGTTCCTCTGCATTATCTAGTCTGCTTTGCACAGGCTTTAGATCATACCTCATCTCAGCCAATGAGTTTACCAATTCTACTTGTCTCTTCTTTATAGCTTCAATTTCATTTTTAACATCTTTTATATCTCTAAACACTATCACTTTTAGTTCCTTCAGTACTTTGATCACTCCTTTTTTGAAATCTTGATCTAGTAGGCTATTGATGTCTATTTCATTGATTGTTCTTTCAGGGGGTTTCTCTTGTTCTTTTAATTGGGAATTGTTTCTCTACTTCTTCATCTTGCTCATACTTCTCTGGCACTGTGGTTAATGGAGTATCAGTTATCTATTGTGGTCCTTACAGAGTTTATTTACTTATCTATCTAATGCCTTTGTAGGAATAACACTTAAAATTAAAAGAGAGAGAGAGAGAGCGAATTTTAAAAGAAGGGAGAAAAAAGGTTTGAAAACAGTGTATAATGAATAATAGAAGAGTAAATTGAAGCAGAATAGCAATCGGGTTGCGATGTCTCTTAAAAATCTTTAAAAGGAGAAAAGAGGGAAAAAGTGTATTTGAAACCTGTGTATAATCAGTAACAGGACATCAAAACCAAGAGAAAATGAAATGATGTGGATTTTTTAAAATAATAATAATAAAAATATTTTTTAAAAATTTAAAAGAGATTAAAACTGGGAGTATATACAACTGTTTAAGAAGTAGAAGTTGAAAGGGTAATAGAAAATAGAACAGGTAAAAACAGATTTTAAAAAAAGGGGGGGGAGTGGTTTTCTCCTGGAGACTGTGTACTCTTAATGTGAAGTCTTTCTGTCTTTGCCCTGTTCTGGAAGCTCAGCTTGCTGTTTCCAGAGGCCCTCCATTGGTGCCTTCATCTGTGCTGCTCCCAGTGCCTGTCCACAAGCAGATTGTGCCCCCTCCCAACACTGGGTCAGGTTCAGCTCTCCTTTACTGTGGGCGGGCGGGTCACTGCCCCTCCCGATGCTGCAGTTAGTTGTTGCAGGACTGGTCCGGTAGGAGGGCGGGTCGCTCCCCTCCCAGCACCGTGGTCAGTGGCTGCGTTCCTGATGGAAAGGTGTGGGTGGCGCCCACCCTCTCCTGGTGCCAGTCGCTCGGCAGCTCTGTGCTGATGCGGGCTCTGTAGGCGGGCTCAAGGAAGACCAGGAAACAGCCCCATCCCTGCTCTGGGCCAAAACCCAGCTCCCTGTCTTGGTGGAGCAAGTTCTCTGAGGTACTAGGACAGAAGGATCCTATCTGCCTCAGGCTGTAGACAAGTCTCCAGACAAGTCTGGCCCTTGAGGCTGCTAAGTCCTTAGGTGCGGATGAAGATTTCACCCCCACCCCTACCTGGGTGCTAAGCACCAGAGGATATGGTGGCTGTGCCTAAGCCCCACCTCTCTTCCCCCGAAAACTTTCTGCGGGTTTTCAGAGATGGGGGTATGCATCCTTCCCCCCAGGGCACATCAGCCGTGTTGTTTTATGGAGGGCCCAGGTTGTTCTGCCCTGTGCACCCACACCAATGGCGCGCGGCCCCCTGCAGTCCCCCGTGGCTGCCTCAATGCAGCCGTCCCCATCCTCCACCCATCTTGGGCAGCCTGTCCTGGCCCCCAGCTGCTGGGCCGCATCTCGGGCTGGGTGTCGTGGGGACCCTCTGTGCCCATTTAACTTAGTTCTGTCAGTCAAGGGCTGTTCTGTACAGATCCGAGCCTCGGAGGCTCCCCTTCCAATCCGCTGGCCTCTCGGTTGGAGAGGGGAGACACAGCGAGTGAGCACCTGTCCTCCTTTGCAGCTCCCTCCCCGTGGGACCAGTCCAGCACTGTTTCGCCTTTTCTTCTTTCTTTTTTCCTTTTCTCCTACCAGATGTTTGGCTTCTCTGTCTTTTGAAGAAGATGATGTTCTGTCGGAGTTCTGCAGATGCTCTGGTTGGCTGAGTGGGTCTGTGGATGTGAGTCTTGGTGTATTTGTGGGAGATGGTGAGCTACAAGCGTCCTTCTACTCCACCACCTTGGCCTCCTCCCCCTGAAGTGTTTCTTGATCAAGGTCTCTCTTGTGCCTGGGGTCACACTGATGGCTTGAAGTCTGACGTTGTCTTGTCTGGAGGTTGCTGCTGGCCATTGGGAGAGCAAAGGCACTGTCAGCTGGGATACGTACACAAAGCCCTTCTGAGCTTCCCTGTAGTGGGATGGTGGGTTCTAAGAGCAGACTTGTCAAGGAAACAGTGAGGAAGCATGTGCATGTCCATGAACTAGCTTTAGAAGTCACACAGCATCCCTTCTGTCACTAAATTCCACTTGCGTTGAAGGGGAGAGGTCATAGTCCCCATCACTCAATGGGTGGTGTACCCATGCCATGTTTTATGAGAATGTGAGATGAAATATATCGTGATGGTCACCTTTGGAAAACTCAGTCTTCCACAAAGGCTGACTGACAACAAATGATGCTGGTTCATAAGCACACAGGAGACACCTCCAGATGGCATGAGAAATAAGGGAGAGAAACTCTGAAGTGGGATGAAGTTCCTCTGGTAGCACGTAGCCATGTGGTAAAGATGCAGAACTATGGGGTGAGTGTTCCAGACACCTTGTCATGATTGTGAAGAGAACTTTAGTGCCTGCAGGGATGTGCAGGCAACGAGGACATGGAGCCAGCAGAGGTCTGCTTCCTCCTCCTTTGCTTCATCAGAGCATCTCCACTTTTACTTTGCTCATTTATATAGTGGTTCACATAAAGGGAAGCATTCTTCTGCTTAAAATTTCGGTAACTTGCCAATGCATGTAAGATTAAAGACATGCAGAAATGCTTGATTTGTGTTGGTCCAGCTGCTGCCAATGTTTTTGTTTGTTTTTTGTCCTTGTCAGAGAATGTGATGGGAAATATTAAGAGGGAATTGCCAGGAAATGAATGACAATTATATGACATTCATGCCACCACTTATCCTTTCAGATGTCAGATGTTGCTTGTTCCCTCTAATCCCTTCTCCCCACGTATCCTTCTGGCTGCTGCTACAAGTTGGATTTAGTGCAATAAAAAGTAACTGTTTACATGGATGTCATACTTACATGGACGTTAAGGTCTCTGTCTTCCAGAAAGACCACCACCCATCCTGGCCCTCACATGCCATATCCCTGTTAGACTTTCATTCATGAAAAGAAGGAAGCAAAGTGAACCCATTCATTTTGCTTATTGGATGCTCCTTTAGCAAAAGTTTATGGATATTTTCTTTACTATTGACCACATAAGTATGAAAGGCAAAGAGTTATAAGCTAGAAGAACAAAACAACATTAAGGAAAGCTCCTGTATTAGTCAGGGTAGACTATAAACTTGTGCTGTGGTGACACATGACATATAAATCTCAGCAACTTAACACACGGATTGTTTTTGTTCATGCAACGTTGGGGTAGCTCAGCCTGTTCTCCAGTTTGCTGTCTTCCACTTGGGAACTCAAACATGCACATGCCCTTGCTCTTGGGACTCCATCATCTCAGTACAGCCACCATGGGGAGGAAAGATACTAAAAGTTGAAGAGCTTTTCACTACCTCAATCCAGAAGTGGTCCTTCAGATTACTGTCCACTGATGAGAACTGGTTCTGTGGTCCTACTTACAGGCAGAGCAGCCAGGAGTTGTGGTCTTCCTTATGGCCAGGGTGGACCAGGGAGGATAGCCAGAAACTATAAGTGCCTGTCGTGGTATCAAATTTGTCAAGGTTTTTTACAATCTTTTTAGAAAGCAATGAGGATAATCTTTGACTTGGTAATTCTATTCTTGGAGACTTGGTGAATTATTCTAAAGAAAAAACCCCATACAGAAAGTATCCCCTTGATCTCCTGTAACAACCTAGACACTAATCAGCTATAGTTCACACAGCAGTATTTTATCATCATGCATTTCTGTGTCTGAACTTCACACTAGCCTGTGCAACCTTTAAGGCATGATCAGGATCTTATTTAGTGTTGACTTTCAGGCCACGGAGATGCATAAATTTAACCAACAATGTAAGTTGGAACATAAATATCTATAGAGAGAGTCATTTATAAGTACCAAAAGTTCAGTCTGCACTCATCATATCTCAGTGATGTATGGCTGGTAGGGAAGTCTCTGAGACATCTTGTAAGAAAATATTTCATGCTGGAGTTATAAAGGGTATGGATTGAAAGAAAGGATGGTGTTGGATGCAGCCTTTACCAGGATCTTCTAATTCACAAGCGCTGGCTGGCTTAGTGAAACAATGCTGAGGAATATACATCTGAAGATTCAGGTAAACCAGCAGTGGGGTCTAAAATTACCCTTGTAGTCCTTTTTATGGTTTCTGTTGGATCCTGGGAGAAACTGGAGTGCGAGGACATGCAGGTATGAACAAATGGCATCCTCTGTCCTTTTCACCACCTTCACCTTAGGTTCTGATTAGCATGTCAACTTACCCACTCATCTTGGACACTGAAGAGCTCTTCAGTTTGTGTAGTCATTCCTGACTATCTAGGATTTTGGTCTTGCCTTCCAAAAGGTGGGATCCCACACTAACCCAGTCATACAATTGTGAATCATGATGATACCTCTGACCTGACTCTGAGTGTTACTATTACTTGAAGACACCTGATGTCTTCCCTTGTCCTAGATAACAGTCAGTGCCTCCTTATGTATAGATGTTGATCTGGAACCCCCTGGGAGACAGAGAAAACCAGACATGCTAAAGAGCTTCAGGGTATGCAAGACTGAGTGGGTAAGTTGGTGTGCAGATTCAAATTCATTCAACACCCATGTTGGTCTCTTTGCACCAGCCCCTAAATGCCCCTCTCTTCCCCACCAGCCTGGCACTGAAGTCCTAATATGAGCCTAGGGAACATACCTGAAATATAGGCAGTGTGATTTCCAGGTACAGCACAGATTGCAGGAAGAAACCAAGATGAGAATGCATATAGTGTATACAGATGTGGTATAATAGAGACTAGAGAGTGAAACAAGTCATTTCAATGGGGGATGGTAGATGCTTAGGCTTGAAAGGTAGGAGGGAACTATGTTAAGGGGCACTTTGGATGCTCAGTTAATGGAGTGTAAATTGACCCTGTAGAGGAGAAGTTAAACTGGTGTGGTTCACAGAGCTTGAGGTCAGTAAGCCCAGTGTAGATCTTTAATATTGGTTCTAACACTCATTCCCTATGTGGCTGTACAAACAGCTAATTTTCTAATCCTAATTTCCACCCTGCAAATTGAGGGCATGCCCTTTTTGCTGAGTTCTTGCGAAGATTAGAGTCAATGAATCTAAAAAATAAAAATAAAAATAAAAATAAAAAAGAGTACCGTGCCTGACAGAGAGCAGATATTTATAGCAGGCTAAGTTCTCAATGAAAATTAGGGAGAATGTGTTGATAGGAGTGGGATTTTAGGGAGAACAACTTGTTTACTGGATGGGATTATAGCTGTGGCATGTTACAAAGACAAGAAGAATCAATCAGTATACTATATAATAACAAGGTACCAAGTTTGGACAAGTTAATACAGGGAATACTGGAAGGAAAAAGAAGGGGAAAGAGCAGCACTCTGTACATGTCCCCCTGCCACCATGTGTCAAATGTACACAAGCTGGAGAATATGGGGGCTGAGGAAGCAGGTTTGTTGTGATGATGAGACTTAACTTTAGAATGTGGTGTTTGGCATCAAAGTGATGGATCCAAGAGAATATGTGTGCCTGACTGAGTCTTATGCCTGAAGCACAGGAAGAAAGTTAATGTTTGGATTTGGAAATTTTCTGAGAAGTCATGCTGGGAGCAATGAGTGTGGCTAAGATTTGTTCCAAGCACTAAACACATGCTTCTAAATGTCAGAGGAAAAAAAACAGTGAAGACCAGATATGCATATCTAAAAACTGAAATGGTAGACACAGGAAAACACATCTTGAGGATGGATTGGTACTCTGGTCTCTAAAAAAGGCAGCATCAGGTCCATATACTTAAAGCACTGTTCCTGGATCCACACTTGAGGTGTTCCCAAGACACCACCAGATGGCGCCAACACTCAACTACATCTCTAGTACTTTCGGAGATCAGCTAAGTTCAAGAAGAAATTCAGGGCTACCATCTGATACAGAAACTTCACTCTTAATCCTGATGACAATAGCTCTTTGAGTGACTTATTTAAAGTCTTGGTTCAAAGCCTCTCTGAGATTCGTTGAGTTGTTTTTTTTTTAAACGGTTTCAGTCCTGGAGACTAATTTTAAATTTCAGTTATATGAAGACTTAAAAATTTGGAAGTTTTAAAAATCATGGCAAAGTATTAATCAAAAAGATGAAGGCACATTTGGAAAAATAGTTGCTTACCATTTTCACTCTGAAAATAAATGGGATAATATAATCTGAATACTCTCTGACGCTGACATCTAACATAGAAATCAAAACTACCCCAATAGCAGGTTGGCTAAGTGATGTCAAAGTGAATAATTATGGAAACCAGTCAGAGTCTTTTTTTTTTTTTTGGCGGATGAGTGTCTGAAAAGAGAAGTAAATTCAAAATTTCTTTTTGGGCTTTGCCAGTGTTTTCTTTGATGTTGCTAATATTTATTTCCATGGTTGTCCTACTTTCTCCATTGTTGACAGTAGGATTTCATAACATCACTAAATATTGTCCATGTTAAAAAAAAATAAGAAGAAAAAAATTCAGGGCTATTCACTGTCTACTCATCTACTTGACTCAAGAAATTTGGAGTAGTAGTTTACACAGATAGAGTTTGTAAAAAGAACTAAAAGCAGGACTATGTGTCTCCTGTATTTCCCCAGGACATGGGCCAGTGATCACAGAGAGCTATTAGCCGCTGTCTTAGAGGAATTAATAAGAGTGAGTTAATAACTAATTTCTGTTTTCTGAGGTCTCTTTTGATTAGATATGCTTGTTGTGCAGAAACTTCTTCACCTTTTTCCATTGATGAATTTGTGTATTAATTAGCATTTTCATGATAACAGTGACTTTCAGGAAAATTAGCATTTAGGGTTTTCCTGCAAAATTAAGTCATCTGCTGTGAACATGCTAATTTCATGAAAGAGAGAAGAGGAGAGAAGATGAAAAGGAAGGAGAGGAGGAGAGGGGAGGAGAGGAGAGAAGAAGGAGAGAATGATATTGATAATGAAGTGCCACCATCTCCTAATAGGTGATGTCCTTGGGTCACTACATTTAATGTTTCAGCTTTCCATTGAAGTAAAATAAAATATATACACAGAACAGTGTACTTATTATAAAGGTACAGCTCTATTAAAAATTAACAGCATCCCAGAAGCTTCCCTTAATATAAATTTATACCATACAGAATATACTGTGTGTTTGGCTTCCTCAGATCAAGATTAAGTTTGTGAGGTTCATTCTTACTGAGGTGAACAATTGCTGTTTCCTTCATTCTCACAGCTGAATAGTGTTCCACTGTGTCAGTACATCACAATCCCCATCTCCACTTATCCATTCAATTATTTGTGGATATATAGGGAGTTGCAAGTTTTGTACTTTTACAAACAGCGCTGCTGTGACCAGTCTTGTACATCTATTTTTGTGAATGTATGCACGCATTTATATTGGGTGTGTAAATAAAGGATAGAATTGTTGAAGCATGCATGTGTTCAATTTTAGGCTGTACTGCTAAACAGTTTTCCACAATGATTATGTCAATTTACATTCCCATCAGCAGCATGCAGTTCCAGTTGCTATAAATCCTTGCTAACACTTGGTATTTTTGCTCCTTTTCATTACAGCCATTCCTGGAGAATATGTTTTGCAGTTTCACTATACATTTCTCTAATAACCAGTGAAGTATAGCATCTTTTCATATGTAAGCTAACCATTTCAAAACTTTGTTTTTGAACACTTTTCAATTATTCTGGCCATTAAAAAATTGGATTGCCAGCCTCATATTGGTTTATAATACAGTATTTCTTTATACAAATCACCTGTCAGAAATTAAGTATTGCAAATAATTTCTCTCAATCTATAGATCTCATATTCACTGTCTTAGTGGGGTCTTTTGATAAGCTGAAATTTGTGTTTTTAATATAGTCTATATATCATTTCCCTTCATAATTATTCCATTTTGTGTCCTGTTTTAAGAAGTCTTTGTTTAAGCCAAGGCTGCATTGATGTTCCCCAATGTTTCCTTTAAAATACTTTGTTCTGTACCATTTGCATTTAAGTCCATAATCCACCTTAACAAGATTTTTGAATATGATGTGAGCTAGAGATTCAGCTGCATTTTTCCTTTATTCCATATTATTTGCCTTACCTATGAAATTTTAGTATAATATATTAATTTTCCTTTTTTCATATTCTTTTTCACCATAAGTTACTACAAGATATTGAATATAGTTCCCTGTACTATACAGTATGAACTTGTGTTTACCTTTCATATATTAGTATATATTTATATTTATATTTTTATACTTACATATGTAATATATATATAAAATGTATAATTAATATCTGCAAAACTCAAACTCCAATTTATTCCTTCCTATCCATTTCCCACCCTGGTAACCATAAATTTGTTTTCTATGTCTGTGAGTCTGTTTCTGTTTTGTAAATAAGTTTTTCTTTTCTTTTTTTAGATTCCACATATAAGTGATCACATATGGTATTTTTCTCTTTCTGGCTTACTTCACTTCTATACATTTCTTGTCTAATTCTCTGACATGTATTTGGCTATTTAAATAGACTTGTGTTATATCACAAAAACTGACAGACACTATACTTGTCAAGCCTTCTGAGTACAGACACACAAAAAATCCAAAGTTACTTACCCTGAAGGATGCCCATCAGCATGTTGAATAGCTTACATAGTGATGATAAGTTTCCAGCATAACTCTGAAAATGGGCAGACACCAAAGTAAGCATGGCTGTCAGAACTGCAGTAAAAATCATGCCACAGAAAAAGCCTGCTGCTCTAGGGCACTGGACTCTCCTTATATAATGGACTCCATGGCTGCTGTCCATCACCTGAATTCTCCAGGGGCCCTGTTGCAGGCTGGATCATGATTCAGGCACAAGGAGCAGTTGCCACTGGTTACAGAGAGATTGTATCCTGACATTTTGCCACCTGTAATGATACTCATCAAGATTACACAGTGAGTACTGGGACAACTTGAAAAATTTCTAGATGTTTTCAAGTTGAAAAGATAGCAAGACTTAATAATAAATAACCAAACAACCCAATCTAAAAATGGGCAAAAGACCTAAACAAGCAATTCTCCAAGGAAGACATACAAATGATCAGTAGGTACATGAAAAAATGCTCGGTACTATTAATTGTCAGAGAAATGCAAATCAAAACTACAAAGAGGTATCACCTCACACCAGTCAGAATGGCCATCATTCAAAAATTCACAAATGACAAATGCTGGAGAGGCTGTGGAGAAAGTGGAACCCTCCTACACTGCTGGTGGGAAGGTAGTTTGGTGCAGCCACTGAGGAAAACAGTGTGGAGATTTCTCAAAAGACTAGGAATAGACTAACATATGACCCAGGAATTCCACTCCTGAGCATATATCCAGAAGGAACCCTACTTTAGGATGACACCTGCACCCCAGTGTTAATAGCAACACTATTTACAATGTCCAAGACATGGAGACAGCCTAAATGTCCACCAACAGATGACTGGATAAAGAAGCAGTGGTATATTTATACAATGGAATACTACTCAGCCATAAAAACTGACAACATAACGCCATTTACAGCAACATGAATGCTCCTGGAGAATGTCATTCTGAGTGAAGTAAGCCAGAAAGAGAAAGAAAAATACCATATGTGATCTCTCATATGTGGAATCTGAAAAAAACAAAAACAAAAACAAACAAACAAAACATAAATACAAAACAGAAACAGACTCACAGACACAGAATACAAACTTGTGGTTGCCAAGGGGGTGGAGGGTGGGAAGGGAAAGACTGGGATTTCAAAATTGTAGAATAGATAAACAAGATTATACTGTATAGCCAGGGAACAATACACAAGATCTTATGGTATCTCACAGAGAAAAAAATGTGGCAATGAATATATATATGTTCACGTATAACTGAAAAATTGTGCTCAACACTGGAATTTGATACAACATTGTAAAATGATTATAAATCAATAAAAAATATTTTAAAAAAGGAAAAGATAGCAAATGTCCAAATACGCCACTCCTTTGGGTGTTCAACATCTATACACACCCTTCTTCTCCTAAAAATATCATGTCCAAATTGAAATCTCCTTCATAAAATAGAAAATCTCTACCAACATTGGAAAATCTCATCAAAGACTACATCCAACAACCAGTCCACTGGTAGCTATCCCTTTCTAGTTTCACAAAATTTGCCTTGGAATATCTTTCACAAACAATGTGCAGAAATAACAACAGTAGGATACATGATTCTGGCAATGATTAAGTTATTTTTATCAGACTAGGCTTCCTGCCAAGAAATCTATATTAAAACAAGCGAACAAACAAACAAATAATGATCAACAGCTGTTTGAAGGTACTGGAGAGCAAAAGAGGCATCCAGGACTTAAGCAGCTATGATCTTTGGGAAAGAAAAACATTGAGGTAAGGGAGATACTCTCCTCCACATTTTCCCCTTGGCACATCTGCTGATTTTCATCATTGTGGCTGTCTCAGGGCCACCGACTTAGTCAGATCTGGATGGGCCAAGATCCCAGAGATGAGGAAGCCCTGCATTCTGTGTGACTTTTACTATCATGTCAAATCCTAAGCTATGGAAGTGTGAGAAGCTAAAAATGTAATTAATGAACAGATATTTAGAGACTAAATGACTTTGCAGACCTTTCATTTATCTCATGGTACTGGGGAGAAAAAATAGAGTTTATAGTTCACCAAGGAGGGGAAATTCTTGGTAAGTATGCTACTACTTGGGTTGAAAATCCAGAAAGGCTATTTCCTAGGAACAAGAACAATCCAAAAATAGGCCAGCCCTTAGATAGCCTGAAATTCAGACTCAAAGCTTCTACTGTTGGTTGAATCAAGATGTTGCCCTTCTCCTGATATGTGCACCTGAAAGAAGGGCATTAAATCCTGTCTGGAGAAAAGAAACACTCCCTTCAGAGCTTCCACTGATTTTCATACACAATGACAAGCACTTAATATAAAATTATAAAGAATACAAAGATACAGTGCCAAATAGCTAACTGTAAGAAAATAGACAATAAGAACAAATTAATTAATTGGTTGTCTAAAAATTAGAATCATTAGAAGTGGTCTTTAAAGTAATGATAGCTAATATATTCAAAATAGAGGATGCCATAACACATTTTAATAGAGAACAGTGTAAAAATAAACCAAATGGACAATCTTACAAGTAAAAATATTGCTAAAATTACTAATTCAGATGAGTATAACAATAGATTGGACAGGGAAGAAGAAAGTAGTAATAAACTGGTAAACATGTCAGTAGGAAATATCTAGATGGAAGCCTAAAGATGATAAAGGATGAGAAATAAAGAAATGAATGCCAAAGACATACAGAGCATGGAGAAGAGCTCTAACATATACATTACCATAATCCTAGAAGGAGAGAAGAGATAATGAATGAAATAGACATAACAAATGAATTTCTAAAATAGATAGATTTTCTAAAATAGATAAGGTATTTCAATTCATGTAATCAAGAAACTCTCCGAATCATATACAGGATTAAAAAAAAAAGTACACTAGATCAGACCATAGTAAAACTACTGAAAACTACAGACAAGAACAAATCCATGCAGCCAGAAGAAAAATGACACATCATCTTTAATGGAGCAACAATCATACAAGAAAGATACAACTAACCAAGTACACTTTTATTTTTTAAAATCAATCAGTTTTATCTATTACATTTACAGAATAAAGGAGAAGAAACAATCATCTAAAAAGAATAAAACATTTGATAAATGTCAACAATTGTTTATAATGAAGATTCCTAGTTAACAAATATCTCAGCCTGTTCAGGTTGCTGTAACAAAATACCAGAGACTTGGTGGCTTATAAACATCAGAAATTTGTTTCTCACAGTTCTGGGGGCTGGAAGGCCAAGATCATGGCCAGGTTCTGGTGAAGACCATCTTCCAGGTGGGAGGCTGCTGGCTTGTTTCAGTGTCCTTACATAGAGGAAGGAGCTAAGGATGGCAATGGAGTCTTCTTTTGTAAGAGCCCTAATCCAATTCATCAGGGCTCCACCCTTAGTCCCAGTCACATCCTAAAGTCCCACCTCCTAACATCATCACATTGGGCATTAGGATTTCAATAGATTAATTTAGAGGGGTTCACAAACATTCAGACCATAGCAACCAGAAGTAGAAAGGAAGTTTCTTACATTTTTAAGGATATCTGTGAAGAAACCTACAGTTCACAGTATGAATAATGATGATATTGGGTGTTTCTCATTGAGGAAAGAGACAAGACAAAGATGTCCACTGTACGACCTATATTCTGTATTGCCTGAAGTTTGTATGCTGTGTAAAAAGGCAAGAGAGAAAAACTAGTAGAGATTAAGAAAGTGAATATTCACTATTTGCAGATTGTTTACATAGAAGACACAAAAGAATCTACAAATGATTTTGACTTTAGAAACCCAGCTGATATTAAAGCCAACATAAAAAGTCAATGTCATCTCTATTTTTTCTAAACATTATCAGCAAACATTTAGAAAATAAAATTTGAAAAGCAACTTAATAAAACTACTTACAACATTACGAAGAATATAATGTTACCTGTGAATAAATCTAATCAAAGTTCAAACATTGCTGAGGGAAATTTAAAAGACTTGAATAAAAAGCTATATATTCTTAAATAGATTGGACAACTCAGTGTTAACATGTCAATCTCCTTTGTCCCTCAAATTGATCAATGGAATACGGTCAAAATACAAGCAGGTTTTAAAATCAGAATTCTAAAATGTATATGAAATAGAAAGGATGTAAATACCCAGAGCAGTCAATTTAAAACCACAGTGAAACAAAGCTGGAAGACTTAAACTACTATGTATCATTAACCATTATAAATCATTAGTAAACAATTAAGCATGGATACTGCTACAAGGGAAACAATAAAACATTGGAATAGAGTAACAAATAAGAAACACACACATAAATTTGTGGCCACAACAAATTTTACAACAAAGGAATGAGCACAATTCAACAGAAAAATGATGACAGTCATTTCAATAAATAATGTTGTGTCAACTTGCTAGGAATGTGTAATAAAAAAAACAGATCTTGGTGCCTGCCTAACATCACACACAAAATTCCATTTGAAATGGTTCAGAGACCTAAAATTTAAAGGTAAAAACAATAATATTTCTCATACAGAGCAGGGGAGCAACCAGCACCAGGAGAGGGCAGGTTGGCACCCGCATTCCTGCCAGGAGCACAGCACCTGATTGTGGTGCTGGGAGGGGCCGACATCACCCGCCTACCTCACCCAAGAGCGTCATTTGACCACAGCATCAGGAGGGGGAGTAACCTGCCTACCACCATGTAAGAGCTAAGAACCTGACTGCAGTAATGGGAGGGGATACAATCTGCTTGCAGACAGGCACTGGGAGAAGCACAGATGAGGAGGGTCAACAGAGGGCCTCTGGAAGCAGCAATTTTAGTTCACAAAACAGGGCAAAGGCAGAAAGACCTCTTCATAAAATCATTAAGAGTGCACACTCTCAAGGGAGGGAGGCCAAGATAGCGGAGTAGAAGGATGCTAGTAGTGCACCAGTCTCCCGCAAATACACCAAGACTCACATCCACAGACCCACTCAGCCAACCAGAGCACCTGCGGATATCTGACAAAACACTGTCCACTTCAAAAGACAGACACGCCAAAAATCTGTATTACTTCTACACAGGCATTAGATAGATAAATAAATAAAATCCTTAAGGACCACAATAGATAAATGATACCCCATAAAAAAGACTGCCAGAGAGCTATGAGCAACATACAGAAGCAGAGAAATCATTCCCAATTAAAAGAATAAAAAATATCCGCTGAAAGACTGATAAATGAAATACACACCAATAGACTACTAGATCAAGATTTCAAAAGAGGAGTGACCAAAGTACTGAAGGAACTTAAAGAGACAGAGTTTAGAGAAATAAAATATGTCAAAAATGAAATTGAAGCTATAAAGAAGAGACAAGTAGAACTGGTAAACTCATTGGCTGAGATGAGAAATGATCTAAAGGCTGTGCAAAGCCGACTCGATAAAGTAGAGTAATGAATAAGTGACCTAGAAGACAGGAAAACAGAAAGCACCAAATCAGAATAACTACAAGATAAACAAATAAAAACAAATGAAAATAGCATAAGGGACCTATGGGATAATATAAAGCATGCCAATCTTCACATAATAGGGGTCCCAGAAGGGGAAGAAAGATTAAAGGGGACTGAAAAGGTTTTTGAAGAAATCATGACTGAAAACTTCCAAAACTTCAAGAAGGAATCAGATATACAAGGACAGGAAGCTCAGAGGGTCCCAAACAGGAAGAACCGAAATAGACCCACACCAAGACATAACAAAATCAAGATGGCCAGAGTCAAGGATAAAGAAATGATCCTAAAGGGAGCAAGAGAAAAGCAAAGAGTGAGTTACAAGGGAACCCCCATAAGGCTCTCAGCTGAATTCTCTACACAAACACTAC